>NC_090437.1:505105633-505408664 GCF_031143425.1 Pleurodeles waltl
TGCCAAGGACTGAGGTAGTGGATGTGATAGTCCACTGGTTCTGGAGGGGGCTTTGTGCCCAGAGTGCTTCATCCTGCCAAGGACAGAGGTAGTGGATGTATCTCTCCACTGGTTCTGGAGGGGGATTTGTGCCCAGAGTGCTTCATCCTGCCAAGGACAGAGGTAGTGGATGTATCTCTCCACTGGTTCTGGAGGGGGCTTTGTGGCCAGAGTGCTTCATCCTGCCAAGGACAGAGGTAGTGGATGTATCTCTCCACTGGTTCTGGAGTGGGCTTGGTGCCCACAGTACTTCATCCTGCCAAGGACTGAGGTAGTGGATGCCTTTCTCCACTGGTTCTGGAGGGGGCTTTGTGCCCAGAGTGCTTCATCCTGCCAAGGACTGAGGTAGTGGATGTGATACTCCACTGGTTCTGGAGGGGGTTTTGTGCCCAGAGTGCTTCATCCTGCTCGTGGCGGCCTCAGTAACGGCGGTGCTTGCGCCGCTCATTGGCCTGCGGTGCTGGTGGCTGGCTCAGTGAGCGTGCTGGCGGCGGCGGTGTCCTTGGCAGCGGTGCTGGTGGCGGCGGTGTCCTGGAAAGCGGTGCTGGTGGCAGTGGTGTCCTGGGAAGCGGTGCTGGTGGCAGCGGTGTCCTTGGCAGCGGTGTCCTTGGCAGCGGTGCTGGTGGCGGTGGTGTCCTGGGAAGCGGTGCTGGTGGCGGCGGTGTCCTTGGCAGCGGTGCTGGTGGTGGTGGTGTCCACCGTGCAGGTTGGCGGCTACTTCCCTTTCTTTCTGTGCCCCTTCCCCACCTTTGATGGTGGCACAGCTATCTTCCCACTCCCAATTGTAGTCCTGGGAGAGCCCTTGGTGGCAGGTGTTTTGCCCTTCTCCCTCCGGGCAGTGGCCAACTTCTTATGCTTCTGAGGTGGGGGACTGTCCGTGGTCTGGCTCCTTGGCACACTGGCTGCCCTGCTGCTTGGCGCACTCCAGAAGCCGGTTACTGCTGGCACCACTGTTCCAGCTGATGTGGTGGCTGAGGTGCTGGGTTGGGACCTTGAAAAGCGTTCCCTAGGGGACAGAAGGGGTGGGAGAGGTGAGGGGAAGAGGTCAAGGTTGGACAGGAAAAGTTTTTTTCACACACTGGGATGGGTAGATGGAGGGGGTTTGGGAGTCGAGGAAGAGGTAGTGGTTGTAGGAGGTGTACGTTTGGTGACTTTGGGTGAAGATGCATGGGCTGGAGGCTGTCGTGAGGTGGATGGCTGTTGGGTGGGTGTGTGACTGCGTTTGTGTACCTTGGGAGGTGGGCTCACAGACACACTGGGAGAGGACACAGGGGATGTGTGAATGATAGTGAGGGTGGTGAGTGCACGTTTGTGGTGTGTGGTGATGGGTGTGCTGGTGATGGACAAAGTGGCTGAAGATGTAGTGCATGCAGGTGTGAGTGGAGACGTGACAGGGAGGGAGGAGGGAGACGAGGAGGAGGGGGACACAGTGGAGGCAGTGGATGTTGGTATGTGTGCATGTGTATGATGCTTGTGTGAGTGCCTGTGGGATGTGTGGTGCTTATGTTTGCCAGAGCTTCCCTTTTGTGTTGAGGTGTGTGCATGCTGGTCTGATGGTGTGCTTGGGATAGGATGAGGTACAGGGGTTTGGGTGGAGGAAGTTGGAGGGGGAAGGCTGGACACAGGGACAATGGCTGCCATCAGTGCTGAGGCCAGAGTCTGAAAAGCTTGCTGTTGGGCTGCCTGATCAGATGGAATACCCTCCAGTATACATTTGTCTGTTGCAACTGCCTCTATACACCCTGGATGGCATTCAGAATGGTAGACTGCCCAACAGTGAGGGATCTGAGGAGGTCAATGGCCTCCTCACTGAGGGCAGCAGGGCTGACAGGGGCAGGGGCTGAGGTGCCTGGGGTGAAGGAGGTGCCCACCCTCATGGGTGAGCGGCCCCGGGGCACACACTGAGGGGCTGCTGGGAGGGCAGGGCTGGTAGAGGGGGTGGCGGCTTTACCTGTAGATGCAGGAGGCACAGAGGGGCCTGACACCGCAAGGGAGCTCCCATCATAGGAGGAGTCCATGTCGCTGGTCTCAGCTCCTGTCCCCGCCATGGAGCTCCCCTCGCCCTCCGTCCCACTGGTGGCTTCAGACTCCGTTGTCTCGCCTTCCAGGGCCATGTGGGATGCAGCTCCCTCCTGCTCCTGTGCCACTACTCCTCCGCCTGATGATGCTATTGCACACAAGAACAGGGAGACCACAAAAAGGGGAGGGAAAGACAGAAGAAAGACATGTGCATGCAATACCACTACCATTGGCGGACACTACAGACACAAAAGCCCTCTGCACTACGCCGTGCACTTAGAGTTCCCTAATTAATCACAGGGACATGGGGTACAAGGCTCATGCCCGATTGCTGCACACATGGAAGTCACAGGAGCCTGACTAGGTGTAGTTGGCTCTGAACACTGGTGGGGTGGGGTGCCACATGGCCTGCCTTACGAAGGGACCTTGCCTAGGGGAACCCACAGCCCACCTCGCCCACCCAGACACCTCCAATGCACGCTGATTCAGCTGAATGAGAGTGTACTCATCCCCTTGTGGCTGCTGTGATGCTCTCAAGCGCCCATCCAACTCCGGATACGCCACCTCCAGGATCCGGAACATCAGGGGGGTCATGCTGCGAAGGGCACCCGTCCCACGTTGGGAGGCCATCCCCAGCTGGGCCTCTGCCGTCTTCTTGCTCCAGCGGCGAATGTCCTCCCATCTTTTTTGGCAGTGGGTGCTCCGTCTGTGGTGGATCCCCAGGGTCAGGACTTCCTTGGCGATGGCACACCAAATATCCTTCTTCTGGTGGGCTCTGACCTACAGGAATAGTACAGGGGAAAAGGAGAAGATATAACCGTCCCTTGCCATGACGCACATGCACTCACTGTCGTTTCACGCATGCCTCATTCTCCCCCCCTATCTTCCATCCACACCACTCCACACAGGCATTGCCCATACAGCATGCTCACAGTGTACTTACCTGTTTGTCTGGAGGACCGTAGAGTAGCATGTACTGGGGGAGGACCCCATCCACTAGTTTCTCCAACTCCTCCGTGGTGAAGGCAGGGGCCCTTTTCCCAGACACATGAGCCATTGTCTCTTCCAGACTGAGGTCACAGCAGCACTTGCAGCGTAGGTCCTCTCCTATTGAAGATCAGGTATCAAGTGAGTGAACAGATAGAAAATGGCAGTCACGTCCGCGGCGGTGTGTACCGTCACCGCCGGCGTACATGTTCATTGGCTCCTGTGACCCATAGAGCCCAATGTTAACCAATGCAGGATTGCGCCGCAGTCTTCGACCGCCTACTGCAACGGTGTACAACGCCAGCGCAGTTACCTCATATCTCCTTGTCCCATATTACAGGTCAGGCAGCCGCCATTTCAGGGGGCCACATGGCATTATTTTTAAATGCGTCACACATATCTAGGCCTTGCAATCACACTAAGACAGGCACATAGCGGATTTAAAAATGTGTGCTACATAGTTGTGTTTTCGTACCTCAGTGTTGGCTGACCCTCTGCTCGCTGTTCTCCTCCATAGAGCATGTCCGCTGGGGTAGGTGAGGAGATGGCGGGATCCTCCGGAGTACAGACCGCTGGTGGACCTGTCGACAATGGAAGAGCGACATGTAATTGTCACCTACAGCCTGGACCGTGCCACAAACCATGAACTGAGTGCCCAGTTGGAGCCAGAACTGATGTCAGCTATCCTCCATCCCACAGGTATCCCCCCTCTAGTGCAGGTGCTGTCAGTACTCCCTTTCCTGGCAAGTGGGTCTTTTCAGACGACAGTGGCCATAGCATCAGGGATGTCCTAGCCTATGTTCTCCAACGTGTTGTCCAGAGTGTTGTCTGCCCTGCTGATACACATGCGCAGCTACATCGTTGTCCCTCAGGTGGAGGATTTGCCTACAGTGAAAGGTGACTTCTATGCCCTGGGACATATCCCCAACATCATTGGTGCCATTGATGGGACACATGTTGAATTGGTACCACCCCGCAGGAGTGAACAGGTGTACAGAAACTGGAAGAGTTACCATTCAATGAATGCGCAGATGGTGTGTGTGGCCGACTAGTACATCTCCCATGTGAATGCCAGGTTTCCTGGCTCAGTGTATGACGCTTACATTCTGAGGAATAGCAGAATCCCCTATGTGATGGGGCAACTCCAGAGGCACCGTGTGTGGCTATTAGGTGAGGACACGGACCCTATACTGGGTCTGGGGTTGTCCCTAAGGGTTAGTGTGTGTCTAACAGTTGTCCCTCGACATTTGCAGATGACTCTGGCTACCCCAACCTGTCATGGCTATTGACCCCAGTGAGAAATCCCAGGACAAGGGCAGAGAAACGCTACAATGAGGCACATGGGCGAACTGGGAGGGTTATAGAGAGGACCTTCGGCCTCCTGAAGGCCAGGTTCAGGTGCTTCAATATGACAGGTGGTTCCCTATTCTACTCACAAAAGAAGGTGTGCCAGACCATTGTGGCTTGCTGTATGCTGCACAACTTGGCTTTGCGACGATAGGTGCCTTTTCTGTAGGAGGATGGTCCTGAAGGAGGTCTTGTGGCAGCTGTGGAGCAGAAGAAGAGGATAGCGACAACAGAAACACAGTCAGAAACACAGTCAGAAACACAGTGATTCATCAATACTTCCAGTGAGACACAGGTAAGAAGACATTACTGCCACCTACAATGGTTGGGGGGGTGGGGCGTTTTTGGTTTTGGGGAGGGGGTGGGGGGTGGGGGGTTTTAGGTTTTAGGGTGGGGCTGGGGGGGTGGGGCGTTTTTGGTTTTGGGGAGTGGGTGGGGGGGTCAGGGGGTTTTAGGTTTTGGGGTGGGGTTGGGGGGGTGGGGCGTTTTGGTTGTGGGGAGTGGGTGGGGGGTTTTAGGTTTTGGGGCGGGGTTGGGGGGGTGGGGCGTTTTTGGTTTTGGGGAGTGGGTGGGGGGTCAGGGGTTTTTAGGTTTTAGGGTGGGGTTGGGGGGGTGGGGCGTTTTTGGTTTTGGGGAGTGGGTGGGGGGTCAGGGGGTTTTAGGTTTTGGGGTGGGGTTGGGGGGGTGGGGTGAGGGATGTAGGGTGAATGGTGCCTATTGCTAATGATTTGATCAGGAATGCATTTACAACGAAATATCGTTGTTAAGGCATTCGTGGTAAAATCATTAGTAGTAAAGACGAGGTCGGTGTTCCGACCTCGTTGTTAAGGTTAGTAGTAGTTTAAGATTCGGTGTTCCGTCATATAACCGTTGTAAAATGGGCTGGGGTGATGGTGGAGGAATGTCCATGGCAGAGTCCAGTCTATTTGTTTCACAGGTGCATTGTCCAAAGGGGCATAGGAAGTGGAGCTGGGGCAGTTGATGGATGGACAGGGTGACAAAGTGGGACAAAAGGATGACAATCAGGGTGGTCTCATTTCTTGGCGGGGGTCTTGGCATGTTTCTCTGTTTTTGTCCTGGATCTCAGGGACCGTTTGCGGGGCGGTTCTCCATCTGCAGAGGGTGGGGTGCTGGTGTCGTGGTCCTGTGGCGGTGCCTCCTGTCCACTTGCGCCGGCGGAGGTGGTGGGCAGTTCATCATCCAGGCTAGTGTCAGGGGCCCAGTGTTGTGCCACAGTGTCCCTCCTGGTGTTCATGAGTTCCTTTAGCACCCCTACAGTGGTGCCCAGGGTGGTATTGATGGATTTGAGTTCCTCCCTGAACCCCAAATACTGTGGTGACGTTGGGTAGGGGTCCTGCAGGGGTGTAAAGGCATCGTTTTAGTATCTGTGTGTGCCAGGGTGTGCAATGGGTGGGTGACCCTGTACCCCAGTGCTTGCATTCCTGTGTAGGATCTTGTGTGCTATTTGTTTAGGGGTCTGTGTGGGTATGTGCAGTGGCCATGCATTGGTGAAGGGTGTCCATGCTTTGTTGTTGCATGCAGGGCCTGGTGTTGTGATGTGTGGTTAGTGATAGTGGGACATCTGTGAGAAGTTGGAGTGATGGGGTGAGGGCGAGGGTGGGGGTATGTGAAAGCATGCAGATAGAGTAGGGGACATAATAGTAATGATTTGACTTACCAGAGTCCATTCCTCCTGCTACTCCTGCGAGGCACTCAGGATGCAGTGTAGCCAAGACCAGCTCCTCCCATGTTGTTAGTTGTGGTGGAGGAGGTGGAGGTGGGGGTCCGCCGCCAGTCCTCTGACCCGCGATGTGGTGTCTTGAGACCACGGAACGCACCTTCCCCCGTAGGTCGTTCCACCTCTTCCTGATGTCATCCCGTGTTCTTGGGTGCTGTCCCACTGCGTTGACCTTGTCCACGATTCTGCGCCATAGCTCCATCTTCCTAGCTATGGTGGTGTGCTGCACCTGTGATCCGAATAGCTGTCGCTCTACCCCGATGATTTCCTCCACCATGACCCTGAGCTCCTCCTCAGAAAACCTGGGGTGTCTTTGTGGTGCCATGGGGTGGTGTGGGTGATGTGTGAAGTGATGTGTGTTGTGATGTGTGGGGTGATGTTTAGGGGTGTGTGGTGTTTTGTGCGTGGATGTGTATGTGTGATGGTGTTGTGTGCCTCTTTATGGTGGTGTTGTCTTTGCTGTGCTGTATCTCTGACCTTCGTCTAAATTTTAGGTAGTAAGGGTTTGTGGGTGATGTGAGCGGGTGTTTTATATTGTATTGGGTGTGTGGGAGTGGTGTGTGTATGTGTAGCAGGTGTGTGTATTTGGAATTGTCCAATGTGGTTGTGTTTTGTAAATGTGTGTGTATTTTGAGCGCAGCGGTTTGTACCGCCAATGGAATACCGCGGTTGAAAGACCGCTGCGTGGATTCGTGGGTCATGATAGTGTGGGCGTATTCCTGTTGGCGTGACGGTGGAGGTTTTGTTATCACCAGTTTATCACTAACCCTTGGTGTGGCGGACTTGTGTGGGTGTCTGGATTTTGGCGGATTCCGAGCTGTGGGTCGTAATAGCTTTGGCGGAATTCCGCGACCATGGCGGTGTGTTGGCGGTCTTCTGCACGGCGGTATGTGGGATTTACCGCCAATGTTGTAATGAGGGCCTAAGTGCTTTAATGTTCAAAGATTTCAGTTTAAGGGCCATATTACGAGTTTGGTGGTTGAACCACCCTAACTCCGATATGGTAGAGGAGAGTCAGCACAACCCAGCAGCCTCACCACCGTGTTGACCTGCGGAAATGTTGTATTGTCACGTTCCCACTGGTCAGCCCGGTGGAAACGGTGTGGTGGCATTGGCCTAAGGGAGCCGAGGCCAATGTCGCCACACACAGCACGCTCAGAATGCACACTATCTGCCATAGCAGACAGTGCACATTCCAAGCGTCCTGAAAGGGTCACCCCTGTACTGCCCCCGAGATGGTTGTGGGCAGAGGGCCCCCTGTGGCCTCCAACTCTGCCTTTCCTCCAGCCATTAAAAGGCTTGTGGGAAGGAAAGTCGTGATCAGCACGGTGAAAATAGGTAAGTGTAGATTTACTCTTCTTTACTCCACATTTATGTACCTTGAAGATATATATCATCAAGGTTCACATGTGTGGAGTTATACATGGTAAAACATTGCATAAGTGCAGGTCCTTTATGACAGCTGCCCTCTTGCTGCTTCACTGCCTCCCTGGTTACTGAATTGTTCACTCTGTTATTGTGTTACTGTGCCTAACCTTGTATGAATTCATCTTTTATCTTTGTTTAGTTTTATATTGCTTTTTTAATTACTGTTGCTTCTCTGCACTCTCGCTTTCCTGCTGTTTTTCTTGATGATTTTTTTTACTGCATCTCCCTCCCACTCTCCGCCTTCTCAGACCCGGTCCGCGGTCTCTCTGCACCCCTCCCTCCTCCCAGGACCTACTTAATGGAGGGCGCATTGTGGGCACTACCAAAGACAAGCCTGTTAGTACCCACCCGCACTTAAAGCGCACACAACAGCAGAAAGCCTGGTTCTCCTGCCACAGCTCGATGCACTGCCACTGAGCTCTGAGCTCTGAGCCCTGAACCCCAGACTCTGCAACAAAAACAGATACTGCACTTCTCCACGATCAATGGAAGGGCCTTTTAGCTGCCGTCATTGTCTATTTTCCTGCAACACCAGTGAACCTGTGTGCACACTGACTACCATGACATGGACCACGCCAACCATGACTGCTTAGGAACAATTTCACTGCCTCTTGCTCAATACACAATCACTCTGAAAGCAAGCCACTGAAACTGGGGACACAATCACCTCCCTTGACAGCGAAGTTGTTTTCCTCATCAAGTCCTTGCCTAATCCCACATCTTCTCTTGATATAACCTCAGAAGCTGCAGACAGCTAAAAGACAGCACACTGGGACTGCATTAACAAGCGCAGACGGGGTATCGCCATTATCCACAATGAAACCATCCACTGCACCACAGCCGCAGACGACACCTCCACGATCATGGAACACCTACATTTTCAACTCCAAATCGATGGCAGAACCACCATCATAGACACCCTCAGCTACAGACCTCCCGGGCCATGCCCCAGTTTCTGTGACCACTATCCCCGAATTCATTACCCTGATTGCCATCGACTCCAGACACTACATTTTCCCTGGAAACCTTAATTTTCACCCCAATGATGCAACACTGCCAACCTCCTTGAAAGCATGAAGAATGTTAGCCTCACCCAGCTAGTCACTGACCTTACATACTGCACATGCTCAACCCCCATCTTCATGGCCAGCAACAGAGACAAATACAGCCATGTCACTGAGCTCTCCTGAACAGATCACAACATCGTCCAATATACCATTACAGGATCCCCTGGCACAGCCACCAAGCCTCCCAACACCTCACACTGCAGCTGGATCAAAGTGTCAGAGAGCCAGTGGATTGACATCCTCAGCACCTCCCACACTGACATCACAACCATCCTAGAACAGGGTGTGAAGAACATTTCAGTCTGGATCACTGATTGCATCATCAGAGTCAACCCCCTCAAGCCCATCAAACTCAAGAAACCCACCAAACAAACCAGTTGGCACACCATGAGACTGAGAACTGCGAAATGCAACTGCACACGACTAGAGAGGAAATGAGGCATCAGCAAGGAGCCCACAGTCCTAGCCACCTTCAAGTCGTCCCTCAACCAATTCCACCAACTACTGAAAGAGACGAAGAGGAGTTCCCTGGCTGGCCGCATTGAAGCCAGCGCTAACCATAACAAAGAACTCTTCAACATCGTCAGACAGTTCTCCAACCCCTCAGCCACCGAAAACATCATCACTCCCTCTCAGGAACTCTGAGACACCATGGTGAACTTCTTCCATGACAAGATCTCTACCATCTACAAAAACTTTGAACCCTGACCAAACCGCTGCTGACACCGTCAGCCTCTCCACTCCCTTGGATGCAAATCCTGATGCTATTGCTGACTACCTGCTCAGCACCTGGGAACAGCTCACCACACAAAACACCACTTCCATCATGAACTCTGTCCACTCAGGGGCACCCACAAACCCCTGTCCCCACCACATTTTCAACTTTGGGAGCAGGACGATCAGCAGCAAGCTCACCACTTTCTTCAACTCATTCATAACCATGGCCAGCTTCCCCGAAGTATGAAAACATACAGAAGTCAAACCCTTCTCAAGAAACCTTCTGCTGGCACCAGTGAACTCAAGAACTACCATCTCATCTCTCTGCTCCCGTTTTCTGACAAAGTCCTAAAAAAATGCATCAACAACCAACTCACAGAACACCTGAAGATCAACAATCTTCTGGACCCCTCCCAATCTATATAATCCGGACCAGCCACAGCACCAAAATGTCCCTGATCACTGCCACTGATGACATCAGAATCCTCCTTGACTGGGGAGAAACAGTGGGCCTGAACTTCCTCGACCGCTCAGCAGCATTCAACACCTTATCCCACCATACCCTTATCAAGAGGCTTCATTACATTGGAATCCAAGGAGACGCCCTCAAATGGATCGTATCCTTCCTCACCGAAATAACCCAGAGAATCCACCTACCACCTTTCACCTCCGAAGCCAAGAACAGCATCTGTGGCGTCCCTCAAGGCTCATCCCTCAGCCCCACACTTTTCAACATCTACATGAGCCCCTTGGCCAAGATCAGAACAGAATGAACATCATATCCCAGGCAGGTGACACCCAGATCATTCTCTCACCATCAGAACACCTCTCCACCACGAAGGGCAACTTCCACAGGTCCATGACGGGCATTGCCAAATAGATGAATAACAACTGCCTAAAACTCAACACAAACAAAACAGAAGTGCTGATCTTCAGTAACAACACCTCCCCATAGAACGACTCATGGTGGCCTATTGAACTACCACCAGCACCCGCTCCGACAGACTACACTCACAACCTTGGCATCATCCTGGACATCATGCTCACCATGAAAGACCTGATCAACACAGTCTCCTCTTCCTGCTTCCTCTCTCTTTGCGTGCTCCGTATGAGCTTAAAATGGTTCCCCGTCAACACCAGGTAAACTGTCACCCTAGCCCTAGTTGCCATCCAGTTGGACTACGGCAACTTACTCTATGTAGAAATGATGATGCACCTACTGAAGAGATTGCAGACCATACAGAATTCAGCGGCCAGGGTCATTCTTGACCTTCCCAAATGGACCCACACCACATCCCATGTCAAGAAGCTCTACTGGCTCCCTATTCAGAAGAGAAGTCACTTTAAGATACTGATTCACACTTACAAGGCCCTTCACAATCAAGGACCAGCTAACATCAACCACTGACTGAAACTCCACCAACCCTCCAGACATGTGCGCTTCACTTCCCTCTTCCTTACTCACACTCCCAAAATCTGCCAAAGCAACAGTCGAGGACACTCCTTCTCCTACCTTTTGGTGAAATTCGGGAATGATCTCCCCTTCACCTATTGACCTCATTCTCTCTTCTGAAATTCAGGAAAGGACTCAAGAGCTGGCTGTTCAACTAAACCCCTTAGCACATATGTTCTCTATGCCTGGATAACCTCATGGTGTTAGTCACACTCTATAAATCATGTTTAATTGATTGACTGAACTATAGAAATATACCTGCACAGTGTTTTTTTCCTTGATATTCTTGACACGATATTTAGTCACATAATATTTCTGGTTCCGTTATTCCTTCTAAACACCCCCTGTACCCCAAACCCTAAATGCTGTTCTCTACCTTTAGCCCAATTCTCCATTCCTTTATTTCTATACACCAAACCCAATATCCTTAACATAATCTATGTTCCATCCTCTTCACCCTATGCTTTGATCCTTTAAACCTATACCCTTATTCTCTATACACCAAACCCTGAAACTAATACTTTCAGCTCTATAACCTTACCCATTCCCTTAACTCAGTACCTTTAACCCATCACTCCCAACCCCCTTAACCCTTAATCCCTTAATACTTAACCTCTCTTGCCCAAACGATTTAGCCCTAAAACATATACCTTTAATCCCAGTCCCCAACCTCTTAAGCCTTATACTCTATAACGTTATGTCATAAGAAGGCTAAAATCATGGAGACTATGGACACTAGTTCAGAAATGGTGGTGGTTGAGAGCCAGGAGCAGAGTCTTTCATTTCAGACAGGATAGGAAAGACAATCAAAATTTTGTTGGTACACATCCTAGGTGATTTAAAGAGCTGGGTTGCAGTTGCCTCACACGCTACATAATGATCTAGTTCCTTACCACCATTTTGTATTTCCTAGGCCTGTGTGAAATTTTAATTATGCCAGAGTAAACAGAGTTATTTTAGTAATTTCACAATACTCTTGATGTGAAATTATTGAAAATTTCACAATTATGTCCATTTGCGTAAATATGATTGCTATGGCACAAAAATCCTACTGCAGAAGAAAGGGAAAAACAAATTTGGTGAGCACAAGCGGCTGCTGTTTTTCGAGTTTTGTTGCATTTAGAGTTATTGTTTTAGCACAAAATGCATCCCCAGGCCCAATTGGGATGTGAGAGTACATTTTGCACTAAATAAATAGCACTAAATGCTTAATTTCCCTGCAATTCCACTATAGTAAAGTGTGCAACTACTCCTAGTATTTCTATACACCTTTATTTTATTCTCCCTTTGCCCCCTGTGTTTCCTCATTGCTGTGACTTTATATGCCTCGAAAGACCAGCATTCAATTCTTTTACGCTATTTGTGGTACTCCATACAACTACTAATTTCAGCATCTCCTGGTGTTTTGGTATGCAGCAAATGTTTCTGGATACCTCCTGGGTTTGTTATCACATTACCTAATGGAGGTAAGGGCAGAGCAAAAGAACTGTTAGGTACTGGTATACTGCCACCTCTGCTACTACTTATCATCTGCCTTTGTTGTTATAGACAGAGTTGCTGTAGCAGAATGTGTGAGATAGCTTTAAGACCTTCAAGGGACCTAGTTCAAGACATCTAAAATGTTTGGCAGATGAGACATATACACCAAGGTGCTTTCTCTCTCTTCCCCAATCCTCATTTTCCCCTAGTATGAAGTAGTAGGTTGGAGATTCCTGTTCCTCATTTTACTGCCCTTACTTGGTGGAGAGTGGTGGACTAGCATTGGAATTCCCTTCTTTCAAATGACTCTAAAGGGTGTTTGTTAGACTTTTTCATCCTTGGTGTGGTCTCCCTTAACTTTGTGCCTCTGTTCCCCAGGTTGTTGATGTGTGCTGGACTCTGATTTTGCTGTTTTGTAATTGGCTTATCCATGATTGGCATATTTGATTTATTAGTAAGTCCCTAGTACAGACCACTAGAGGTGCACAGGACCTGTAAATCAAATGCTACTAGTGGGCCTGCAGCACTGGTTGTGCCACCCACATGAGTAGCTCTGTCATCATGTCTCAGACCTGCCATTGCAGTGTTTATGTGTGCAGTTTGTAACTGTAAATTCGACTTGGCAAGTGTACCCACTTGCCAGGCCTGAACCTTCCCTTTTCTTATTTGTCATTCACCCCTAAGGTAGGCCCTAGGTAGCCCCAAGGGCAGGGTGCAGTGTATGGTTAAGGTAGGACATGTAGTGATGTGTTTTATATGTCTTGACAGTGAAATATTGCTAAATTCGTTTTTCACTGTTGCAAGGCCTGTCCCTCTGATAGGTTAATTTGGGGGCTACCTTTAGATCTGATTAAAGTGTAGATTCCCTTTGGGAGCGGATGGACATGTGGAGTTTGGGGTCTCTGAGCTCACAATTTAAAAATACATATTTTAGTAAAGTTGATTTTAAGATTGTGTGTTTGAAAATGCCACTTTTAGAAAGTGAGCATTTTCTTGCTTATACTATTTCTGTGACTCTGCCTGTTTGTGGTTTTTCTCTGTCTGGGTCAGTTTGAAAGTTGGGCTGGTTCGACCTCACACTAGACAGTGACATAAAGGGAGCTGGGGTGTAGTCTGCATTTCCTGACAAGCCATTTGTGCTAGGAGGGAGGGGAGGAGTGGTCACTTACACCTGAAAGGGCTGTGCCTGTCCTCATATAATGCAGTCTCTGACCCCGTGGTGAGTGTCTGGGGCCTGGCCTGGGCAAGGCAGGATTTCACATTCAAAAGAGACTTTACTTTGAAGCGGCCTACTTCAAAGGAGAAATTGGGTATAAGAGGGGCACCCAAAACCACAGACTTTAGAATACTTCTGGAAACAAGAGGAACCTCTGCCTGGAGAAGAGCTGAAGAGCTGAGGAAGAAGACCTGCCCTGCCTGTGACTGTGCTTTGTGGAGCTATCCTGCAGTTGCTGCTTCTGCCAGAGTAAGAGGGCAAAGACTGGACTTTGTATGCCTTCCATCTTGTGAAGAAATCTCCAAGGGCTCGATTTAGAGCTTGCCTCCTGTTGTTTGAAGTCTCAGGGACAGCAAAGACTTCTCTGTACCAGCACCTGGAGTCTCTGGAGAGACTCCTGCTCTGACAAGTGGTGCCCTATCCAGTCCCTGGGCCCTTGAAAGGAAAGCTGGTGAAAATTCAAGGAAATCGACATCGGACGACTTCGTACCCACGCCGCTGCTGAATCCGGTGACGCTGCCTGAAACCGACTCTGTGATCTTTGCTTGAGCGCGACGACCTTCACAGGCCCGACATCTCTGCAGCCCCGCCGAAGTAGGCGACTCTGTGGAAGTCGCTACATCACGTTGTGACAGACGCCACTCGAAGTGCACGCATTCAACGTTTTGCACAGACGCCGCGATCCCCGACTTTGCACATCGGCTTATTTTCACTCTTCACCAAAGGTACTGTACCTGGGAGTCTACGCGACTTCGTGTCCAGCGCCGCTGGTGTCGGATTGTTGGGAACGACTCCGTTACGATGCTGTGTTAACACCTCATCGAAGCATTTTGTGTTTCTAAGCGCTATTTTTTTTTTTTATCTTTAAAAATTCATAACTTGACTTGTGTATGTCAGTTTTTGTCGTTTTGGTCTTGTTTTGTTTAGATAAATATTTCCTATTTTTCTAAGCTGGTGTTGTATCATTTTGTAATGTTTTCATTAAGTTACTGTGTGTGTTGGTACAAATACTTTACACCTAGCACTCTGAAGTTAAGCCTACTGCTCTGCCAAGCTACTAAGGGGGTAAGCAGGGGTTAGCTGAGGGTGATTCTCTTTTACCCTGACTAGAGTGAGGGTCCTTGCTTGAACAGGGGGTAACCTGACTGTCAACCAAAGACTCCATTTCTAACAGTGCTGTAAAACCTTAACCCGAAATCCTTCAACTTTTTCACACCGTCCTTCCTTTACTTTGATTGAGAGCTAAGAGTTTGGGAGTTTTCCTTTTTTTGAAGAATTTATTTTTAGAACAAATAATTGAGAAGTTCTATTTTTAGAGGTTTGACTTTCGAAGTTTTTACACAACACCTTAAAACCAATGGAACTCAGGTAGAAATAGAAAAAATAATGTCAGTTGTTTTACATAAAAGGGGGAGTACGGGAAACTCATTTGACTTAAAAGTATCATTAGATAGTCATTACACAGAGTGTGGTATTTGCAGTGAATTCAGGCGTGTTTGGTATCAATAATCACACACCCTCATTATTGCATGAACACCTTTTCCTGTTCTTGATGGACAGAAGTGGAAGAATATGCCCCAGTTTCCAAACCTAGTGTGTGCAGCAGGATGCTACAGAGGAATTTGTCCCTCCATCACAAACATGACATCTAGCTTAACCCCCAGGTTTTTAACAGCACATTTTGGGAAAAGTGACAATTGAACATAGTTTTCATGAAAACAATTAAGATATCAGTCTTGTCATCGTTAGGTTTAAGCTAATTGTGGTGCATCTAACTTTTGACCATGTTCAAGCACTCATTGAGTGATATGACAGATGTAGAGGTACCCAGACTAAATCACTATCTGGATGTCATCGGCATATGTATAAAATTGACACCCACAAGTTGGAATCATGCTCTTCAGAGGGAGCAAATAGATACTAAAAAGAAATGGAGAAAGTATTAACCCTTGTGGATCTCCAGTGTGGTTGGAATAGAATTCGGAAAGTTACTAAGCATTACTATTTGTAACCTATCTCTAAAGAATGCTAAAACCCATGAAAGAGCAGTGCTCTCAATTCAACATAATCTGAATCCAGACATCAAGGTTACATGATTAATATTGTTGAGCGTTGCCAACAAATCTAGCACGATAGTAGCAGATGATATATTATTGTCAGCAGCTATTCAAAGGTCAGTCGCAGCTGAAATGAATGCAGCGTCTTTGGGGTTTGAACAAAAACACTGGACTTCTTCAAGCATCTTATTGGCTTTTAGAAAGAAGAACAAATGTTCCACCACATCATTTTTCAATATTTTAGCAACTGAAGGAAGTAAAGTGACTGGGTGGTAGTTAGAACTTTTTGTTAAGAAGTGCCTTTTTTGAATCTGTTTGACTACACCTCGCTTTAGTTCTGATGTCACAAACTCATATTTTTGTTTATGGCAGGAACTTCTTCATGAATCACCCGACATGGGATGGGATATGTAGGAGAACATGATATACATATTTGGATAAATACTCAAATTTCCTTCCAGAGTGTTTTTATTTACGTTTTGTGAAAGTCTGAACTTGGAATACTCTATTGAACTGGCTTTACTTTGCAGGAAAGGATACTTCCAAGTCGACATTGGAAGTTTGTGATTTAAATGAGAGATCAATGTTATCTATTTTACCCATAAAGAAGAATGCTAAATTATTACTCAGTTGTAAGCGTAAATATCTTTAGGAGAGGAGTGTTTATTGTTTAGTTTAAAGGTTTCTTTTTGGTTATTAGCAGTTTTCTTAATTATCATCATAGTAACTGACACGGATGGAACCAATAGTGTTTTTTGCAACGTCCTATTTTCTCTCTATACATCTATTTGTCTTGAAGAAAGTAACCCCTATGTTCAGTTTGCCTTGTTTAACGTTTGAACGGCAAAAGAGAAGTAGTGAACCGAGAAGAAACCTTTTGTTCAGTATTTCGGATTCTTTATGTTAACGAGGCTACATTGTTTAATGTGTATGTGGATCATGTGACATACTCTTTATAGCTAGTGGGAGGGACATATGATCAGAAAACATAAAAGGCTTGCATCATCTGGTTAAAATCGACTTCATTCTAGGCACGAGATTAAACTTGCTTTTCGCTGGGAGGAGAGCTAGGTAACGATTAACAGTTTGAAATGTTACCAATTAATGCCCTCTCCGTAATAAAGGTGTTATCCGTTTTTGTTTAGTAATTTTGTGAGAGGCCGTTAATAAACGGTGACTTGGTATATTGGTTTGCTCCTTGATTAAATGTGAAACCCCAAGTCAGACAGGTGATGAAGGATATTACTGGCATATTTATTATTTCTGTCATCAAAATGAAAGTTTGAATCATCAAGATTTAGCAATAGCTATGAATTCACTCAAGGTCTTCCTTGATCTAATCAGCGCCCATATGTTCAGCTTCAATCTTAATCTGATCACTGCCAAGGGTGAAGTAATGCTCATTGCCCACAGCTCCGATGAAGCAGAGGTTGAAGACTGGCTCCAAGAAATGAAAGTGCAAGGGAAAATTTGCCATCGCCCCCCTTCCCCTCCACGAGAAATCCCTGGACTTTGCCATTGACGTATTTTTCAAGATACACATGAACAAACATATGTACGCTTACTGGTGTCACCTGAGTTTTATGGAAAACACATAGGCGGTCATTCTGACCGCCGCCCGCCATGCGGTCACCGCCAAATGGCCGCTCCGCGGTTAGGAGACCGCGGATGCCATTCTGGCTTTCCCGCTGGGCCGGCGGGCGACCGCCAAAAGGGCGCCCGCCGGCCCAGCGGGAAAGCCCCTGCAACATAGAAGCCGGCTCCGAATGGAGCCGGCGGTGTTGCAGGGGTGCGACGGGTGCAGTAGCACCCGTCGCGATTTTCACTGTCTGCAAAGCAGACAGTGAACATCTTCATGGGGCCCTGTTAGGGGGCCCCTGCACTGCCCATGCCAGTGGCATGGGCAACCCGTTCCCGCCATCCTGTTCCTGGCGGTAAGAACCGCCAGAAACAGGGTGGCGGGAAGGGGGTCGGAATCCCCATGGCGGCGCTGGATTCCCTGGGCCAGGGGAAAACCGGCGGGAAACCGCCGGTTCCCCTTTTCTGACCGCGGCTTTACCGGCGCGGTCAAAATGGCCCTGGAAGCACCGCCAGCCTGTTGGCGGTGCTTCCGTAGTCCCGGGCCCTGGCGGTCATGGACCGCCAAGGTCGGAATGACCCCCATAGACTCTTCCCTGAATCCAACATCACAACTTCACCCCAGGCCAGTGTCATATCCACAACAGGATCACAGTAATGGTCTATCATCAAAATACCCAGCACCCATCTCATTGCCCTGACAAGTGCCCTGTATGCTACTGCCAAGTCATCAAACGATGTTGCAAATATAACCACATCACCCTGTTAATGAATTTTTCATCCATCGCAGGAATCAAATGCACAAGGTCGACAAACCTTTGACTCCATAAGATGTATGGTGAACTATAGACAATTACATCAAAACCACCCCAATAATTTAGACATCATAATCAATGCGGCAATGGAAGGAAAAACTACAATCATGAATTTATTTTAAAGCTTTATTACAAACACAAGCTCAAAGTCATGTAGACTATGTGCGGAACCACGTTATAAAGAAACATAATCACCACGGGTTGCCCAAGGTGATTAAATAAGTTCAGGCGTACTGGTCTGTCATGAGTTCCTTCCCTGGCACTGATAGGTGTCTCCCCCGCCCCCTCCCCCTCCGGAGAGTCCTCCACCACCATCCCCCTCGATCTCCCGACCCCCGAACATTACACACGCACACATACACACTCATACACACACATACCCACATCCACCCACGCATGCACACATACATACCTGCACACCGCAACACACACCAACATACATTGTCACACACACACATTCTCAACACATAACATACATGTACACTCACATTCAGTCATTTACGCACTCACATCCACATGCATGCATACATAAACAGACACACCCACACACGCACACAAAACACCCCCCTCTCCTGTCAGAGAATCCGACTTACCTGCTTGCTCGCCTGCGGAAGACAGATTCAGAGCTCAGAGTCTGAAGTTCAAGAAATAGCTGATTCCAGTCTACAGCCTCCAAGAAGGAAAAGGAGTGACCTTCTCTCCTCATGCGCCTGACTTGTGCCTCTCCTACCAATGTGGCCTTCGCTTGAGAAGATCATTCTTTTGGTACAGGAGTCAGTTCCATTATGGCTCTGTCTTACACTAATTTGTTTATGTTCATAAATGACTCTTGGCTGAATGTATCTGTGGAGGTTATTCTGAGGTATACTGATTACATATTCAATGTATTTATTTAATTATTAATGTACGTATTTACTTGGGAGTAGTTTTATTAACCTTACTTTAATTTGCTTTCATTGGCTTCAAGTGAAGGGGAATAGAGGCAGATTGTTGATTTCAGGGTTTGTACATAAAACAGTTTTGATGATCAGGATACAAATTAGATTTTATCCTTGCTATTTCAAGGTGTGGCAGTATAGTAGGTATATGATTACGGGTATGTTAGATTGCTTTGTATAGTCACAAGGAATATTGTTTCAATCGGAGAAGCAGGGTTAGTGGCTTTCAGATGGAAGAGTCTAGGCAAGAAACAATTGCTACCAGACAACTTTCATGGATGGAAAACACTCTGCCTAATATTTTACTCAGTGTTAGCATCATTAACGTCAGTATGGAAAAATGTACTTTACTGGAGGGGAAAGAAACTGTTGAAAAACAAATGGCCTGGCATACAAAAGTTGTGCCACAAAGCCAGTGTTTTTTGCACAAGAACTGCTTTTCAAGCCAGTCTCAATTTTGGGCTTTGACTTATGTACATATTAGTCTCAGCACAACACAACCATTCATAACGAGTGTTAGACCTGACAGCCTTAGGGTGGTCACCCCTAACTTTTTGCCTGCCTCCCTCCACTTTTTGGACACTGTTTTTGCTGGTTTTAGGACTCTGTGCACTTTACCACTGCTAACCAGTGCAAAAGTGCATATGCTCTCTCCCTTAACACATGGTGACATTGGTTCATACCCAATTGGCTTATTTAATCTACTTGTGAAACCCCAGTCAAGTGCACTACATATGCCCAGGGCCTGTAGATTAAATGCTACTAGTGGGCCTGTAGCACTGATTGTGCCAACCACATAAGTAGTCTCTTAACCATGCCTGAGGCCGTCCATTGCAGGGCCTGTGTGTGGAGTTTCACTGCCACTTAGACTTGGCATTTAAAAGTACTTACCAAGCCTTAAACTCCCCTTTTTCTACATATAAGTTACCCCTACGGTAGGCAGGGTGCTATGTAGATAAAAGGACGAACATGTACCTGTGCAGTTTATGTGTCCTGGTAATGTAAAACTCCTACATTTGTTTTTACACTGCTGTGAGGCCTGCTCCTTTCATAGGCTAATGTTAGATTCTGATCTGAAAGGAGTAACTAGGTCATATTTAGTATGGCCAGAATGGTAATACAAAATCCTGCTGACTGGTGAAGTTGGATTTAATATTACTATTTTAGAAATGCCACTTTTAGAAAGTGAGCATTTCTCTGCGCTCAGATCCTTCTGTGCCTTACAATCCACGTCTGGCTAGGTTAGTTTACAGCTCCCTTGTGCATTCCACTCAGACAAACCCCAAACACAGGATACTCAGTCACTCCTGCACACATCTGCATATTGAATGGGTCTTCCTGGGCTGGGAGGGTGGAGGGCCTGACACTTGCATGTCAAAGGACAGTAACCTGCCCTCACAAAATGAACTGCCACAACCCCTACTGGGACCCTGGCAGACAGGATGGAACAGAAAGGGGACCTTGTACACTTCTAAGCCACTCTGTGAAGTCTCCCCCACTTCAAAAGCACATTTGTGTATTTAAGCAGGGTCCCTGACCCCACCAACTCAGACACTTCTGGACAAGATACCACTGGAGAAGAATCCCTGAACCAGAACCTGCAACCTACCGAGAGGAACTGCCTGGCTGCCCAAAGGACTCACCTGACTGCCTTTCTGTAAAGGTCTGCTGCCCTGCTGCCTTGCTGCCCTCTGGCTCCGCTAAGAAGTGCTCTCTAAGGGCTTGGATATAGCTTGCCTCCTGTTCCCTAAAGTCTCAGGATGAAAAAGACTTCATCCTGCAAAAGAACTCCTTGTGCGGTGAAAATTTGACGCACAGCCTGCAAGAAACGACGGAGAGCCTACATCGCGGTGAGAAAATCACTGCATGCCCAACCGGAACGACGCAGCCTTCCTCCCCAAAGTGGAGATCAACGCAGTGCCAGTGTTGCGACTGGAACTTCAACGCACGGCCCACAGAATCGATGCAAAGCCGAGCCAGAATGACGCAGCCCGACTTCCTGAGAGAAATCGATGCAAGCACCAGCCGTGCGACAGAAATTTCCACGCATTGCCCACCGGATCAAAGCAGCTCCTGTGACTTTGCCCTGCACGGCCAGGATTTCAACGTATCGTCCTCTGGGTGTCTGAAAACCCCACAACCTGAAGAGGTTCCAGGTCAGCGCACCAGAAATTGACACAAAGCCTTCCCTGCATGAAAACTCAATGACACATCATCTGTGTGTGCCAGACAAATCGATGCCCACCTCCCCGTTTTCCACCCATCTCCTCCTCTACGGCCCCTTGCGGAGAATTTGAATGCAAACCAGGCACTTTGTGCTTTCAAGAGACATTTGTTGCTTTTTAAAGACTAAAGACTTTTTTTTATCATTTCCTACAGTGATAACTCAAAGTGTACTTATCAAATCTTGATCTTTTTGACCTGCATTTAACCAGATAAATATTATAAATTTTTCTAAACACTGTGTGGGGTACTTTTGTGATGTTATACTGTGTTATTGCATGATTTATTGCAATAAATGTGCAGAAATACTTTACACATTGCCTTCTAAGTTAAGCCTGACTGCTCAGTGCCAAGCTACCACAGGGTGGGCACAGGATAATTTGGATTGTGTGTGACATACCCTGACTAGAGTGAGGGTTCTTGCTTAGACAGGGGGTAACCTGACTGTCAACCAAAGACCCCATTTCTAACAACGAGACAAAAAAATGTCCTGCCTCATTAATGTTCACGAGTTAGGATTTCAATTGCAACTCATTTAAATGGCTGCAAATACAGTGATGGGGTTTCACAAAAGTCCGCAAACAACCTTCTCTGCATCCAAATTCTTCGAATGCCTAAAAGTTTTAATTCCAGCCCCTGTCCCTGAAAAACACTCTCTGCTCCCTCTGTACCTCATGCTCTCATTCAAAAAGTGGAAAACTCCATCATGGACAGTTTGCAAGTCAGTAATTCCTGATTTGGCAGGTTAGTAACCTGTGAATGGCTTAAGCCACAATTGCAGTTGCAAAGCACTGATACAGTCCATTGCAATTCAGTAGGAGGTGGCACTCTTCTACCTTCCAATTCTCAATGAGTCATAAAGTATACTCTTTGTGAGTGAAAACACATTTCCAATTGCTGATTCCTGGTTGCAAACTCTTGTTTTTATAAATTGCAAGCTTTACAACAGCAAAACATTTTAGT
Organism: Pleurodeles waltl; assembly: GCF_031143425.1. Taxonomy (NCBI): domain Eukaryota; kingdom Metazoa; phylum Chordata; class Amphibia; order Caudata; family Salamandridae; genus Pleurodeles; species Pleurodeles waltl. The sequence continues at coordinate 505,127,698 of NC_090437.1, forward strand.
AAACATGATCCAATACACAAAATGTGAGAAAGAAATTAGGGCAAAGATATGCAGGGATCAGAAGATATAGCTGCCAAGTTTCCCAGGTTAATTTGTGACTATTTATTCCAGTCCAGAACTTTTCTTCTTTGACTAAATATTTCAGTCCTGAATATTTCTTTGCATTCTGAGGCTTATAGTCTTGGTTTTATAATGGATAAGCAAAACTACAAGTCTTAAAATGCAAAGACCTGTACTTGTGCAGTAGAAACATGACAGAGTGGAGAAGAGATGGTTCAGAAGTAGTTTGAACTGGAGAAGATCTGGATATGCAGAGCCAAAAAGAGAGAAATAGTGGATAAACTGATCCAGTTAGGAGCAACAAATTGAAGAATATATTGTTACAGAGAACTATTAAAATGAATGAATAAATAATATAACACTACATAAATCACCACCCTCATGAAGTGAAGTACCTTAAGCTTCCTAGTGTTAATGATGACTCATACATCTAATGTTTCCACAGCAGGCATTTGTATTACACTCCATGGTGACAGGTAAAATCCTTGTTGATCTACTCATCACTCTGCAGACTTAGCGAGGTTTTGCACTATAGAATTAGCATAGACATACATCTTTTCTTTTTCCTCGTTATGTTACAGACACCACATCCCGACAGGAATTCAATCTTTTTGATTATTTAGAGATAGCTCCATCGAAATTAATATCTTTTAATGCAAGAGGTCTTCAGACTGTGGGTTGTGTCCACCTGGGTTCCAGTTCTTCATAGCAAGGGGGATGCACATTCTACAGCTAGATGGGCTTTGTAACACAATGAGAAAGTACATTTGTTCACTTTGTCTTTGGTTTCTTGCCTCTTCCTCTGTCCCCCCACAACATTTGTTTGTAACCCAGCACTAGCCTGCCCTGGCTTTCACCTCAAGAATGGAAAACACTTTCTCACTCACAGATGCACACAGTCAAACATGCACACAAGCACACACACACACAGATACATACACTTATAAAGCCAGAGAGGTGATGGGAAAACACACAAAGGCAAACTTTTTAACCCATCCTCTCATAAACACAGCTAGAGCTAGCAGAGGAGTGGGTGTTTGGATTTTTTCACTCATGATGGGGATGTAACCCTGAAAACCTGTCTTTGTAAGGCTAGGGCACCCAGCAGGACCAAAGACCGGCAGGTGTCATAGAGCAGACTCTCCAACAGCCTGTTGTGAACTAAGGAAGGAGGGCCTGCAGGGGGAAGGGACATTTGGTGTTGCCTGGCAGGATATCCACATCTGATTATTTCAACCAGTTGCCACCTTTGATATATGTGCCTGTCTGTGGTTGTGAAGGAGGAGCTATGGCACAGGTGGGCTACTGTACAGTCCAATTTTAGGGACATGGGGGCTGTTATACTGACCTATTTTGTAATCACAATCACTGCAATTCACAAAATAGGTGTGTTTACAACATTTGTGAAGTTGGCAATCTTTTACAGACTCCTACAATGGGATTGTGAATCAGCATGAGATGTGTCCATATTTTGCGGCTGTAATCCAGTCAGAAACCAATGAAAATTGTGGGCTCCAAAGCTGGTGGTGTAACCCATTCACAAAAGAGAAGGGATCAGCGTGGCACCTATTCCCTGTTGTGAACTGCAAAGTTTCAAACATTTAAGATAAAGTAACATTTTTTTCAACACAACTCTAAATCTTTTAAGTAAAATGGACTGCATTTAAAAAAACAATGTTTACTTTACTGAAAGGCACACTGACTTGGTGGCCTGCTGACTCTAGCAGGACACCACCTAGAGTTTGTGATCAACTGTGGTGAGTCACACCTTTTGACGTGCCTAAGGCATATTCTTTCGGCAGGACTCACTATGGTTAAACTTATTTTGCAAAGCAACATATATGATGGGTTGTAAAATTGGGTTCTGTTTGAAAAAGCCAGTGCACAATCTGCAACCCTTTTTTGCAAATGTAATCTTTATACATCAGGCCCATGGCTGCCTCTGGAGAGCCTAATAGGAAATGTAGAGGCCTGCAGTTTAACACCTTTGAACGTGTGAGTGAAAACCAAACTAGGATATGTTTATTTCTTCCATTGAGTCTCCTTCAAAGTGCATAGATATTTTCAGACCAAGGGACAGAGAAAATTGGATAGTGTGAATTGCCCAAGATCAAACAATTTGGTAAAACAGTACTGCTTTTTCAAAATGATATTACTTTACAATTTGGTGATTAGAGCATGAGTGGGCACTGTCTTGTCACCCTCCACCAAGGTAATATCCAGTCCAAAATTTTGACCAACTAGCTCTCTAACAGCTTTAAGGTTGATTCTAAGGGGCATATTTATGAAAAATAGCACAGTTGTGCGTATTTTTTTAATGTGAGCTAGAGTCATTCCTTAGCACCATCTGTGTGCCATATTTATGAAATGACGTTGGATGGCACTAAGGAATGGTTAGTGTAAAAAAAATGACGCTAACATTTGTGACATGTCGTAAGGAAAAATTACTCTAATGCTGAAAAAGTGGCACTAGGCTGTTTTGTGGCATGTAAAAAAGTAGCTAAAGGGTTAGCGTCGTACTTTTACCACATTAGCATCAAAACAAAACGCACAAGCAGGAAAGAGTGCAATTGCAAGAGAAGATGGAATCATCAGGCCAGGAGAGACCCCAGGGAGACCCCAATCTCCCAAGTACCAGCCAGGAGGGTCCAGTAAAGTTCCAGGAGAAGAGAAAGCACACGTGTCGCTTCAGCGAGGAAGAGCATGACATTCTGGTCAGAGAGATGATGGAGCACCAACACCAGCTCTTCATCACCTCCAAATTACCAGTTGGAAGGAGAGACACAATATGGCAGGCATTAGTGGACAAAATCAACAGCATCAACAGAGGTGAAGAGGACTGTCACTGGGGTCAAGAAGCACTGGCACGATTGCAAGCACAGGACTAAGGGGAAAGTCACCAGGAGCCATTATGCAGCACTGCAGACGTGATGTGGAAGTCCCGCACCACAGAAGGACCTGGATGAGCTGGAGGAGATGGTTGCATTGGTCGTCCAGGAGGAGCTGGTCACTGGAATCGGAGGACAGGACAGCGCAGACTACCAGGAACCAACACAAATCCAGGGTAAGTTGCAGGGGGGATATCTGGAACTCCACAAATGACAGAAGGGGGAAGCTCATATGACACACTCCATGCATGCTAATTGCATCGGGACACATAGGCCATAAATCAAGATGCACCATCCCCACCCAAGCCACACATGTACTGACGCTTTGGTTGTGCTATGCCCTCCAACACATACAAAACGTCAACATAGGCTACTCACTATGGCTATACTCCACCATGTACCTATGCACCACATTGCCTGGTAGGCATGTGCAAATAGTGTGGCTGTGGCTGTACCATTACAACACCAACTGCATGTAGTCATGGGCCCTGTACCAACACATCGTAGACATCAGAGACGAGGACTGAAGTCAATACCACTCCAGGGGTGGTGTCAGGGTGGTGTCTCTGGCCAAAATGCTTCCCTTCCTCATTGTTGCATTGCCTTTACTCATGTGTGCTGCATCTTGCAGCACAAATAGCTTGTACATGTGCAGGAAGGGACACCTCCCTGCAGATGAACAAATCATTCCGTCAGGGCAGGCACCCCGTCATCATGCTGCAACAATGCCTGTGTTGATGCAGGGAGAACAAATCTGTGCAGGCACAGGGGAAATTGCAGAGCTGTACTGTATTCAAGTAAATATGGCATATCACTGTGTGCAGTGTACTGCAACACATCTTGCAGCTGCCCTGAGCCATGCCAAATGAGAAAAATCTGCCCTAAAGCTTGCAACCTGTGGAACACAACCCATACAGGGTGAACCCACAACAACTCACACCCAACCACATGTGCCATATGGCAATGGCCACAAAATAAAATACATACAACACATTCTACATGAATGTGAACATCATGTGTGCAGCCGTACAAGTGGCTGTAATCTCACCATCTGACAATATAGAGGGCTAGATCAAACAGAAAATGATGGTACATGCTGTTGTGACAAATTAGGCATCATCATGCACCATCATTTTCAAAATGCAGGGATGTGCCATACACATAAAAATATAGTGTACTTCTGTGTACCTCCCTAAGAAAGTGGAAATTAGATGTCATGTGCCAATGCAGCCACTCTAGCACCAGATGGCTGTGTTGAGGGGAAGAATGTTTTTGTGCAGGAAGGAACACCTCCCTGCACAACAACAATCTTAAAATGTGATTTGCTCATACTCTGTGTGCAGAAGAATGCGACACACATAGAAATAGCAAAAAATCCAGTAGAAATGTAAGCATTACTCCTAGATTTTGTCATGCTAAACCCCCTCCTGGGCTGGTGTCAGATATAGGCCTATCCTCCGGTATACAAATAGTCCAAAATATGAGGCAGTGTCAAAATGCAATGGGTGTTGCTGTGGTATGCCCACAGCGACACCAATTGCACACACCTTCCACGCAAAGTGCTGGGTTTGAAGTCGGCCATATAAACAAGGTGGTGTCAAGGTAGAGAAAGTGGCTTCATTCCACCTTGTACATAAGGGGCAGGGCATTGCACCACCAGAGCCTCACTAAAAGTGACACTGAGGTGGTGCTTGGTGCACCCCCATATGCCCCAAAATACCTAGTGAGCTTGACCCATGTGTTATGCACAATGCTACACTTAAGTTAAGTACAACCACAACCTTGAGTAAGTTACATGTCACTGAGCCTCCAGTGGCAAATACATGATGCCCCATGTCAACAGCCAATGCAATCGAATATTGATTTTCCACTATCTCCTGCCGACCTGCCTTTCCTGGATTGTGCAGATGACATGGATGACCAGCTGCCAACCAACAACGAACAGACTCTCCAGGATGTCCTAGAGTCACTCCATACACCACCTCCAGTCTCAGGGGGGACACACAGCATTGCGGGATCTCCACATGAACCACCCAGCTACCAACACATGCCACCGGCCTGTACTGACACAGCCCTGGACTCCGAAGACCCAGGAATTAGTTTTCAGAGGACAGTGGTAGAAGTCCAGCGGGAGCTGACCAAGCATGAGCGGGTGGGGATGAAGACCATGGCAGGCAGCCTAGAGGGAGAGCGGAGGGGCCTCAGTCCAAATAAGGACAACTCAGCTGCCATCAGAGACACCTACTCCTCGCCATGTGGACTCCAGCAGTCTCTGGCCGACACAGCTGCTGCAATGACGCAAAGGCTACACCAAATGACCTCCCAAACTGGCGGTAGCATAACAGAAAACAGGCTGGGGGCTATGTAGAATACCCTGGAGTCCATACAGCAGGATGTGGCCTCCCTGAGGGAAAACATGGCTGCCTACCACTGTGATGTTGCTGCACTGTTAAAAAATCAGTAGTTCCTCCTTGCTGCAGTGATGCCTTATGTGTTGCCACAAATAGCAGCTGCCAGGACCGTTGACTCCACATCTCTATCCCCTGAAGTGTGTGTGGCCCCCTCTACCTTTATAACAGCATCAGCTATGGCACAGGAGGCACCACACACAACAGAGGATGAAGATGTGGAAGGAATAACATTCAGAAGGAAGAGCACCCAGTAGCACCAGTCTGTGCCACATGGACAGTGTCTCCTTAGTTCTGGGCTTAAACTCATGCCAGTGTTGTGACAGTAGGAAATGTGCCCTCTCCACCTAACCACTGTTGATTTGTCTGCTATGTGCTGTCATTGTCTCGTTCATACCAATTGGCAATTGTTTAACTCCTCACTAATGCACACTACTCCTAACCATGTCTCATGACATGTCCCTCAAACCTGAACTCCGGTTGTGCTACATATGGATAATGGTCACTCATGGGGTCTGTGAAATGGACATTGTATAGAATTCACAAATTCAACTGCACCTGTAAATAAAGCTCCTTGCACACGTAGCACTTCTATGTTTACTGTGATCCATCTACCCAGCTAAAAGATAGCATTGTTTCAATCCATGTCAATGTGTGCAGAATATCAGTACATGAGTGCATGACTGTCAGACACAAAGCCACACACTAGGATCCAAACACGAGAAAGGTGAATGGTGGTGTTGTCGGCTACAACCAACTTACTGACTATACTATATACATTTTAAAAAGATATCCTATGAAGTAGACATGCAGCATATATGGCTCTGAGGCAATTCAATGGTTATTTACCCTGATGCGAGTACCAGTACAACTTATTTGTGTGGTACAGGAGAAGCTAACCTTATCAGTGATGGCCACCTATCAGTGTTGCAGGATACATTTCCAAATTTGCCTGTTGTTAGATGTACCTCACTTGCTAACAATGAAATTGCAGGACCCCACCAATGACAGGTGAAGTACCATATTTACCTGTCCAAGATAAAGTATACATACACATTGTAAATGGCTGGTACTTTGGATGGCAAATGTATGCCCTAGTAGACAGTATGTAGCTGCCATGCTGACAGCTCCTCGGTCATGGGGATGCATATGGGAAACCTGGAAAATCAAGACAGTAAGCATATCCTAGGCCATTCCCACAACTTGGCCAGTGCACTCATGATAAGTTATTGCACCCCAGACAATATTAGGCTAAGAAAAACAGGATTTATTGTAAAACCACATACAACTACACCTATCTAACCTATTCTATACGTATCTTACACATGTAACACCACACTCTAAACATTGGCACCCACCCCCCTTTAAGAGACAAGATACAGGTAGGACAACATAAACTATGACTACACATGTATTAACCTAACCTATGGCCTAAACAAATATATTTTTTGGTATTTTTTTAATTTTATTCCTATACACAAATACCCCAACATGACCCCCACCCAACCTCCCAGCAATAAAAAAAATGTAGAACCCACCTGACTATACTTAACCGAACCTATGCCTACCCTAACACTAACCTAATACTACACATCTAAAACCCAATCTAAAACTAATGTAAAACAGTAAAGGGGAGGGGGTGGAACTGGGAGGTTGTAGAACACTTTGTTCATTTCTTTGTTTTTTCAGTTTCTTTTTGATATATTGCAGCATACTCTGGTTCTCATCACTCTTCTCCTCCAATTTTTTGTCTGGCTAAAATCTTGGCCATGTCCCCTCTTATGTCTAGTTGAAACTGGCTAGCAACTACTGCAGCAGGTGTCTGAACTGGTGCCTGGGTCATGACTGGTGCAGCTGACGTGGAGGGCCTTGGACCGGCTGTGGCTCCCTGCGCTCCTGATATTTTTGCTCCAGTGTACTTGTGGGGCTGCTTTGGAGGTTTACCATGTGCAAACGCATGCCATTCCCTAGATGCCTTCTCACTGCGGAACCTCCTTCCCATTCGGTGGTATCCAGCTTTAACCTCCATCATTTGCCGGTAGTGTTCGGCCCTCTTGTGGAAAGTTTGCCTCTGGTCTCGCGTCATATTGGCAGCTGAAATATGAGGAGAAGCAAGCATCAGTGTAGGAGGTTGGCCCTCTATGTAGTGCACAAAACTAGGAACACTGTGAAAGGGGTCCAGGCAACCACACGTTGGTTTCCAGAGGCAAAAACTAGATCACCTAATGTTCTAATGTTTGAGGTAGCTTGGTCAAGCAGTTAGGCTAACCTTGGAGAAGTGCTAAGCATTTGTTGTACTCACAGTATCAATCATGCACAACACCCACACAAGGAATAACTCAAGACCTATTTTATAAAAATACTTCAGATTTGTATATAATTTTTAAGACCAAGATGGTCAATATAAGTTGAGTACTTTTTGAGATAGGATTGTTCAAAGTTTCATAAAGTACGTCTTTCTGTGCTTAATTACGCACCATAGGAATCAATAGGCAGTCACTTTTAAAAATGCATAAAGAATCGTAAAATTGGGTTACCTCTTTCATTTTTTGCAGTATGATCGAAGTAGTCAGTGTTGCCTTGTGCCAGCTGGAGAGCTTCGGATGGCTCACAGTTCCAGCAGAGCAGGAAAGTCTCTTGGCACAGGCAAAGGGCCTGGAAAAGGAGATGGTTTGCGAATTTAAAGGTGGTGCCTTGGGGTCCCCTTGGGCTGTTGAGGTTGCAAGGAGTTAGGGACCTGCGGAACACAGCTGGTTCCTCTTTGCAGGGCACAGGGAGAATGGCTGCAGGGCAAGTTGGCGATCCAGGAGCTGTGCGCAATGGAACCCTTTGGAGCTGGAAGTGAGTCTCTTTGAAAGCAGCTTGCAGGACAACGTGGCACTCTGGCAGGAGGTACAGGGTGTTCCTGAAGTTCCTTGATTGGGGCTTCCTGCTGGTTCAGTTGCAGCTCTGGGACAGCTGGTTTTCTTGGAATCCGACGTGTGCTGGCCAGTACTTGGGATATTGGCACTACTCGGCCACTGGAGGGCACAGTGCCACCAAAGTTAGCACACTTATAGGTCTTGTCTGGGCTGTTGTCAGTGATTTCTCGGGTCCCAATGCAACTTCCGGTTCTGGAGCTATCGGCCGGACAGTGAAGTGACCCTCACTGGTTTGTTGGTTCTTGCTGCTTTCTTCAGTGGTGCCTCCACTCAGGATGGAAATCTCTGGCTATTTGTAGAGCCTTGAGGCTTCCAGTGGTCAGCTCCTCCACAGCAGTGATTGTGGGGACACAGATGCAGCAGGCAGGGTCTTGGCTCCTCTTTTGATGCTGCAGGTCCTCAATTCTCTTGATGTGGTTTTCTTTGGGGCTGTCTTGTTCTTTGTCCTTTTGAATCTGATTTCTTGGTCAAGGGGTAAATGCTGAATTTAGTTGGTGTTTTAGGGGGAACTTGGTAGTATCTAATGGGACACTTACCTTAGGGTGGCTACACATACTACAGTGACCACCTGCTTTGGGCCAGGAGTACACTCGCCCCCACCAGCCTGCCTCAGTGCCCCTGACCCTGCCGTTGCTGCAAGGAGAAGTCCCTGGTGCCTAGTGGTAGACGTATCTGCATTGTACCATGTATTTAATTGTTTTTCTATCGTAGTTCGTTTCTTGCAATTTGTTTTTCATTTCTCACACTGTTTTAAAATTTGCCTCTGCCCATTTTCTGCTCCACTTCGTCGTATTGCTCTGATTGTGCCTGTCTTTCTTTTTCCGGTTTGTTCTGATCCTGCCGCTGCATCCCCTGTGGCCCGACCCCCTCGCACCCACATTGGCCACTCCCTCCCACCTCCCGCCTCATAGCTGCTTCTCCCTCTCACCTTCCCTTCTTAATGGTGGGCGCTGTCCGGCAGCACGCAACGGGCACGCCGCTGGCTCACCAGAGGCACGCCAGTGGCAAGCCCATCTGCGCCTGGACCGCACCCAGCGCCCTTACCCCTGGTCCACGCTCCTCCAACCCCCCGAAGCGCCACTACTCCTCCACACAGCTCCTTGCTCTCAGCCCAGGCCAACCCCAAACACACACATGGTCCTTTCACATGCCACTCATGCCAGTTCTCTTGCACTCACACCAACAACACCAACAAGCACCACAACAAAACAAAACCCCCAATCACCTCAACTGCATCCTCCTTAACACCCGCTCCGTCCACAAGCACGCCAATGAGCTTTGGGACCTACTCACCACAAACTCTCCCGACATCGTCTTCCTCACTGAAACATGGATGAACTCCTCATCAGAACCCAACATCGCCATAGCCATCCCAGAAGGTTACAAGATCACCCGTAGAGACCGCATCAACAAACCAGGAGGAGGAATAGCCATAATACACAGAAACTCCATCAAGATTTCCACCAACACCAATGACACCCTACACAATGCAGAACACCTACACTTTCAGGTACACATCAACACCGACACCACCCTAAGAGGAACCCTCATCTACAGAGCACCAGGACTCCACCCCCCATTCTGTGAAAACCATCGCCGACACTATCAGCTTCCACAACCTCACCTCCACAGACTACATACTGCTTGGTGACCTTAACTTTCAACTGGAAAGCACCCATGACTGCAACTCCACGACCTTGCTAGACAACCTCGCAAACCTCGGCCTCAAGCAACTGGTCACCTCATCCACCCACTCAGTTGGACACACGCTAGACGTCATCTTCACCTCCAGCAGCCACATCGCCTTCACTCACACCACCAAACTCCACTGGACTGACCACCAATGCGTCAATTTCTCCTTCCTGAAACCCCCCACCCACCACCAACAACATCTTACCCCCTACTGCAAGTGGAACAAGATCTCCAAAGAACACCTAATCTCCAACCTCGCACAAGCTCCACCTCCCAGCACCAACAACCCAAACGCCGTCGCCCCCACCGTCACATGATAACTAGAAACTTGTGCAGACTCCCTCATTCCTTTCAAAATAAACAACAACACCCGCACCATCAAGACCGCCCCCTGGTTCACCACAGAACTTCAGTCTTCCATACGAGAATGCCGAAAAATTGAGAAAGCCTGGCACCAAGAACCCTCAATGAGCAACTTCTCGTCCCTCAAATCAGCCATGCGCAAACACCACCAACTCATCCGGACCACCAAATGGTCCTTCTACAAAGAACTCATAGACAACAACACACACAACAGCAAGGAACTTTTTACCATCATCAAAGAACTCACCAAACCCAAATCCTGCACCATCGACCCTCCACACTCCCAAGACCTCTGCAACTTCCTCTCCCTTTGCTCGTGCCAAAAGAAGGACATTGTCTTATAAACCAGAGAGGCTGAGCTCTCCCCCAAGGTTTGCATCTTTGTTGTCTAGAGGTGGCAGCAGGTTAAGACCAGTCAGCAACCATGCCATGTTAGGTTAGCTTTTTCAGGGGCACCCCTAGTGTGACCCCTGGGTACATTTAGGGATAGATCCTGTACTGGCACCAGTTTGGATTTATCATCCTGAATTGTTTGATACCAAACATCCCAGGGTTCAGAGTGGCCATCATGTAGCTGGGAAACTCGTGTTTGACCAGTGTCCAGCACATGCATTAAAATGGCTGCTCTGTTCACTCACTATGTCCCAAGTTTGGAAAGGCTACAGTAGGGGCAGATTGCTCATGCAACTATTCCCTCACATATAATATGCAGCACCCGGTCTTAGGGCTATAAGGCCTGCCAGAGGGGTGACTTACCCATAGTATATGCAGTGTAAGGTGGACAGGTCACACAGGCAGTGTGCCATGTCAAGTTTGTAGTTTAGGCTTGCACCAGGACACTCAGCCTGCAATGGCAGTGTTGGGTGCATCTGGATGCATGCCCCTAAAGGTTGTCACAATCAGTGCTGCTGTCCTCAGGGGCCTACCCATAGTACCCAGGGCCTTGGGCACCTAGATGCCCCTTTACTAGGGATTTATAGTGGTAGCTAAGGGTGTATCAAATTGTGACAATGCATCACAATAGATTTAGGGAGATAGCTCTGGCTCAGGGAACCTGGTTAGCAGGGGCCCTGGGCACTACAATTTCTAGACACACCAACATCAGGCAAAAAGTGGGGGGGGATAACCATGTCAAAAAAGGCCCTCTCACACAATCAGTTTTAGCATTGGGTGGAGGTTGTACAGACATACGATGTACACTGACACTGCAGATAACACATACAGTTCACCACACATTCCTCAACAATGACTTACTCCTCATCCATGACTATTTCCTACCAGCCATCAATAGTATCATGTACATGTCACTGGGATGACGAGTATCTATTGTTAACCAACAGGGCCCAGAACTAATTAGACAAAATTGTTCATGATCAACATTTGTGCCACCAAATTTGTGAGGACCAGGTGCCACAACAAGTCTGGACTTCCTGTGTCACTGTGCATAGGGGGGCTGTGCATGCAATTCATCACCTCAACACTCTGATGAAACATAAAGACTTGACAAGTCATCATGGATGCAAGGTGGGCGCCTTATGATAGAGGGTCTGGTAACTTCCCAATGGCTATTCTAAGGTTTGGTAAATCATCAGTCATGTGTCCTGGTGTAAGACCTGGCCAGAGCATACATTACAAGGGGACACACTATTGCCCATGATGTGCCAGCATGTACAACTGATGCAATGTCCCCCGAAGGTTTGGACAAAGCCTGACCTGCACATCAAAGTTGTCTACACATAAACGAACTGAAGCCTGTGCTATTTTGTGCTACATGTGTTAAACAGCACAAACATGGTGGCTGTATGGGTGCCCTTGGGCCCACAGTGAGTTTTGCCGTGCACTGGGTACTGCAACAGTGTCCTGATTCATTGTACATCATTTGCACATGCATGTCAGACATCATCAACGTACCAGGTACGCACACAGCATTCACATCATATCCATATGTGATGTGACCTACATCACTCACAAATATCATGGTGGCATGACCATGTTGTGAAAACTGCTGAGATCTGGTGTTTGAAGAATCATAGACTTTTGCAACAACCATCTGGAGCTGAGTTGTCTACTAATTGTGTACACAGCTGACTGTTGTGTATCACAAGAGGCACCTTGCACTACTGCAGCCTCATTATAGCCGAAGGATTCTGAGGCACCTGTGTCCTACATAAGCTCCCTGGAGGCCTCTGCATATATATCCCACATCTGTGCTGTTTTGTCAGTAAGTGTAAGCTATGTGTGGCACCCGGTGCTGACAATAGTGCTGTGACAAAGTGGTTGTTAACAAGCATGCTATATACATAAACAGCTGCCCTGACACCTATCATGGTAGACATCAGTGAATAAGTGGCCAGCCATTACAATATCTATTACACACAATTCCATGCCAGAACACGTTGCCCCTTGAGCTACAAGCAAGCCATTCTTATTGCATAACATTCAAACAGACATGGTGTCACCATCCATTCTCCAATGATATCATATCATTGGTCAGGCAAAACCATATTTCATAGCATTCCACTTCAGTCTGACTCACACCACACCCTGGATTAGCAGACATGACGCACAAGATGACACTTACTGGCTGCAGCTGGGTCTTCAAATCGGGCCACCTCACCTACGGTGTAGGGCGGAGGTCCACCTGCAAGACATGAAACATTGCTTAGTGTAATTTGCACATATCAGTTAATGAACAACATTTTTCGATGTCAGTTTGTTAGGCTGAGTGAGCAAGTCATCCTAGTGGTAGATCAGAGTGACCAACAAACATCTATGGTCAGTCAATCACACATAGGGGGTCATTCTGATCCCCGCCGGCGGTGGATGCCGCCGGCCTGGCGGGAGCCGCCAAAAGACCGTACCGTGGTCAAAAGACCGCGGCGGTCATTCTGAGTTTCCCGCTGGGCTGGCGTGGCGTGGAAACCCCCTTCCACGAGGATGCCGGCTCCGAATGGAAGGGGTGCGACGGGTGCAGCTGCACCCGTCGCGATTTTCAGTGTCTGCCAGGCAGACACTGAAAATCTATGTGGGGCCCTGTTAGGGGGCCCCTGCACTGCCCATGCCATTGGCATGGGCACTGCAGGGGCCCCACGACACCCGTTCCCGCCAGCCAGGTTCTGGCGGTGAAAACTGCCAGAACCAGGCTGGCGGGAAGGGGGTCGGAATCCCCATGGCGGCGCTGCTTGCAGTGCCACCGTGGAGGATTCCCTGGGGCAGCTGGAAGCCGGCGGGAAACCGCCGGCTTCCCTTTTCTGACCGCGGCCTTACCGCCGCGGTCAGAATGCCCCCGGAAGCACTGCCAGCCTGTTGGCGGTGCTTCCGCGGTCGTTGGCCCTGGCGGTCCATGACCGCCAGGGTCAGAATGACCCCCATAGTCTCTGATAATGTAGACCCACACACCTATAGACCATTACTGTCCCTGACACTCCCGTGGTGCTTCTCACTGCACTATTTGTACATGGTATTGTCACGCAGGTGTCGGTTAGCTCTACATCTCCATGACCATACGGGACTGCTTGACACTGTATACTGCATCTGAGGGGCATGTGATGGTTGTTGCAGTGGTTGTTCCATTGTGATAGCTATAGCATTTGAGCCTGCCCCAGATGTTGTAGACATCTACCTCATTGTCACAGCAAACTGACAAACTACTGCCCAGGCGTTGTGTGTGTATTTCAAAGTGTTGAGGAATGCAGTGATACATCCTTGTGTAAAGTAAGTAATATGTGTGTGCCATCACAAGGCACACACATGATCAATAATGCTATGGGAGTTTACTCATGTGAAAATAGTTGTACCTACCTGCACATTGACTGATTGAAATCATGGATGTTTTGCCAATAGTGTATGGCCAGCCACTGATGGCATGGTATACCATTATTTGTCCAGGGAGGCATAAGAACATGGGCATAGACGTATGCCTCAAAACAGAAACACTTGCTCTGTGGTCCATGGATGCATTTCTTGGTGCAGGTTACTGAGTAACGTGCCAATGATGGAGCAGATGCAGGGCAGCCCCATACTGTCAGTAAGAAGCGTCAGGCCTGTGGAACTGACGCAGTACATGTGTGTGTGGTAATAGACATAGTATAGGGTGTATGTGATACACAATATAAAGGAAGAAGAAAGTGATAGTAGTCTGGACCCAGTGAATGGTCAAGTTCCCTTACATGGCCTTGGCCAATGACACAAAGGGGCCGATCGAACAACAGTGGTGCAGCACCAATTCCATCAATACAGTCCTTTTGGCCCTCAGTGCACCCCTTACCCCCGTCATGTGTGCTCATAATGAGAATTAAGGCACAGCATGATGCAGGTAGGGTCCAACTGCATCTATTTATGTGTAGATAAATTATGTACTCAGCAGGAGTTGCAACACAACAGCACAACAGATCATCACAACTTCTGCTGAGTACATGGGGTCCCATCACATACATTTATATGCCCCCCCATATCACAACAGCTCTCGTCAGCCGTTCAGAGTGCATGAAATTCAGAATTTAGGTATTTCTCATTTTTCCCAGTGGCTTATACATTTGCCTCCCACGCAGGTTTTGGGACCCCCTTCCATACATGATGCATGGCGAAGCCTCATTTTGTGCTGCTGAACACCGAGTTGCCCTATGCATACATCACAACACTTTCTTATGGTTGTGCGGCAAAATGGTACATCTGCCATGCATCTGCTTCATTTCTGTACATTGGAATTGCAGGCCTAAGGTGGCTCTGGGGCTCTTCATACAGGTAGCAGACATTTACAGATCCAGAACCATTCCATGCAGCACTGAACCATATCTGCCACTGTCATACACATGCAAAAAAATTGACTTTGTATGGAAATGGGAGACTTACTAACTGCTCAACCAATCTCAATGCCCAGATGTTTCAGCAGATTTTGCTCTCTTCTAATGAGGTCTGCTTAGCGGTGCTCCAGTTGGTGGTCATTCATTCCTGTCCCAAAGAGTCTTGTTAGATGTTGGAGCACCTTTCCCCACTGCAGCTTCATTGCCTCTTTAGGGTAGCCTGGAATGACATGGCCACCCCGTTCCAGCATCATGGGGAGGTAGTGCTGTACCAGCCATATAAAACCCCCAGCTCACTGGCTGACATCCTCGCCATCCTCCCTTTCCCACACATACTGGACTGCAAATGCAGTTTACCCCCCCCCAAAAAAAGAAAACCTAAACCACTAACCCAACTACCCCAACAACTATACTACCACAGACCAACACCCCACAATACACAGACAGAAATAGTGCACTTACAATACAAAAGACAGATTCAAAGGCAAATAAAACACAACACCTACAGGACACAGCACAATAAACACTCCAAACACTCCAAACACTCCAAACACTCCAAACCTCCTACAGCACCAGCTCCACACACCCTCACACAGTCACAGATAATAAGACTGTGAAGTGAAAGTGAAAGTGAACTCACTGTACCATGTTTGCAGGCAGGATGTCCTGTTTCATCACTTCCTAGGCCTGTGTGTCACGTTTCCAGTCATGCATCGTTTTTTGGATGCATGACGGTCATGCGTTGATTTTTTCCCATTTTGCGTGAAATTGCCTGTGGACCTGTGATAGACGTTCAGGGGCTAGGCGTCTTTTAGCTTAGGAAAATTGTATAGTATATGCGTATGCGTGAACATTTTTGATGCATGGTGGTCATGCGTCGATTTTTCACCATGGAGTAGTAAAAGGTGTGTGAACGTGTGACTTATGCTCAGGGCCCAGGCATCATTTTACTGACATTGCAGAGTGTGGATTTGATGCATTTTTGTCATAATTTTTGATGCATGACGGAATTGCATAGAATTTTGCATTGTAGGCCTTGAGTGCACCCTGACTCACTTACCATGTCACATGTGCCGTGCTACAATGTTGTACATGTGGTATAGCTACATGTGCGTAACTATCCAGTAATGTCATAACGGTGACATTGGTATGTTCAATCCATAGGTTTGTCTATGAGTCTGCTGCATGCGATTACTCATACCTTGTGCATATGTGCATGTGTAGCTACACTGTGTCCACATACATGTTGGCACATGTGTGCTATATGTGTACATATGTGTTTGAATACTAATTTGTGGGTGGACTACATTATTATGTCTGAGATACAAATATACACATACCAATAACACAATATATATGTCCAACACATGGTGATGCACGTGACAACCATGACAATGGACAGTGGACTAGACCTGCATTAACATCACATTACCACTAGCAATTTTTGTGTACATGTATGTCCACTCTGTGGTGTGTTGTTGAATTTTATTTCATGATGCTCTGTATACATGTAGCATTTGGTTATCCATGCATCTTAGTTGCAGACGATGTTATGTGCACATGTGTTACTGAAGGTTGAAATATGGCGTGTGTGTGTAACAACATGTGTAATGTCATTTCTGTAACATATGACCACAGTGGTATGCCAATAGGATTTGAAACCTCACATTACTATCTTCCTGCATGGACACATGTTGCCATTTGACAAATGCATGTGTAGTCACATCAGTGTCACCTATGTTTCCCTAAGTCAGAACACATGTGAAGGTCATTTCTTTCTGTCACTGATTTTGTGATACCTATGCCCTTACTTTTGTGCTAGGTTGCCTTTTCTTCAAAACCCACACAAATCACCATGCCTGAGCTATTGTAGTGGTACATGTGTGCTGAGATATGTGGTATATGTTTGAATGCCTCCAACAAGGCACTCATATTTGTCCACATCATGTTTGTTATGAAACTCATATACAATGGAATACCACTGTGTAGCAGTGATGCAGTCTGGCATAGATGCCATCCTAATCATCATCACAACTGTGTGAGTTTATAAGGCAACACAAGCCCCAGGATTCATGTGAAGGGGCAGGTTAATGAAGCTCCAGTTTACTCAGCCCCCTCTGCACATGCATCAGGCCACGGACAATGTCATACATTTATGTAGCCAGAGCAGTGGTGTGTGGGTTTATTGAGCGGGGATGTAGACTCTTCATGATTGCTACTCATCAGAACTATGCATACTTCACAGCAGACAGACACATGCACAATTGTGATCAAACAGACCAGGATATCCCATTTTCCTCTGCAGTACTTGATATCAGCCTTGCCCTCTCATTTGCAGTGGTCTGGGTGCTTTCACGAGTAGAAGATGTGTCATTATTTGATGTCCTTAGTTATTTCCGTGAGCAGCTTGTTTGAGGGTTCTATATCGGTTGTCACTTCATGTAGGAGGCTGGCCTGGCTTATAGTGGGTACCAGAGGTATTTACACCTTGTGCCAGGTCCAGTTATCCCTTATTAGTGTAGAAGAGGTGTTTCTAGCAGCTTAGGCTGATAGAAGGTCGCTATGGCAAAGCAGCTTAGACTGAACTAGGAGACATGTAAAGCTCCTACTATGCCACTTATATCATATGCACAATATCATAAGAAAACACAATACACAGAGTTACTAAAAATAAAGGTACTTTATTTTTATGACAATATGCCAAAAGTATCTCAGTGAGTACCCTCAGTAAGAAGGTAAGTACTATACACAAGTTATATGTACACAAACCAAAATTAGGTAAGTAAGAGCAAGAAAAGTAATGTAAACAGTGTAGAATTACAATAGATTGCAATAGGAGCACATAGGTATGGGGCAGCACAAACCATATACTCCAAAAGTGGAATGCGAACCACGAATGGACCCCAGACCTATGTGAGCGTGTAGAGGGTCACTGGGACTGTAAGAAAACAGTGAGGGTTAGAAAAAGACCCCACCCCAAGACCCTGAAAAGTAGGAGTAAAGTGAACCTACTACCCCCAGAGAGCACAGAAGTCGTGATGGGGGATTCTGCAAAGAGAACAAACACCAGCAGTGCACTGACAATGGATTTCCGGACCTGAGTACCTGTAAGATAAGGGGACCAATAGTCGCGATAGTGTCCAGGGGCGGTAGGAGCCCAGGAAACCCCAGTTGAAGGTGCAAGAAAGCTGCCACCGGTTGGAAGAAGCTTGGAGTTCTGCAAGAAAGAAGAGGACTAGGAACTTCTCCTTTGGAGGACGGATGTCCCACATTATGATGAAGCTTGCAGAGTTGTTCCCATCCAGAAAGACTGCAAACAAGCCTTGCTAGCTGCAAGGGTCACGGTAGAGATTTTTGGGTGCTGCTGAGGACCAGGAAGGACCAGGATGTCGCCTTTTGGAGGAGGAGACAGAGGGGGCGCTCAGCAAATCAGAGAGCCCTCACAGAAGCAGGCAGCACCCGCAGAAGTACCCCAACAGGCACTTAGAAGAAAAGTGAACTGGAGTCCATGCAAAGTCACAAAAGGGAGTCCCACAATGCCGGAGGACAACTCAGAAGGTTGTGCACTGCAGGACGGAGTTCTGGGGACCCAGGCTTGGTTGTGCACAAAGGAAATCCTGGAAGAGTGCACAGGAGCCGGAGCAGCTGCAAATCACGGGGTACACAGCTTTGCAGTCTAGCATGAGGAGGCAAGGATTTACCTCCACCAAACATGGACTGAAGAGTCACTGGACTGTGGGAGTCACTTGGACAGAGTTGCTGTGTTCCAGGGACCATGCTTGTCAGGATAAGAGGGGACCCAGAGGACCAGTCTTGCCGTCTTTTGGTGCCTGCGTTAGCAGTGGGAAGATTCCATCGACCCACGGGAGATTTCTTCAGAGCTTCTGGTGCAGGGTGAAGGCAGGCTACCCCCAGAGCATGCACCACCTGGAAACAGTCGAGAAAGCCGGCAGGATTAGGCGCTACAATGTTGCTGGTAGTCGTCTTGCTACTTTGTTGCGGTTTTGCAGGCGTCCTGGAGCAGTCAGCGGTCCATCCTTTGGTAGAAGGTGAAGAAGGAGATGCAGAGGAACTCTGGTGAGCTCTTGCATTCGTTATCTGAAGAATCCCCCCTAAGCAGAGACCCTAAATAGCCAGAAAAGGAGGTTTGGCTACCAAGTTAGGAGGATTGGCTACCAAGAGAGGTAAGAGCCTATCAGAAGGAGACTCTGACATCACCTGCTGGCACTGGCCACTCAGAGCAGTCCAGTGTGCCCCCAACACCTCTGTTTCCAAGATGGCAGAGGTCTGGGACACACTGGAGGAGCTCTGGGCACCTCCCCTGGGAGGTACTGGTCAGGGGAGTGGTCACTCCCATTTCCTTTGTCCAGTTTTGCACCAGAGCAGGGCTGGGGGATACCTGAACCAGTGTAGACTGCCTTATGTAGAGTTGGCCACCATCTGTGCCCATCAAAGCATTTCCAGAGGCTGGGGGAGGCTACTCCACCCCAGCCCTTCGCACCTATTTCCACAGGGAGAGGGTGTAACACCCTCTCTCAGAGGAAATCATTTGTTCTGCCTTCCTGGGCCAGGGATGCCTGGACCCCAGGAGGGCAGAAACCTGTCTGAGGGGTTGGCAGCAGCAGCAGCTGCAGTGGAGACCCCGGAAAGGTAGTTTGGCAGTACCCAGGTTCTGTGCTAGAGACCCGGGGGATCATGGAATTGTCCCCCCAATACCAAAATGGTATTGGGGTGACAATTCCATGATCTTAGACATGTTACATGGCCATGTTCGGAGTTACCATTGTGACGCTATACATAGGTAGTGACCTATGTAAAGTGCACATGTGTAATGGTGTCCCCGCACTCACAAAGTCTGGGGAATTTGCCCTGAACGATGTGGGGGCACCTTGGCTAGTGCCAGGGTACCCACACACTAATTAACTTTGCACCCAACCTTCACCAGGTGAAGGTTAGACATATAGGTGACTTATAAGTTACTTATGTGCAGTGGTAAATGGCTGTGAAATAACATGGATGTTATTTCACGCAGGCTGCAGTGGCAGGCCTGTGTAAGAATTGTCAGAGCTCCCTATGGGTGGCAAAAGATACCCTGGGTACCTCAGTACCATATACAAGGGAATTATATGGGTGTACCAGTATGCCAATGTGAATTGGTAAGTTTAGTCACTATCCTGTTAGTGACAAATTTGGAAAGCAGAGAGAGCATAACCACTGAGGCTCTGGTTAGCAGAGTCTCAGTGAGACAGTGAGGCATCACACAGAGAACACATACAGGGCATACACTTATGAGCACTGGGGCCCTGCCTGGCAAGGTCCAGGTGACACATAGACTAAAATAACATATATACAGTGAAATATGGGGGTAAAATACCAGGCAAGATGGTACTTTCCTACACAACCCCCCCCCAACAAAGGACAAGAAGACTAGCCATGACCTGATTAGTCTTCATTATCTAAGTGGAAATATCTGGAGAGTCCATCTGCAGTGGAGTGGGTACTCCCAGGTCTATGTTCCACTGTATAGTCCATTCCCTGTAGAGATATGGACCACCTCAACAATTAAGGGGTTTCACCTTTCATTTGTTTTGCCAAAGTAGAGGTTTGTGGTCTGTCTGAACAATAAAGTGAGTGCCAAACAGGTATGGCCTCAACTTTTTCAGTGCCAAGACAACAGCAAAGGCCTCCCTCTCTATGGCAGACCAACGCTTTCCTCTACGGGTCAACCTTCTGCTGATAAAAGCAACAGGTTGATCCTAGCCCTCAGAATTCAGTTGTGATAAGACTGCCCCCCACCCCTAATTCAGATGCGTCAGTTTGAACAATGAATTTCTTGGAGTGACATGGGCTTTTTAGGACAGTTGCAGAGCACATGGCCTGTTTGAGCTCCTAAAAAGCTTTCTGACAGCTAGCTGTCCATAATACCTTTGTAGGCATTTTCTTACTTGTGAGATCATTAAGAGGGGCTGCTATGGAGCCATAGTTTTTAATGAATCTCCTGTAATACCCTGTGAGGCCTAAGAAGGCTCCCACCTGGGTCTGAGTTGTAGGGGGAACCCAATCCATGATTGTCTGGATTTTCCCCTGAAGTGGTGCAATCTGTTCTCCACCTACCAAGTGTCCCAGGTAAACCACCTTACCCTGCCCTATCTGGCACTTTGAGGCCTTGATAGTGAGGCCTGCCTTTTGCAGGGCCTCCAAAACTTTCCAAAGGTGGACCAGGTGCTCATCCCAGGTGGAGCTAAAGACAGCTATATCATCTAGATATGCTGCACTAAAAGCCTCCAACCCTTGCAGGACTGTGTTCACCAACCTCTGAAAAGTGGCAGGTGCATTTTTCAAACCATAGGGCATCACTGTAAATTGGTAGTACCCTCCTATAGTTGAAAATGCAGTCTTGGGTTTAGCATCTTCTGCCAATTTGATCTGCCAATACCCAGCAGTCAAATCATAGGTGCTAAGATACTTGGCAGATGTCAGTGTATCAATGAGCTCATCTGCCCTGGGTATAGGGTGAGCATCAGTTTTTGTTACCTGATTGAGACCTCTGTAGTCTACACAAAACCTCATCTCCCTCTTTCCATCTTTGGTGTGAGGTTTTGGTACAAGCACCACTGGGCTAGCCCATGGGCTTTCAGAAGGCTCAATCACTCCCAGATCCAACATCTTCTGTACCTCTTGTTTTATGCAGTCCCTGACATGGTCAGGCTGCCTATAAATCTTACTCTTGACAGGCAAGCTGTCACCAGTATCAATTGTGTGTTCACACCAGGATGTGTACCTGGCACAATTGAAAAGAGGTCAGAAAATTGTCTAAGGAGATTGATGCATTTGTCTTTCTGTTCTGCAGTCAGACAATCTGCCAAAACTAATCCCTCCACTAAAGCATCAGTTTCAGTGGTGGAAAAGAGATCAGGGAGAGGGTCACTCTCTTCTTCCTGTCCCTTATCTGTTACCATGAGCAGGGTGAGATCATCCCTGTCATAGTAGGGTTTTAGGCGGTTGACATGAATCACCCTAACGGGACTCCTGGCAGTGCCCAGGTCTACCAAGTAGGTAACCTCACCCTTTTTCTCAACAATTAGATGGGTTCCACCCCATTTGTCCTAGAGTGCTCTTATGCCCACAGGCTCCAATACCCACACCTTCTGTCCTGGCTGGTACTGGATAAGAACAGCCTTCTGGTCATGCCATTGCTTTTGCAGCTTCTGGCTGGCCTGAAGGTTTTTAGTGTCCTTTTTCATGTACTCAGCCATTCTGGATCTTAGGCCCAGTACATAGTCCACTATTTCCTGTTTGGGAGCTTTTAAAGGTTGTTCCCAACCCTCCTTCACAAGAGTGAGTGGACCTCTTACAGGGTGTCCAAAGAGGAGTTCAAAGGGGCTGAAGTCCACACCTTTCTGGGGTACCTACCTGTAAGCAAAAAGGAGGCAAGGTAACAGGACATCCCATCCCCTCCTGAGTTTTTCAGGGAGTCCCATTATCATACCTTTGAGAGTTTTATTAAACCTCTCTACCACTCCATTAGTCTGTGGGTGATAAGGAGTGGTGAACTTGTAGGTAACACCACACTCCTTCCACATTGCTTTCTAGTATGCAGACATGAAGTTGCTACTCCTATCTGATACAACCTCTTTAGGGAAACCCACCCTGGAAAAGATTCCCAGGAGGGCTTTTGCCAATGCAGGTGCTGTAGTAGCCCTTAGAGGAATTGCTTCAGGATATCTTGTGGCTTGGTCCACAACCACCAAGAGAAACCTATTGCCTGAACCAGTAGGAGGGTCAAGGGGGCCAACTATGTCAACCCCTACCCTTTCAAAGGGCACCCCAACAACAGGTAGTGGAATAAGGGGAGCCTTTGGAGTGCCGCCAGTCTTGCCACTGGCTTGGCAGGTCACACAAGACTTGCAAAAATCTTTAGTGTCCTCTGACATCCTAGGCCAGTGAAACAGGGGGACAAGTCTCTCCCATGTTTTTGATCTGGCCCAAATGCCCAGCCAAAGGAATGTCATGTGCAAGAGTTAGGAGGAACTCTCTGTACTGCAGGGGAATGACCAATCGCCTGGCTGCTCCAGGTTTTGGGTCCCTTGTCTCTGTGTACAAGAGGTTGTCCTCCCAGTAAACTCTATGACTGTCACTGACATCCCCATTTTGCTGCTTGACAGCTTGCTGTCTGAGACCCTCTAATGTGGGACAGGTTTGCTGTGCCACACTCATCTCTTCCCTGGCAGGCCCCCCTCCACCCAAAAGCTCAGCAGTGTCTGCTGCCAGCTCATCTGGTGAAGGTTCTGCACAGGGAGGAAATTCTTCTTCCTCAGAAGGAGAATCATCTGTAGAGGGAGGGATAGTGGGTAGGGATTTACCCTTGCTACCCCTAGCTTTAGGGAGCACTTGGTCCATTGTTCCAGGATCCCAGTTAACCTGTCCTTTTTGCTTTTTGGCCTGAGCCCTGATTAAAGTAAAAATATGCCCAGGAATGCCCAGCATTGCTGCATGAGCCTCCAACTCCACTTCTGCCCAAGCTGATGTCTCTAAATCGTTCCCTAGTAGACAGTCTACAGGTAAATCTGAGGCAACCACAACTTTCTTTGGACCAGTAGCCCCCCCCCCAGTTGAGATTCACAACAGCCATGGGGTGGCTAAGAGTGTTGTTATGAGCGTCTGTCACTTGGTACTGCTGACCAAGTAGGTGTTGTTCAGGCTGGACCAGTTTCTCTATAATCATAGTTACACTGGCACCTGTGTCTCTGTAGGCCTGAACCTCAACACCATTTATTAGGGGAAGTTGCTTGTACTTATCCATATTAAGGGGACAAGCGACCAAGGTGGCCAAATCAATGGCACCTTCAGAGACTAAAACAGCCTCTGCGGTCTCCCTAACAAGACCAACCCCAACTACATTGCCAATAGTGAGCCCAGCTACACCCTTGGATTGGCTATTTGTAGGTTTCCCACCACCACTGCTATTACTGGGGGCACTAGAATTTGCAGCAGGGGTTGTGGTAGTGGGAGGTGTGGTGTTTTTCTTTGGACAGCTGGAATCAGTTGCCCAATGGCCTTTGACTTTACCCAAATAACACCAAGGCTTTTTAGGTTGATTATTGGAAGAGGATTTGGACCCACCACCCCCACCAGAGGATTTTTGTGGGCCTGATGAAGACCCAGTATTTTTACCTTTGTCCCCACCCTTGTCAGAAGACTTACCATCCTTCTTCTTGCCATCCTTGTCACCCCCTGTATGAACTTTTCTGTTCACCCTTGTTCTGACCCACTTGTCTGCCTTCTTTTCCAATTCTTGGGGAGAGGTCAGATCCGAGTCCACTAGGTATTGGTGCAACAAGTCAGACACACAGTTATTCAGAATATGTTCTCTCAGAATTATACAGGCTTTCATAGTCAGATAACTTACTGCCATGTAACCACCCTTCCAAGGCCTTCACTGAAGAGTCCACAAAATCTGTCCAGTCTTGCGAGGACTCTTTTCTGGTGTCTCTAAACTTAATCCTGTATTGTTCAGTGGTTCAGCCAAATCCATCCAAGAGTGCATCCTTCAATACTGTGAAATTGTTAGCTTCACTTTCTCTAACAGTAAGGAGCCTATCCCTACCCTTTCCAGTGAAAGATAGCCACATAATAGCAGCCCACTGCCTTTGAGGGACCCCCTGTACCATACAGGCCCTCTCAAGTGCATCAAACCACTTGTTGATGTCATCCCCCTCCTTGTAAGGGGGGACTATCTTATGCAGATTCCTGGAATCATGCTCTCTAACAGGATTACCATCAGGAATACTGCTGCTGCCACCATGGGGTCCTAACCCCAACCTCTGTCTTTCCTTCTCAATGTCTAGAGATTCCCTATCTAAGGCCAGCTGTTGCTGTTTAAGCTTCAGTCTGGTCTCTTCAACCCTCAACTTTTTGAGTTCCCTTTCTAACACGTTATCCTCAGGGTGGGTGGGTTAGGAATGCTTTGACACAGAAGACAAGTTGGAAACTACAGAGGGAGACCTGTCCCTACTGTCTGGACCCTGGTAACTTGGCCTCTAGGAATAAAGGATGCCCTACTGTGATGAGAACCTCCATTACTACCAACATTACTGGGTGTCCTGCTAGGGGCAGACCCTGTTCAGAACCCTCCCCACCTTCCTCAAGGGGTTCCTCTGAGTCAGACTGGGAAGCTTCTATTAACCTCTCATTGGATGGACCAGACTGTTCTGGTCATTCACCATAAGCATGTTATACAGAAACTCTTTTGTAGGGTTCTTTCCTATAACTAAACCTCTATCTAGGCAGAGACTCCTTAAGCTCTTGTAATTCAAAATGTCATAAGTAGCATTGACAGTTTTGGGAGCAGAATCTACCACAGGCATGATAGCAAAAGGTTCAGAGATAGTGAGAAGAGAGAAAAAGTTTCAGAACTTTAGAAAGCACAGAGAAAAAACTTTTTTGAACTTTTAGAAAACTTTTAGAAGTTTGAGGAAACTTTTCAGAACTTTGTAAAAAGTTTTTAGAGAAGAAAAGCAAACTTTGTTGGTTGAGTGTACATACACTGAACTGTTTTGTATATGATTTTCTTATGAAAAGTACACCATGACAAAGTGGTAAGTAGTTACAATTACTTATCCTGCCGCTGCCACCAATGTAGGAGGCTAGCCTGACTTGTAGTGGGTACCAGTGGTACTTACACCTTGAGTCAGTTCCAGTTATCCCTTATTAGTGTAGAAGAGGTGTTTCTAGCAGCTTAGGCTGATAGAAGGTAGCTATGGCAAATAGCTTAGGCTGAACTAGGAGACACGTAAAGCTCCTTCTATACCACTAGTGTCATATGCACAATATCATAAGAAAACACTTTATTTTTATGACGATATGCCAAAAGTATCTCAGTGAGTACCCTCAGTAAGAAGGTAAGTACTATACACAAGTTATATGTACACAAACCAAAATTAGGTAAGTAACAGCAAGAAAAGTAATGCAAACAGTGTAGAATTACAATAGATTGCAATAGGAGCACATAGGTATACGGGCAACACAAACCATACACTCCAAAAGTGGAATGCGAACCACGAATGGACCCCAGACCTATGTGAGCTTGTAGAGGGTCACTGGGACTGTAAGAAAACAGTGAGGGTTAGAAAAATACCTCACCCAAAGACCCTGAAAAGTAGGAGTAAAGTGCACCTACTACCCCCAGAGAGCACAGAAGTCATGATAGGGGGATTCTGCAGAGAGAACAAACACCAGCAGTGCACTGACAACGGATTTCCAGACCTGAGTACCTGTAAGATAAGGGGACCCAGTCCAATAGTCGCGACAGTGTCCGGGGGGGCAGAAGCCCAGGAAACCCCAGTTGAAGGTGCAAGAAAGCTGCCACGGTTGGAAGAAGCTTGGAGTTCTGCAAGAAAAAAGAGGACTAGGAACTTCTCCTTTGGAGGACGGTTGTCCCACATCGCGATGAAGCTTGCAGATGTGTTCTCATGCAGAAAGACCGCAAACAAGCCTTGCTAGCTGCAAGGGTTGCGGTAGAGGTTTTTGGGTGCTGCTGAGGACCAGGAAGGACCAGGATGTCGCCTTTTGAAAGAGGAGACAGAGGGGGCGCTCAGCAACTCAGAGATTCCTCACAAAAGCAGGCAGCACCCGCAGAAGTACCCCAGCAGGCACTTAGAAGAAAAGTGAACTGGAGTCCACGCAAAGTCACAAAAGGGAGTCCCACGACGCTGGAGGACAACTCAGAAGGTTGTGCACTGCAGGACAGAGTTCTGGGGACCTAGGCTTGGTTGTGCACAAAGGAAATCCTGGAAGAGTGCACAGGAGCCGGAGCAGCTGCAAATCACACGGTACACAGCTCTGCAGTCTAGCGTGGGAAGGCAAGGACGTACCTCCACCAAACTTGGACTTAAGAGTCACTGGACTGTCGGAGTCACTTGGACAGAGTTGCTGTGTTCCAGGGACCATGCTCATCAGGATGAGAGGGGACCCAGAGGACCAGTGTTGCAGTCTTTTGGTACCTGTGTTAGCAGGGAGAAGATTCAGTCGACCCACAGGAGATTTCTTCAGAGCTTCTGGTGCAGGGTGAAGGCAGGCTACCCCCAGAGCATGCACCACCTGGAAACAGTTGAGAAAGCTGGCAGGATTAGGCACTACAATGTTGCTGGTGGTCGTCTTCCTACTTTGTTGCGGTTTTGCAGGCAGCCTAGAGTAGTCAGCGGTCGATCCTTTGGTAGAAGGTGAAGAGGGAGATGCCGAGGAACTCTGGTGAGCTCTTGCGTTCGTTATCTGAAGAATTCCTCAAAGCAGAGACCCTAAATAGCCAGAAAAGGAGGTTTGGCTACCAAGTTAGGAGGATTGGCTACCAAGAGAGGTAAGAGCCTATCAGAAGGAGACTCTGACATCACCTGCTGGCACTGGCCACTCAGAGCAGTCCAGTGTGCCCCCAACACCTCTGTTTCCAAGATGGCAGAGGTCTGGGACACACTGGAGGAGCTCTGGGCACCTCCCCTGGGAGGTACTGCTCAGGGGAGTGGTCACTCCCCTTTCCTATGTCCAGTTTCGTGCCAGAGCAGGGCTGGGGGATCCCTGAACCAGTGTAGACTGGCTTATGCAGAGATGGGCACCAACTGTGCCCATCAAAGCATTTCTGAAGGCTGGGGGAAGCTACTCCTCCCCAGCCCTTCACACCTAATTCCAAAGGGAGAGGGTGTAACACCCTCTCTCAGAGGGAATCCTTTGTTCTGCCTTCCTGGGCCAGGGCTGCCTGGACCCCAGGAGGGCAGAAACTTGTCTGAGGGGTTGGCAGCAGCAGCAGCTGCAGTGGAGACCCCGGAAAGGCAGTTTGGAAGTACCTGGGTTGTGTGCTAGAGACCCGAGCCATCATGGAATTGTCACCCCAATACCAGAATGGTATTGGGGTGACAACTCCATGATCTTAGACATTTTACATGGCCATGTTCAGAGTTCCCATTGTGACGCTATACATACGTAGTGACCTATGTCCGGGGAATTTCCCCTGAACGATGTGGGGGCACCTTGGCTAGTGCCAGGGTGCCCACACACTAAGAAACTTTGCACCCAACCTTCACCAGGTGAAGGTTAGACATATAGGTGACCTATAAGTTACTTATGTACAGTGGTAAATGGCTGTAAAATAACATGGACATTATTTCACGCAGGCTGCAGTGGCAGGCCTGTGTAAGAATTGTCAGAGCTCCCTATGGGTGGCAAAAGAAATGCTGCAGCCCATAGGGATCTCCTGGAACCCCAATACCCTGGGTACCTCAGTACCATATACAAGGGACTTATATGGGTGTACCAGTATGCAAATGTGAATTGGTAAATTTAGTCACTAGCCTGTTAGTGACAAATTTGGAAAGCAGAGAGAGCATAACCATGTAGGTTCTGGTTAGCAGAGCCTCAGTGAGACAGTTAGGCATCACACATACAGGGCACATACGAATGAGCACTGGGGCCCTGCCTGGCAGGGTCCCAGTGACACATAGAATAAAGCAACATATATACAGTGAAATATGGAGGTAACATGCCAGACAAAATGGCACATTCCTACACTTCAATTTAGGGAATGTGCCAGGGTACAGATGATGTTGTCTGTTACTGCCTGTTACTGCCTCCTGTCATGGTGGCATGCGATGGACAAATACCAGAGTATGCTAGTGGCCAAAATGACTGGTTTATGTACTGACCTGGCCACCCTCTCTGTACATGTGTTAAATGTTGACATTGATGTGTTGTACAGTTAGTATTGGTCTATGTGTGTTCCTTCTCAATGTTTTCCCATATTACTGGTACGGTATGTATTGTCTCCTACATTGCTCCCATTCTGCTGCACTTTGTACACATCTTATACAGCAACATTGTCTGGTCATACATGGACAGGATGCAACATGTGACTTGTATAATTTGTAGATGTACACATCTCCTACTACTGGCTACTTGGTAGTTACAGTTCCATTGACAGTATTTGTGAGATGTAATGAGCGCCATGCACACAACATTACACCTGCCACTGCACTTATGTTGTCTGTAAGTGACCTCCCATGTTGTATTTGCAAGTATCTGTGGGTATCTCTAAGCTGTCCATCCACATCCTCCGTTAAACATGGGTATGTTTTTCTTCCAACATGCCACAACCTAGGTAACTTTAACCATGACTGAAAGATGTTGAGGTGTGAAATCATCTCAGTGCTGTGCTTTCCATTAGCCAAGTGCAACATATATGGCTAGGTCTACTCCCACTCAGTTTGATGTTATGTCTCTGACACTATTGAGCAATGTTGGGTATAGTAGCACATCCCACACCTGATTGTGATGGTGGAGCCCAAAACGTGGATGGGATTTTTGTTACTGTTGCTACCATGCACTTGTATTGTCATGTGAGTGACAATGAGTGGTGTGTATTGTGATGTGCTGTGTGATGTTGTTATACAGAGCTTACTAGGTAAACATGCTGATATATATATATGAAAATGAGTAGACCAAGGAGAATCAGGTGCAAAGTATTCTATTTATGCTATTTACAATGTAATGTTGTTAGTCTAGTGACTATGTTTAGAAGTTCTCTCCAACGTGTAGTCTCCTTCAAACTCCTGCAGCAGTGTTCTGTTGTCTCCCTCCAAATTATCTGCTCCATCATCATCCTCCTCCTTGTTAGGGACATCAACCTGGTCATCCCAGGGGACATTTGTTCTGACACAGATGTTGTGGAAGATTGCACATGCCAGTATGATTTTGCATACAAGTGGTGGAGCATAAAATAGGCTTCCTCCTGTCAAAGCCAGGCACCTGAACTTTGATTTCAGGAGCCCAAATGCCCTCTCCACCACATTGCGTGTTCTTCTGTGCCCTTCATTGTAGGCACGCTCTTCCACCATTGTGGGATTGGCAAATGGAGTCTTAACCCTTGGCTGTATGCCATACCCTTGATCAACTGCAAAGGAAAGAGAGAAGATGTGTTGGTAAAGCTTGATAGTAGTTTGGAACATACCACGGCAGATGTTAATTTTAGTTGGAGTGATGACTCAGACTTGCTTGTGGTATAGTGTATGTTCCTGTTCTTGTGAACTGGTTTCATTGGACTGTGTTTATGGACATGACAATTGTGGGTAGTGGCTCAAGGACCTGGGAATTTTCATATTGATCCCAAAATGATGGTTAACATTTAGAAAAATGTGTTGTGAAATCCATATTTGAAGCAGTGTTCTATTTTTAGATGGAACCTACCATTTCCTTGCACCACAATGGTGTCAGATGTTGAGTTACCATAGTTTCCCACAAAGCCAGACTGTGCTGTACATGTTACCATGCGGCACTACACATGCACTGCAACACTTAATGACCCTTTGTGGCAGATGACAGTTGTGTCAGCCATCAAGTGTATGAGGGTGTGTATCACACATTAGTAGGATGATGTAATTTCGTGCAGTAGTATCTCCTAGCTTCCAGGACATGATTTCTCACAAATGCTTTCTACACATGCACAGTGCAGGCTTTGGGAGGGAGCACAGCTATTTTTTACATGGGCCCCTTAGCACGGTGCATGTAAGGTCAGGTATGTCCTCTATACTCCTACGGCGTCCTACTATGGCATCCATGATTTTTACTGTTTTTTCACAAACTGTGTACCATGGTGGACCGTTTCTGGTATACAGACATTGTGGTGTTAGGGGGCATTTCTAATGATTTTGCCCCATGGTCTTTAATGGCAGGTAATTTTGTATTTGTATGTGTGCAAAACAATGCAGCAGACAGGTGTATGTGCATACTACAGGTATGTGTACATGATATGTAGTTGGTTATGGCACCACTTGGGTGCCATTTTGTTCGGGCCTGGCAGAAGCTTGCACACCATGATTTATGTGGGACTGTGTCTATGTGTGAATTACTTTAAATGGCCATGGCCTATGTCATTTACATGGCTGGGACATTCTTTGTTTGGTGTGATGTGTGTGTGATCTGTATTTAGTTGTCAACCTGTGAACACTTGTAGTGGTTTGTGAGCAGCTTCTGTATGCAAAGGGAACTTGGCTCCACCTGTCCACATGCGGAGTGCCAGTCAGAATGTGGCTGTGTTGTGTACATGTGGGTGTATTTGTTTGTGAAGTACAATGAATCTGGTGTAGTGTGGCATGTTGCATATGTGTTGTTGCCTGTTCATCTATGTACCCCTACCCATGTGTATTTAGTGTGGTGTTTGTCTTATTTGTCCTAGATGGTTGGTGAGTTGTGTGTGTTATGATTGGTATGGTGGCTTACCTATGAGTAGACCATTGCCACATTGGCCCTCCTGGAACCGCTCATTGATAGTGCAATGGCGGAATATGTATGCATCATGGACGCTGCCAGAATATTTTCAAAGGATGTTGGTGGAGAGCCGAGTGTGGTCCACAATGCCCTGACCATTGATTGAATGTGTGTATCTGCAGTTCCTATATAGGTGTTCCGTTGCTGCAGATTGCACCAGTTGCACATGGGTACAGTCCATTGCACCCAGCACATGTGGGAACCCAGTAATTTGGTAGAAACCTTGCTTGGCCTCCTGCTGCAGATGCTGGGTGATTGGGAAGCAGATGTGGTGGGGTGTGAGGCAAAAAATATCATCCAGGACCTTGGTAGGAGGATCGAGAAGGATGGCTGGAACATGCCAGCCTCTTGTGCACCCGTTATCTGAAAGGATCCAGATGCCAGCATATGGAGGACAGCGAGGAGTTTGGGCATGGGTGGAATCGTGATGCAGCAGTAGTACACTGGACTCCTGTTTCAGTCTGTACATCCTGATCACATTTTGTTTCCTGAGGCCAAAGATGGTTGTGTGCTGTCTGAAGATCCTCTTCTGCCTTCTGCGCTGCCTTTGTGACTGCTGTGGTGGAGTTTGGGTTTGCTGCGGTGGTGGTGGAGAGACCCTGTGTCTTCGCTGACATCTGCGGCGTGTACAAGCTGGAGCAGTACCATTTCCATGTTCTTCTGGGGGGTTTCAAATGTTCCTTCTGTGTGTTTTCTTTGAGTGGGGGTGTGCGGGCCTCTTTTTAACGCCTGGTCTGCCCAGGTGTTAAAACTTGACACTAATCGAACCTAGCACCATTTTTTAGGTCCTCTTTCTTGGTCTGCGTTGTTTTTGCATCTGTAGGCAAATATGACGCTAGAGGGCTAGCATCAGTTTTAGGAAGGGAACACCTACCTTGCATCTCATTGTCGCAATGAGACGCAAGGCGGAATGGATCTCCCTAAAATTGGCACTAACTCCTAAATTTTTACACTAGACGGGTCTAGCGTCAAAATATAAATATGGAGTTAGGTTTGCGTCACTTTAGTGTAAAACAAAATGACACCAAGGCGGCGCAAACATTTCATAAATATGGGCCTAAACGCTCTCAATCTTGGACCCAAAGTGAGGACAGAGGAATACGTTAAAAAAATAATTGTCCAAGAGCACACAGTTTAGCCAAATGGAAGAAAATAATTTAAAACCATATCGCTGGTTCCACACTTTTCAACTAGACTATAATTGAGGTGGCAGTGATTCTGATGGACAGGATCTACTTTCCCATTGAAATATCACTGTATTGTGGACTCTGTCCAGATTTTTACATTGAACTTATTTCCAGCATTTTTAGGTAAAGTAGTAAAGCCAATATAAGATGCTACGTTTAGTTGTAGAGTCTAACCACTTAAATGAATTGCCCACCTCAGCCGTCTTGTCAATGTGCTGTTTCATGGCACTCACTAACTGTATTTTGTCTACTTCCATGCCCTCCGTCCAATATTATCACACCAAGGTGGAGCTCTAACCTTGTGCCTTTTGCCTGAAATAAGCACTGTGCAATATTTATGGGTATATTTATAACTTGCTTTTATAGTGCTTCATACCACCCTTCTGCAAATAACAAATGTTACTGTTACTCAGTGTAATGGTTCTTGTCAGAAATTGGGTTTCTGGTTGGCAGAGGTATGCACCCTGTCCAAGCAGGAAGTACAATCCTAGTAAGGGTAAGTCAGACCCTACATTAACCTGTGCTCAATCTCTATTAGCTTGTGTTAGAAATGGGGTTCCAAGTTGGCTGGATAGGCATCTCAGTCAGGTGGAAGCCACCACTCTAGTCAGGGCAAGGAAGTTACATACCTAAGATAGGCAATACTCTCCCCCTTGGTAGCTTTGGCCAGTGCAGTCAGGCTTATCCCAGAGGCAATGTGCAAAGCGTCTGCACAACACACACAACCCAATGATACAAAAAATACAGAACAAAAGAAACTTTACACCAGGTTATATAAAACTAAACTGTATTGCACATAAGGCACAGACCAAAACAACATAAATCAGTATTACGTTGCCAAATAGGCAATTGTCAAACCATTCTAGGGCAACTAAAAAGAAATACTCTCACAGTGCACATGTCATATAAAACAGTACCCTCCTACTGCATACAAGGTAGGTCATGAAAATATGTATGTCACCCCACCATGGCAAGCACGACACATTACAATGTCAGGTGATAAGACAAAATACAGAAACAATGAGGGCAGAATTACTGTGGTAAAATGCAACATATACAAGCATCACCAGCAGCCACCTTCTACACAAAGGTTACAGTTCATCTGTGTTTCCTTTAGCACCTGTACTGTTGGTAACAGTCCATCATTTTGGGATCAGGAGCTCCTGCACTCCTGTTACTGTAAATGCGGTAAATGCATTCTTTGCTGTACCCCCTTTCCACAGAGGAGCGACCCTGCTACTCTCACAAGGGCTGCAATACGAAAATACCCCACCTTGCCCAGACCAGTAAAAACTCAGGAGATGTGGGCTCCTCACCACGAGGCCCCCGCCTGAGGCATTTGCTGTACTGCAGCTACCACAGACATGCATGGCAGCTGACTTCACAGGACGGCCAGGCATCCTCTTAAGGGGATGTATAAATGAGGGGGGTATCCTCCCTCTGCTGAGTGCATTGGGAGGTCTCACTGGGACCTCCGATCCATGCCGATAAAGTGTGGTACCTTCCAGGGGCAGTAGCCCTCTGCCCCAACCTGCCTAGCTGCATCTCCTCTTGCTATATCTCGCCCCAGCATTCAGTGGTGGTGTTGCTCGGCCCTGGGTCGGCTAGGGGCCATCTTCCTTCACGGCCTCATGAAGCCCCTGCACTCTTCAGGTGGCTCAGGCTGTGGCAGTGAGAGTCTCACAGCTGATCAGAGCGCCGTGTCCCTCTGGGCTTTGACAGCAAGGGTACATGCGTGCTTGTGCCCAGCGTGCACTGGATGGGGTGCGCCTGCCTGCAGTCCCCCTCTTCTCCTTCCCGGCAGCTCCTCACGGGGGGAAGGCCTGACTCACGCTGGAAACAGGGGTGCTCACCGTGTGTTCCAGGGACAGTAAAGCACAGTGCTCACTATGTGCTTTAGGGACAGCAGAGTACAGCACTCATCAGGCTCCAATAAAAATTATAGCACTCACCAAGCACTATAAAATCAGGGCCAGGGGCAGCGTTTGTAACAAGGTAATCCTATGCAGGCTCCTTCAAGATCACTGTTGGCAGACCAGCACAAAGGGGTCCTGGCAATCCAGTGGCAGTCCTTTTTGTGACCTAGCACACCACAGATCAGCGCAACATGCAGGTCAGTCCTAATGGTGATCATAGTCACTTCCAGCAGCATTTGGGTACAAGTGCACGCAGTGTCTGAGAACATGGAAACAATCCCTGTACTTACACAGAAGGCAAAAAATGGTGGGATAGACTGCTACCCCGGATTCCCAGTGGTTTGACTATTTGCAAGCATTCCCCCTCATCTTTTATGTGTTTGATATTATCCACTAAGTGGCCAAAGATTTGTCTATGCTCACTGTGCTACTGGAACCAAGCTTCAACTGTCTAAAGAGACCCAACTAAGCTAAAAATGATCTTGGTTTGCTTGTGTTCTGGTTTAGAGATAAGACCTGGCAGTTTGGCCTGGACTGTTCCACTTGGAGCAGGAGCAAGGTTGAGTTGCATGGGTCTAATCTGAGGTGGCATCGTGGACAAAAAACAGTGGGTTGGAATGCTACCCTGAGTGACTGCCAGTGGTTAGACTATTTTCAAGCATTCCTACCATGACGTTTTGTATGTTTATTGTAGTGCTCTGGAACTAAGTTGCTCAAGTTGCCTTAAGTTGCTTTTGTTGTGGTTCAGAGAGGACATGGCTTGGTAGCTTGAGCTGAATAGTTTCCACTGGCTGATTTTTATATGACTGCATTTAATCTGAGATAGCATCAATTAGAATATTTCAAAGCATTCCGCACATCATTTTTGTGCATTTGTTTGTGAAAAGAAAACACAATTGAACATTTTTGGACACATTGGTGGTCATTACAACCCTGGCGGACGGTGTTAAAGTGGCAGTAAGACCGGCAATACGCCGGCAGTAAAAATTTTGCAATTACGACCGTGGCGGAAAGCGCCAACAAAGACAGCCACTTTAACACACCGACCGCCACGGCGGGAAAAACAAACAGCGCGGCGGTCACCGCCAACAGACAGGCGGGAGACAATGTACCGCCCACACTATTATGGCAGGCCAATCCGCCACCTTTTCCGGGGCGGATTCACTGCGGATAAATACACGGCGGAAACAGGAATTTCAAAGGGAAAACGCTCACCTCTATACATCCCACGAGGAGAGAGGACACCATGGACCCGGAACTCCAAATTCTACCTGCGATAGTCTTCCTGCTCCTCTACCAGGAGCACGAACGCTGGTGGCGAAGACCACAGTGAGTACTGCACCTACAACACAGAGGAGGGGGAGGGAAAAAACAGGGACATACACACGCAACACCCCCACCCCCACCCA
Organism: Pleurodeles waltl; assembly: GCF_031143425.1. Taxonomy (NCBI): domain Eukaryota; kingdom Metazoa; phylum Chordata; class Amphibia; order Caudata; family Salamandridae; genus Pleurodeles; species Pleurodeles waltl. Next base: position 505,163,652 of record NC_090437.1, read on the forward strand.
CTACAACACACACACTAATGCATATTAATACATCACAGTTACACCCCCAAACCCCCCGGAAGAATGCAAAGTCAATAGAAAATGAGTGTAAACATTGTAATAAATTAAAATCAAGTATGCAAAAAAAAATATATATATACACCATTTACAAAATATATACCAAACATAGTAGTCCAGGTAGTGCTCCAATTAAGTCAGTGGAACACTGGGCCCACACGGTATGGGCGAGGCCCACACAAGATCCCCGACCATGACGGAGAGAACACTGCAGGGGCATCAGACAGCAACTAAACAGGCACCTCAGGGGGAGGAAAGGGGGGGCATCTCACCTGTTTGAGTGCACAACGTCAAATCCACAAGAGGGACACATGCCCACTGTTACATCCTGGGGAGTGCAAAGCCACAGTCTCTCAAGTCTATACAGTGGGTGGCTTTCCCACTGTTCAATCCTGGTGAGTGCAAAGCCACAGTCTCTCAAGTCTCTACAGTGGGTGGGTTTCCCACTGTTCAATCCTGGGGAGTGCAAAGCCACAGTATCTCAAGTCTCTACAGTGGGTGGGTTGCCCACTGTTCAATCCTGGGGAGTGCAAAGCCACATTCTCTCAAGTCTCTACAGTGGGTGGGTTGCCGACCGCTTTATCCTGGGGAGTGCAAAGCCACAGTCTCTCAAGTCTCTACAGTGGGTGGGTTACCCACTGTTCAATCCTGGGGAGTGCAAAGCCACAGTCTCTCAAGTCTCTACAGTGGGTGGGTTGCCCACTGCTTTTTCCTGGGAAGTGCAAAGCCACAGTCTCTCAAGTCTCTACAGTGGGTGGGTTGCCCACTGTTCCATCCTGGGGAGTGCAAAGCCACAGTCTCTCAAGTGGATAAGGGTCTCCACTGGTTCTGGAGGAGGCCTTGTGCCCAGAGTGCTTCATCCTGCTAAGGACAGACGTAGTGGATATATCTCTCCACTGGTTCTGGAGGGGGCCTTGTGCCCAGAGTGCTTCATGCTGCACGTGACGGACTCAGTAGCGTCAGTGCCCTTGGCGCTCATGGACCAGCGTTGCTTGAGGCGGTGGTGCCCTGTTCAGCGGTGCTTGAGGCGGCGGTGCCCTGTTCAGCGGTGCTTGAGACGGCAGTGTCCTGTTCAGCGGTGCTTGAGACGGCGGTGCCCTGTTCAGTGGTGCTTGAGGTGTCGGTGCCCTGTTCAGCGGTGCTTGCGACGGCGGTGCCCTGTTCAGCGTTGCTTGAGGTGGCGGTGCCTTGTTCAGCGGTGCTTGAGACGGCGGTGCCCTGTTCAGCGGTGCTTGAGGCGGCGGTGCCCTGTTCAGCAGTGCTTGAGACGGCAGTCTCTATTGCAGGGACTCAGCTGCTGGCAGTCCTTCATGGCCCAGCGGGGCTTTTGCTGGCGGTCCTTCATGGCCCAGCGGGGCTTTTACTGGCGGTCCTTCATGGCCCAGCGGGGCTTTTGCTGGCGGTCCTTCATGGCACAGAGGGGCTTTTGCTGGTGGTCCTTCATGGCCCAGCGGGGCTTGTGCTGGCGGGGGCCTCCTGGGCAGCTGGGCTTGGGCTTGAGGTGGCCTGGGCTTGTGCTGGAGGTGGCCTCCTGGGCAGCTGGGCTGGTGCTGGCCTCCTGGGCAGGTGGGCAGGTGCTGGCGGTGGCCTCCTGGGCAGCTGGCCTGGTGCTAGCAGTGGCCTCCTGGGCAGCTGGGCTGGTGCTGGCGGTGGCCTCCTAGGCAGCTGGGCTGGTGCTGGCGGTGGCCTCCTGGACAGCTGGGCTTGTGTTGGCGGTGGCCTCCTGGGCAGCTGGGCTGGTGCTGGCGGTGGCCTTCTGGGCAGCGGGGATGATGGCGGTCTTCTCCGCCATGCTGCTCTTCCCAAACTTGCCGGGTTTCTTGTGGCCCTTCCCCACGTTGGAAGGTGTCACAGCTGACTCCACACTCCCACCGGGACCCCTGGGAGCGGCTTTGGTGGCTGGAGTTCTCCCCCTCTCCTGCCGGGCACTGGCCAACTTCGGATGCTTTACAGGTGGGGGACTGTCTGTGCAGTGGCTCCGTGCCACAGTGGCTGCCCTGGTGGCCGGTGCACTCCAGATTCTGGTGACTACAGGCACCACTGGTCCCGGAGATGTTGTTAATGAGGTGCTAGTTCGGGACCTATAAGACGGGGGGTATTGGGGGAGGTGTGGGAAAGAGGTCAAGGTTGGACAGGAAAAGTTTTTTTGACACACTGGGACTGGTAGCTGGAGGGGGTTTGGGAGTGGAGGAAGAGGTTGTGGTTGTGGGAGGTGTTCGTTTGGTTACTTTGGGTGAAGGTGCATGCGCTGGAGGCTGTCGTGAGGTGGATGGCTGTTGGGTGGGTGTGTACCTGCGTTTGTGAATCTTCGGAGGGCGTGTCACAGACACACTGGGAGAGGACACAGGGGACGTGTGAATGGTAGTTGGGGTGGTGACTGCACGTGAGCGGGGTGTGGTGGTGGGTGTGCTGGAGAGGGACGTAGTGGCTGTAGAGGTAGTGCATGCAGATGTGAGTGTAGACGAGACAGGGAGGGAGGAGGGAGACAAGGAGGAGGGGGACACAGTGGAGGCAGTGGATGTTGGTGTGTCTGCATGTGTGTGATGCTTGCGTGAGTGCCTGTGGGATGTGTGGTGCTTATGTTTGCCTGAGCTTCCCTTGTGTGTTGACGTGTGTGAATGTTGGTCTGTAGGTGTGCTTGGGATAGGCTGAGGTACAGGGGATTGGGTCTGGGTGGAGGAAGTTGGAGGGGGGAGGCTTGATACAGGGACAATGGCTGCCATCAGTGCTGAGGCCAGAGTCTGAAAAGCTCGTTGAAGGGCCGTCTGACCAGAATGAATGCCCTCCAGGAATGCATTTGTTTGTTGCAACTGCCTTTCTACACTCTGGATGGCATTCAAAATGGTAGAATGCCCAACAGTGAGGGACCTGAGGAGGTCAATGGCCTCCTCGCTGAGGGCAGCAGGGGTGACTGGGGCAGGGCCTGAGGTGCCTGGGGCGAAGGTGATGCCCACCCTCCTGGGTGAGCGGGCACAGGGCGAAGGCTGAGTGTAGGAAAGTACCATCTTGCCTGGCATGTTACCCCCATATTTTACTGTATATATGTTGTTTTAGTCTATGTGTCACTGGGACCCTGCCAGGCAGGGCCCCAGTACTCATAAGTGTGCCCTGTATGTGTTCCCTGTGTGATGACTAACTGTCTCACTGAGGCTCTGCTAACCAGAACATCAGTGGTTATGCTCTCTCTGCTTTCCAAATTGTCACTAACAGGCTAGTGACCAATTTCACCAATTCACATTGGCATACTGGAACACCCTTATAATTCCCTAGTATATGGTACTGAGGTACCCAGGGTATTGGGGTTCCAGGAGATCCCTATGAGCTGCAGCATTTCTTTTGCCACCCATAAGGAGATCTGACAATTCTTACACAGGCCTGCCATTGCAGCCTGAGTGAAATAACGTCCACGTTATTTCACAGCCATTTACCACTGCACTTAAGTAACTTATAAGTCACCTATATGTCTAACCTTCACCTGGTGAAGGTTGGGTGCAAAGTTACTTAGTGTGTGGGCACCCTGGCACTAGCCATGGTGCCCCCACATTGTTCAGGGCAAATTCCCCGGACTTTGTGAGTGCGGGGACACCATTTCACGTGTGCACTATACATAGGTCACTACCTATGTATAGCGTCACAATGGTAACTACGAACATGGCCATGTAACATGTCTAAGATCATGGAATTGTCACCCCAATGCCATTATGGCATTGGGGTGACAATTCCATGATCCCCCGGGTCTCTAGCACAGAACCCGGGTACTGCCAAACTGCCTTTCCGGGGTCTCCACTGCAGCTGCTGCTGCTGCCAACCCCTCAGACAGGTTTCTCCCCTCTTGGGGTCCAGGCAGCCCTGGCCCAGGAAGGCAGAACAAAGGATTTCCTCTGAGAGAGGGTGTGACACCCTCTCCCTTTGGAAATAGGTGTGATGGCTGGGGAGGAGTAGCCTCCCCCAGCCTCTGGAAATGCTTTGATGGGCACAGATGCTGCCCATCTCTGCATAAGCCAGTCTACACCGGTTTAGGGATCCCCCAGCCTTGCACTGGCATGAAACTAGACAAAGGGAAGGGGAGTGACCATTCCCCTGACCTGCACCTCCCAGGGGAGGTGCCCAGAGCTCCTCCAGTGTGCCCTAGACCTCTGCCATCTTGGAAACAGAGGTGTTGCTGGCACACTGGACTGCTCTGAGTGGCCAGTGCCATCAGGTGACGTCAGAGACTCCTTCTGATAGGCTCTTACCTTTCTTACTAGCCTATCCTCCTTCCTAGGTAGCCAAACCTAATTTTCTGGCTATTTAGGGTCTCTGCTTTGGGGAATTCTTCAGATAACGTATGCAAGAGCTCACCAGAGTTCCTCTGCATCTCCCTCTTCACCTTCTGCCAAAGGATCGACCGCTGACTGCTCAGGACGCCTGCAAAACCGCAACAAAGTAGCGAAGACGACTACTGCAACCTTGTATCGCTTCATCCTGCCGGCTTTCTCCCCTGTTTCCTGGTGGTGCATGCTCTGGGGGTAGCCTGCCTCCTTCTTCACCAGGAGCTCTGAAGAAATCTCCCGTGGGTCAATGGAATCTTCCCCCCTGCAACCGCAGGCAACAAAAGACTGCATCACCGGTCCTCTGGGTCCCCTCTCAGAGCAACGAGCGTGGTCCCTGGAACTCAGCAACTCTGTCCAAGTGACTCCCGCAGTCCAGTGACTCTTCAGTCCAAGTTTGGTGGAGGTAAGTCCTTGCCTCCCCACGCTAGACTCCATTGCTGGGTACCGCGTGATTTGCAGCTGCTCTGGCTCCTGTGCACTCTTCCAGGACTTCTTAAGTGCACAGCCCAGCCTGGGTCCCCGACACTCTAACCTGCAGTGCACAACCTTCTGAGTTGTCCTCCGGCGTCGTGGGACTCCCTTTTGTGACTTTGCATGGACTCCGGTACACTCCTCTTCCAAGTGCCTTTTCTGGTACTTCTGCGAGTGCTGCCTGTTTCTGGGAGGGCTCCCTGACTTGCTGGGTGCCCCCTCTGTCTCCTCATCCAAGTGGTGACATCCTGGTCCCTCCTGGGCCACAGCAGCATCCAAAAACCCTAACCGTGACCCTTGCAGCTAGCAAGGCTTGTTTGCAGTCTTTCTGCGTGGGAGCACCTCTGCAAGCTTCTTCACGATGTGGGACATCCATCCTCCAAAGAGGAAGTTCCTAGTCCTCTTCGTTCTTGCAAAACACCAAGCTTCTTCCATCTGGTGGCAGCTTCCTTGCAGCCTCAGCTGGCATTTCCTGGGCTCCTGCCCACTCTCGACACTGTCGTGACTCTTGGACTTGGTCTCTTTGTCTTACAGGTACTCAGGTCCGGAAATCCACTGTTGTTGCTTTACTGGTGTTGGTTTTCCTTGCAGAACCCCCCATCACGACTTCTGTGCTCTCTGGGGGTGCAGGTGCACTTTACACCTATCTTACAGGGTCTTGGGGTGGGCTATTTTTCTAACCCTCACTGTTTTCTTACAGTCCCAGCGACCCTCTACAAGCTCACATAGGTTTGGGGTCCATTTGTGGTTCGCATTCCACTTTTGGAGTATATGGTTTGTGTTGCCCCTATACCTATGTGCTCCTATTGCAATCTATTGTAACTTTACACTGCTTGCATTACTTCCTTTTGCTATTATTGCATAATTTTGGTATTGTGTACATATATCTTGTGTATATTTGTCATCCTCATACTGAGGGTACTCACTGAGATACTTTTGGCATATTGTCATAAAAATTAAGTACCTTTATTTTTAGTATATCTGTGTATTTTGTTTTCTTATGATATTGTGCATATGACACCAGTGGTATAGTAGGAGCTTTGCATGTCTCCTAGTTCAGCCTAAGCTGCTCTGCTATAGCTACCTTCTATCAGCCTAAGCTACTAGAAAAACCTCTTCTACACCAATAAGGGATAATTGGACCTGGCACAAGGTGTAAGTACCTCTGGTACCCACTACAAGCCAGGCCAGCCTCCTACACTGAGGGTTTGTTGGCGGGGCAGTGCTGGAAGGGGGGGTGGCGGCTGTACCTGTAGATGGGGGGCCACAGATGTTGCCACCACCACAAGGGAGCTCCCATCAGAGGACGAGTCCCTGTCACTGGTCTCAGCTCCTGTCCCCTACGTGGAGCTCCCCTCACCCTCCGTCCCACTGGTGAACTCCGAGTCCGTAGTGTGGCCCTCCATGGCCATGTGGGATGCAGTTCCCTCCTGCTCCGGTGCCACTGCTCCTCCACCTGGTGATGCTAATGCACACTAGAAGAGGGAGACCACAAAAAGGGGGGCGGCGACAGAAGAAAGACATGTTGAGTGCATGCATCACTGCTACCGTTGGCGGACACAACAGACACAAAAGCCCCCTGAACTACGCTGCGCTCTTGGGCTCCACTGTTCAATTCCTGGGAAATGGCCTACAAGGCTATGGATGACATCTGCACACATAGACGACACAGGGGCATGGCTAGGTGTACTTGGCACTCTACAGAGGTGGGCTGGGGTGCCACATGGCCTGCCTTATGGAGGGACCTTGCCTACGGAACTCGCCCTGGCCTAGGGAAACCCACAGCCCACCTCCCCCACCCAAACCCCTCCACTGCGCACAAAGTCAGCAGAATGCGAGTGTACTCAACCCATTGTGGCTGCTCTGATGCCCTCAAGCGCCCATCCAACTCCAGGTACGCCACCGCCAGGACCCTGAACATCAGGGGGGTCATGGTGCGACAGACACCCCTCCCACGTTGGGAGGCCATCCCCAGCTGAGCCTCCGCCGCCTTCTTGCTCCAGCTGCGAATGTCCTCCCATCTTTTCCGGCAGTGGGTGCTCCATCTGTGGTAGACCCCCAGGGTCCAGACATCCAAGTCTGGGAAGAGCAGCATGGCGGAGAAGACCGCCATCATCCCCGCTGCCCAGGAGGCCAGCACCAGCCTAGCTGCCCAGGAGGCCACCGCCTGCAACAGCCCAGCTGCCCAGGAAGCCACCACCAGCACCAGCCCAGCTGCCCAGGAGGCCAGCACCAGTCCAGCTGCCCAGGAGGCCACCGCCAGCACAAGCCCAGCTGCCCAGGAGGCCACCGCCAGCACGGGCCCCGCTGGGCCATAAAGGACCGCCAGCAAAAGCCCCGCTGGGCCATGAAGGACTGCCAGCAAAAGCCCCACTGGGCCATGAAGGACCACCAGCAAAAGGCCTGCTGGGCCATGAAGGACCGCCAGCAGCTGAGTCCCTGAAATAGAGACCACCGTCTCAAGCACTGCTGAACAGGGCACCGCCGCCTCAAGCACCGCTGAACAGGGCACCGTCGTCTCAAGCACCGCTGAACAGGGCACCGCCGTCTCAAGCACCGCTGAACAGGGCACCGCCGCCTCAAGCACCGCTGAACAGGACACCGCCGCCTCAAGCACCGCTGAACAGGGCACCGCCGCCTCAAGCACCGCTAAACAGGACACTGCCGCCTCAAGCACCGCTGGCCCATGAGCGCCAAGGGCACTGATGCTACTGAGTCAGTCACGGGCCAGGATAAAGCAGTGGGCAACCCACCCACTGTAGAGACTTGAGAGACTGTGGCTTTGCACTCCCCAGGATTGAACAGTGGGCAACCCACCCACTGTAGAGACTTGAGAGATTGTGGCTTTGCACTCCCCAGGATAAAGCGGTGGGCAACCCAGCCACTGTAGAGACTTGAGAGACTGTGGCTTTGCACTCCCCAGGATTGAACAGTGGGCAACCCAGCCACTGTAGAGACTTGAGACACTGTGGCTTTGCACTCCCCAGGATTGAACAGTGGGCAACCCATCCACTGTAGAGACTTGAGAGACTGCGGCTTTGCACTCCCCAAGATTGAACAGTGGGCAAGCCACCCACTGTATAGACTTGAGAGACTGTGGCTTTGCACTCCCCAGGATGTAACAGTGGGCATGTGTCCCTCTCGTGGATTTGGCGTTGTGCACTCAAGCGGCTGAGGTGCCCCCTCTTTCCCTCCCCCTGAGGTGCCTGTTTAGTTGCTGTCTGATGCCCCTGCAGTGTTCTCTCCGTCATGGTCAGGGATCTTGTGTGGGCCTCGCCCATACCGTGTAGGCTCAGTGTTCCACAGACTTAATTGGAGCACTACCTGGACTACTATGTTTGGTATATATTTTCTAAATGGTGTATATATATATATATATATATATTTTTTTTTTTTTTGCATACTTAATTTTAATATATAACAATGGTTACACTCATTTTCTATTGTCTTTGCATTCTTCCGGGGAGGTTGGGGGGTGTAACTGTATGCATTAGTGTGTGTGTTGTAGTGGGTGGGGGTGGGGGTGTTGCGTGTTGCATGTGTATGTCCCTGTTTTTTCCCTCCCCCCTCCCCTGTGTCGTAGGTGCAGTACTCATTGTGGTCTTCGCCGCCAGTGTTCGTGCCCCTGGTAGAGGAGCAGGAAGACTATCGCAGGTAGAATTTGGAGTTCCGGGTCCATGGTGTCCTCGTTCCTCGTGGGATGTGTAGAGGTGAGTGTTTTCCCTTCGAAATTCCTGTTTCCACCGTGCTTTTATCCGCGGTAAATCCGCCCCGGAAAAGGTGGCGGATTGGCCTGTCATAATAGTGTGGGTGGTACATTGTCTCCCGCCTGTCTGTGGGCGGTGACCGCTGCGCTGTTTGTTTGTACCGCCATGCTGGTCGGTGTGTTAAAGTGTCTGTCTTTGTTGGCGCTTTCCTCCACAGTCGTAATTGCAAACTTTTTACCGCCGGCCTGTTGGCGGTCTTACCGCCGCTTTAACACCGTCCGCCAGGGCTGTAATGACCACCTCAGTCTCTATCACCCAGCTGCAGCCATTCACAAACATTTACTTTACTATACAACATTTTAGTGTTTAGTAGCATTTCCCCACAACAAAAATGATTTCCCACACACAACCTGTGATCTTAGGTGTAGATGGATGATGATGAAGCTGAGTACATCCTTCCAGAAATTTTAGTTAAGTGGGCCCAACTCCTAAAAACTTCATTCAGGGCAGGGTTGGACACTCTATAAAAATATTTGACGACCTCTGATGTAGGTTTTCCTTTCTCTTCAAAAGCCTTGGCTAGAAAATAAAGGTTGGTTGAGGCAAATGTGCACTGAAGCTACTGAGCTGGATCCTTGCTGCTTGAATGTATTAAATAATAGCAGGCAGGTCTGTGAGGAAACCACACCACAGCAATTCAGAGTCTGAAAAGCACAATTTGCAAATTAAATATGATAAAATGCACTAACGATAGACCTGTGATTAAGAGGAATTTAAGAAGACTGCAGTAAGGAGCAGCTCATCGATCAGAACTCATTGATTCCCACAATGTTCTCATTATATTCTTTATTAACACAGCATTGATTTTCTTTGAAACTAACTGTGCACCCTGCGGCAAGCATTGTTAGAATGCTTTATGCCATAGTCCCTGCAATCAATGGCGCAGAGATGTTAATCCCTAGGCTATTTGACTTATATGAGATTCCATGACAAATTCCCTGGAACATGCCATCTGATATTTCCAATACAGAGCAGGTCTGGCTCTTTTTCAGTGCTTACAGTGTAGCCCTTCAACCTGTGAGCCGAAGGAGTCACTGCTAAATTAAACTATTATACTTGTAATAACTTATTTAAGCAGTGCTCATGCAAAAATGACTTTTGTGTTTACATGAACTCTGCCGTGTACAGGTACACCCTCTTGGTCTCTCCCTGAAACTCCTGATGACTGGAGGAAATAGAGGGGGCTGAGCGACGATCCAGCTACAAAGTGTTGTTTAAAAAAATAGCACCCTGTAGATGGATGTATGGATTGTGCATGTGCATCCTCACACCAACTCTCCCTGCTGCCGCTTGTTGAGATGCTGCTCTGCCTTTCCCTGGCTCCCGACTAGCTTTTTCTCTCTCCGCTGTTGCTTTACCTGACTGTTTTGCCTGTTTGTTTTATTCCTTTGTTCTGCCTGATTTTTTATCCATCGTACATATTTGGCCTGATTGTTTCATTGTCTGTGCGTATTCTGTTTGTTTTTAATACATTTTCTTCTGTTGCTGCCTAATTGTTGTTTCATCCATTTTGCCTGACTTTTGCCCCTGTTTGCCTTATCCCACCTCTCTGTTCTCCTGACATATTTTCCCATTTCTTTCCTTTCCTCCCGCTTCTCGACCTGCCCCACCCTCTGCCTTAGTGCCCCTCCCTGGACCTACTGAATGGAAGTCGCAGCATGTCCACCAACAGTCGTGTGCTGAGGGTGCACCTCTGGTGTACCAAAGGCAAACTCATCTGTGTCCATCCACAGCTGGATCGTGCCCCACTCCAGGAAATCTGGCACTTCCACCTCATGCAGTTACTCCTCCACTGAACCCCCATCCCTGGACCCCAAACTCCACAACAACAACTGCTGCCCCACCTCTCCCTGTTCAAAAGTAGGACCATTGACCTCAAGGCACCGTTTCTCCTCTTGCAACATTGAAGCCTCGCACGCATGACAAACACTACCAGGCCAGTAACAGCCACTCCAGAACAACTCTACTGCCTCCCACCTAATGCACAATCCCTCTGCAAACACACCACCAAGATCTGGGATGCAATCACCAACCTCAGCCTGATGTCCTCTTCCTCACTGAGACCTGGCTCAACCTCACATCTGGGCCTGACCTCTGCTCAGCCCAATGGGTACAAGATACCACACCAGGACCGCACCAGCAAACAGGGAGGTGGAATCACTATCATCCACAAGGAAACGATCCACTGCACAACCACCTCAGACAATGCCATCTTCACAGCCGGCAACAGAGCCAAGTGCAGCCATTTCATGGAGCTCATCTGGGCAGACCATGCCATCGTCCAGATCACCATCTCTGGCTCCCCCAGCACCACCCTCCAAGCAACCCAGCACTCCACACCATAGTCTCAGAAAGCCAATGGACCAACACACTCAATACCTCCCACCCACAGGCCGCAACCAACTTTGAATAGGCTGTAAATAACCACCTAGATCATCAACAGTACCGACAGAGTCACCTCCGTGAGGCCTGAAAAACTCAAGAGGTCCTCCCAACAAACCAGCTGGTGCCACCCGGAACTAAGAACCATCAAACATAATTGCAAACGACTTGAAAGGAGATGGCAGACTAGCAAGTAGCTCACATATAGAGCCCTATTCAAAACATCCCCTAACCAATACCACTAACTCCTGAAACAGGTGGAAGGGAGTGCCCTCACCAACCGCATCAAAGCAAGTTCCAACCACAGCGAAGAACTCTTCAACATCGTTAGAGCTCTCCCATCCCTCAGCCACTGAAAATACCATCACTCCTTCCCTGGAACTCCGCAATTTTTAGCACACTTCTTCGATGACAAGATAGCCATCATTTACAGAAACTTTGAACCCTAACATCCCACCTGCAACAACTTCAGTCTTCTCACTTCCACGAATGATAAAACTTACCACATGCATACCACATGGAACCAGCTCACCACAGAAGACACCACAGCCACTATAAACTCTGTCCACTCAGGAGGGCCAATGGAGCCCTGTCCCCACCACATCTTCAACCTCGGAAGCAAGACAATCAGCAACAAGCTCACTACCATCTTCAAGTCATCCATCACCATGGCCACCTTTCACAAAGACTGGAAACACACAGAAGTCAAACCCCTACTCAAGAAACCCTCCGCTGACCCCCAACTAACTCAAAAGCTACAGCCCCATCTCTCTGCTACCCTTCCCTGCCAGAGTCCTCGAAGAGGCCATCAATTACCAACTCACAGAACACCTGGAGAACAGCACCCTTCTGGACACCTCTCAATCTGGATTCTGCACCAACCACATCAATGAAACCATTCTCATCACAGCCACAGGCAACATCAGATCCCTACTTAACCAGGGAAAATCGGCTGCCCTGATCCTCCTTGATCTCTCAACAGGGTTTGACACAGTAACTCCTCACATCCTCATCAAATGGCTTCATTACGTTGAAATCCAAGGAGACACTCTCAAATGGATTGCCTGCTTCATCACAGGAAGAACTCAGAGAATCTGCCTACTTGCTTTTAACTCGGAACCCAAAAACATCATCTGCAGCATCCCTCAAGGTTTGTCCCTCAACCCTACTCTGTTCAACATCTACATGTCTCTGTTGAACAACCACATCAGAGCACATGGACTTAACATAATTTCCTATGCCAATGACACCCAGCTCATTCTCTCACTATCAGAATACCCCTCCAGCCCTACGGACCCCTTCAAATGCACTGGTATGGAAACAGATCCTGAGGGCAGATATGTATTTGTGGACGGCCAGCTTGATGGCTGCCCACTCTTAGTGAGCAGTATATATGTGCCAAACGTGGGCCAACAAGCCGTTCTAGCCAACCTTTCAGTGATTCTCACGAAATGGGAGCGTATACCGCCACTAACTGGCAGGGACTTTAACAGAATGCTTGACCCTTCCCTTGACCACTCACACCCCATTTGACTACCTGCCCTGTAGTAGCAATTGCAGTGAACCTCACACAGTGGCTCATACACTGGTCACTCCTTTGCAGCGAGTGTGTTCTTAACCTGGACACTAAAGACTATTCATATTACTCCTCATCCCACAATTTACACAGGAGAATGGACTGGATACTGTGACATCCAGCCATACATGAGAAGGTGGAAACTGGATACTACATATGCCGGACCTTTTCCCACCATAACCCCTTAAACTGCACATTCTGCAGCATGCACAGAAAAAGCTAAATGCCAAAAATTATTGTTTATGTGTGGAAAGGTGTCCCTTCTTGCACATAAACAATCATTTGAAAATTACACTTTGGCACTTCTGTGTGTGCTGCATTGTGCAGCACACACAGAAGTGCCAAAGCGCTGTTAGTGATTGTTAATGTGCAGAAAGGGACACCATCCCGCACAGAAACAAAAATGACACCCCTCAACGCAGACATCCTTGCACAATGGTGAAAGGATGTCTGCGTTGGTGCTGGCAGCTGAATTGAGGGAACAACACAGGGGTGGGCCATATTCACTTAAATACGGCGCATACCTGCGTTTCTAAATGACACAGCGCAGCGCTGATAATTGTTGCGCAGCACCGTGCTGGGCCACTTTTCCATAAATCTGGCCCTAAAAGTGGTGCTCTGAGGCCACTCTATAAACACAGTAGTGGGTATCAGGGTGGATGTACATAGAGAACTAATAGCTCTTGAACAGATGCTGGACAAGTTAGAAGCAGACTCTCCTGCAGCCCTTGAGAATTGGCACACACTTACAAATGCCAGCGACCACCACGCCCAGTTGATAACTTAAGTGCAGAGCTATGATTTCCGGGGCTTTCAGGCCAAGATGCATGCAAAGGGCGACAATCTGGTTGCCTACCCACTTGGCTTCTTCACAATGTGCACTCCCCACACCGATCACTATGATTTTACCAAACTCCAACTCATACGGTCACTTACTGACTGGATATTCATGCCACATAGTGGATGGACCATGGGTAAAACGCCACACTTAGATGGCCTTCCACTAGAGTTTTATAAAACCTACAACAAAATTGCAAAACTTAAACTGTTAGAACTGTACCAAGCAGCCCTCACAGAGGGGCGACTGCCACCCACACTATGTGAGTCCTTTATAATTTAATTGCTGAAACCTGATATGGATCCCCTGGAGGTGACATCATATCGTCCATTATCTATGTTAGGCAAAGATTATAAAATACTTAGTAAAACGCTGGCTGGCCGCACACTGATCAAAACTGTTTCATCCCCGGCGAATCTACTACACTAAACATCCGCAGACTGCATTGAGTTCTGGAGCAAGCCCCAACACTCCGGCATTATGCTGCCTGGCTAGCAATAGACTTGGAACGTGCATTCAACACAGTGGACTGGAGCTATATGTTTGCAGTACTCTCATGATTTGGACTACTGAATTGGCTATTAAACCTTATCTGATTACTTTACACTGCCTCAACGGCCTGAGTTAAGATAAACCAGCTCATCTTTACCCCAATAGATATTAGCACTACACTACAGGGTTGCCCCTTGTCACCATTCCTGTTGACTCTGGCAATGGAGCCACTGGCTCAAAGTTTGCAGCGAGAAGATGAGACTTGGGGTATCTAATTGGGAGATGAGGTGCATGTCATCTCCCTTTACACCGACGACATCGTTATAAATATACGCAACATCCGTCAGGGGCTCGGCAGTATAGAAGCGACCCTGGCCGAATTCCATGAGGCCTCTGGATTAGGAGTGAACTGGGCAAAACATGCTTGTTCCCCATCAATTGAGCCTTCCCACCTCACCACCTCAAGTTGGGTCCCCATGGTGTGGAAATGGAGCTGCAAACATTTTGCTACCTTGGCATTTGTATATACCACAACTCTCTAGACTTGATAGACAGCAATCTCACCCAACCTATCGCCTCCCTGTGACTGCAATTGACATTCTGGAGCACCCTACCTCTCACAGTACAGGGTTGGGTGGTGTTATCTAAAATGGTGATGCTACCTCGCCTCCTGTACTGTTTCCAAAACCTGCTGTTACATATACCAAGGCCTACATTTCGCACCCTTCATAACATGATAGGAACCTTCATTTTCAAAATGGAATGTCAATGAGTTGCCTTGTGGAAGCTCCTGCTCACAGGGGAGGATTAGGGGCCCCTAATAATGAACATTATAATTTGGTGGTACAGCAATAGTGCCTATCCCGATGGCTGGAGGATCGGCACTTGATGGAAGGAAATATGCCTTTCAGTACCTGAGCATGACCAACGCATGATACATGAGATATGGCTAACTACAGGGAAGCTCCCTCCACAGTCCAATCAACTCCTAACCATGCATACAATTGCTATATCAGAAGCCTCAAGCTCACTCAGACACTATACTCTTCTAAGATTCAAATCAGCTCGATATGCCTCCTCAGGGAGCTCTTTGGGAAGGAGGGCTTAGCACTTTGGGAAACGGAGGAAGTGGATACCCTGGATGCACTGCTTGAAGACACTGTCATCATACCACCTCAACAGCTTAGAGACATGCACAATATAGCAATAGGTCATTTTCTAGCTCATTGCACCCTTCTGGCTGAACTGCAGATAAACTGGCAGATTGTAGAAACTGAGCCCGAAATGCATCCCCTGCTCCATGCAATCTATGTCATGGGCAGTGGCAGGCTCCTAGTACATGGTTCACATGCGCATTGGCTCAATCTACACACAACATCCTACAACCTGTTAGACAATGCTGGGAACAAGATATCGACCATGAGTTCATGCAGAAAGAATGGGACTGGCTACTCATCTACCCACGTAAAGTTTCAGGCAATGTTCGATTCCAATACATACAGCTCAGCATTCTGCACAGGGCATATCTTACACCGCACGCCTCCACAGAACATATGGTAGCCCATACCACTGCCTGAGATGCAATGCGCAAAATGCTGATCGGGGACACATGTTCTGGACCTGTCCAGAGGTGCACGCACTATGAAAATCGGTCACGGATACCCTGACTACAGTCACAGGAAAACCTGTGTACTATGGAAGCAGGCCTCTTCGGATTATTTAAATGTAGGAGGTCAGGCAGGGCCATCAAAAGATTTATTGACTTAGCTCTACTTATGGCCAGAAGAACTATTGCTAAGAGGTGGAAAGATACACACCTTTCAGACACAACATTTCGGGCTGTAGCTACACTGAAATGGGGTAAAGCTGAATCGCTGGCTCTCCGGAGAGAGGGAGTAAGAGGGTTATGCAAGATCCCCATTTCACTGGCATGGGACACACTCATACATGAATTGCAGACACTGCTTGAAGAATCCTAGGCCTCAATCTCCTTTCCCCCAGGCATATATACCCCTCCCCTTCTCCTTGGATTCCCTATCACTTAAAACTGATATATACCATACCAGAGACTCTGATCCCTGTTGACTGTTCCCCCCAAAGGAGATGAGGGGTCATGCTTACCTATCCGCTACAAACTGAATCCGTTGACCTATTCTACCCTAACTGATGCCAAATAGCCAGTAGTGCTAAACAAGAACAATTCCTTTACGCATATGCATGCTATAACCTATTAGATCTATATGTTCACAATAATGTTAGCTGATTATATAAACTTCAACCAATACCTCCTGTTATGCTACTTACTGCAGTGTAATGGGCCTTGACCCTTTTGAGACTGTGCATGCAGAAAATGGAAGCCATATATCTCCAGAAGATGTCCAATCCTTGCATTGCTTAACCTGATGTTAAAAAAAAATAAGCATTGGTTAAAAAAAAAAAATAGAAGAGCCCTCCAACATGCTGAACAACTTCCATAAGGTGCATGAGGAGTGCAGCCAACTGGATGAAAGACAACTGCCTAAAACTTAACTCGACACCAGGTGGACTGTCACCCAGGCCCTTCTCACAAGCCAACTAGACTACGGCAATGCACTCTAGGTTTGAATTTACTCACACTTCCTCAAGAGACTGCAGACAATCAAGAATTCAGTGGCCAGGTTCATGCTTGACCTTCCTACATGGGCCCACATCATCCCGCCCTCAAGAAGCTCCACTGGCTCCCTATTCAAAAGAGATGCCAGTTCAAGGTGTTTCAAGGTGTTGATCCACACCTTCAAAGCCCTTCACAAGTCAGGACCAGCATACATCAAATATTGCCTTAATTTCCACCTTCCATCCAGACACCTGCGCTCCACCTCCCTCCTCCTCACTCACAGCTTCGCACCCGCCATAGCAACAGTTGAGATCACTCCTCCTACCTAGCTACAAAGTCCAGGAACATCCTCCCTCTTCTCCTCTGCACTGCTCCCTGTCTTCTTGGAATTCAGAAAGTAACTCAAGACCTGGCTGTTGAACTGAACCCTCCCCTGCAGCAGTGCTCTAAGCACCTGGATAGCCTCACGGGTGATTAGCTGCATTCTACAAATCTAAATAGTTTGATTGATTGAAGGGTGTACTTCAACTATGACTCCCTAACACAGGCACAATTCTTTTTATTTATTAGATACACTACACTTGCTTCAGGCAGCACAGTATATATACTAAAATGCTGACACACCAGTACATCCCTGGGGACAATAAGAAGCCACACAGGGCAGCAGGGGTAGGAGCCCTAGCAGTGTCCCAGTTTCTAATAGGGCTGTGAATCCAGGCTTTTCAAGAAGTTTCCTCCTCTATCTGGCTACTCATTGGGCATCATGGTGTTCTGATTCCTATGCCCAGCACCAGATTCTTGCTCTGCTGCTGCCATGGACCCTCTGAGTTGCCAGCAAAGGAAGAAAGATAAGTTAAAAAAAACAGTGTTGTTTCTCTGTGCATGTGTGAGTGAAAGTGTGTTTGTGTATGACTGATGGAGAATGAGATTGAGTGAGTGTGTGTGTGTGTTAGACTTTTCATCCTTGGCGTGGTCTCCCTTAACGTTTTGCCTCTGTTCCCCAGGTTATTGATGTGTGCTGAACTCTGATTTTGCTGTTTTTATTACCCTGGGCACTTACCACTGCGAACCAGTGCTAAAGTGCAAGTGCTCCTGTTTAAAACGTGTATGTAACTGGTTCTCCATGATTGGCATAGTTGTTTTACTGATAAGTCCCTAGTAAAGTGCACTAGAGGTGCCCAGGGCCTGTAAATCAAATGTTACTAGTGGGCCTGCAGCACTGTTTGTGCCACCCACACAAGTAACCCTGTAATCATGTCTAAGACCTGCCACTGCAGTGTCTGTATGTGTAGTTTTACACTGTAAATTCGACTTGGCAAGTATACCCACTTGCCAGGCCTAAACCTTCCCTTTTCTTACATGTGAGACATCCCTAAGGTAGGTCCTACGTAGCCCCAAGGGCAGGGTGCAGTGTATGGGTAAGGTAGGACATATAGTAATGTGGTTTATATGTCCTGACATTGAAATATTGCCAATTTCGTTTTTCACTGTTGTCTCTCTCATAGGATAATATGGGGGCTACCTTTAAATATGATTAAAGCGCAGATTCCCCTAGAGAGTAGACGGACATGTGGAGTTTGGGGTCCCTGAACTCACAATTTAAAAATACATCTTTTAGTAAAGTTGATTTTGAGATTGTGCGTTTGAAAATGGCACTTTTAGAAAGTGAGCATTTTCTTGCTTAAACCATTCTGTGACTCTGCCTTGTTTGTGGATTCCCTGTTTGGGTCAGTTTGACAGATGGGTTGTTTTTCACCTCACACTAGACAGTGACACAAAGGGAGCTGGGGTGTAACCTGCATTTCCTAATTAGCCATCTTTGCTAGGAGGGAGGGGTGGAGTGGTCACTCTCATCTGAAAGGACTGTGCCTGCCTCTGACAATGCAGACTCCAACCCCCTGGTGTGTGTCTGAGGCCTTGCCTGGGCAAGGCAGGATTTCACAAGTAGGTGTGAGTCCCCTTTGAAGGAAGGTGAATTCAAAGGCTAAAATGGGTATAAGAAGGGCACCCAAATCTACAGACTTTAGAAACACTTCTGGAACCAAGAGGAACCTCTGCCTGGAGAAGAGCTGATAGCTGAGGAAGAAGTGCTGCCCTGCCTGTGACTGTGCTTTGTGGAGCTTTCCTGCAGTGCTGCTTCTGCCAGAGTAAGAGGGCAAAGACTGGACTTTGTGTGCCTTCCATCTTGTGAAGAAATCTCCAAGGGCTTGAGTTAGAGCTTGCCTCCTGTTGTTTGAAGTCTCAGGGACAGCAAAGACTTCTCTCTGCCAGCACCTGGAGACTCTGGAGAGACTCCTGCTCTGACAAGTGGTGCCCTATCCAGTCCCTGGGCCCTTGAAAGGAAAGCTGGTGGAAATCCAAGGAAACCGACTTCGGACAACTCCGGACCGACGCCGCTGCTGAATCCGGTGACGCCGCCTGCACCCGACGCCGTAACCTTTGCTGGAACGCGACGCTCTTCGCAGGCCCGAAGCCGCCGCAGCCCCGCTGAAGTCCGTGACTCAGTGGAAGTCGCCGCACCACGTCGTGACCGACACCGCTCGAAGTGCGTGGATTCAACGTTTCGCACAAACGCTGCGATCCCCATTTCGCGCATCGGCTTGTCTTCACTCTTCACCAAAGGTACTGTACTTGAGGGTCTAAATGACTCCGTGTCTGGCGCCGCTGGTGTCGGCTTGTTGGGAACGACTCCGTCATGACACCATGTTAACATCGAAGCATTTTTGTTTCTAAGCACTATTTTTTAGTTTAATCGTTAAAAATTCATAACTTGACTTGTGTATGTCGGATGTTTGTCGTTTTGGTCTTGTTTTGTTTAGATAAATATTTCCTATTTTTCTAAACTGGTGTTGTGTCATTTTGTAGTGTTTTCATTAAGTTACTGTGTGTGTTGGTACAAATACTTTACACCTAGCGCTCTGACGTTAAGCCTACTGCTCTGCCAAGCTACCAAGGGGGTAAGCAGGGGTTAGCTGAGGGTGATTCTCTTTTACCCTGACTAGAACAGGGGGTAACCTGACTGTCAACCAAAGACCCTATTTCTAACAGTGTGTGTTAGTTTAATGTATTTGAAAGAGTCAATGAGAATGAAAGAGTGAGAATCAATGAGTGAGTATGAATAGGGGAAAGCGAATTTCGTGAGTAAAGTAGTGTAAGTGAGTTAGAATGAGTGAGGGGACATTGTGAGAGGGAGTGGGAGTGAGTCATGTGTGTCTGTCAATGGTGCAAAAGGAGCAGTTGTACCAGGGCACAAAGGCTCTGATGCAACTGCCCCTGCTGCACTAATACAGAAGAAAACAGAGCCCCTGTACATCAGTAGTTGTGAGTGAGGGTTAGTGAATGTGAAAGTGTGAGTGTGTGCAAGTGTGTTTTTGTTTAGGAAACAGTGAGTGTGACTGCCTGGAACATTTGTAGGCGAGGGCACCCAGGGCAAATTTGGAAAACAATGAGTTGAACCTATGGCAAGTATATGCTGAACCACTTTCAGGGAATCACCAGCAGCCAGTGAAACAAGCACTTGCTTTTTATTTTTCGTGGGCCCAAGGCTTCCTCAAAGCTGAAAGTTAGGCTGGTCCCTTTCTATAATTCACAGAGTATGCAATAGCAAATTGCAGCGATCATATAGTTCTCCCATGGGAAACAGCTACCTTACTTCGAGAAAAAAACCTTAATTCATTATATCATGGGTCTTTTAAGTAAATGAATACAGAGCCACCATAGTATAATGTAAATGGTCTCACAGAAAATCATACATTAGAAGAGTTAATAGCCTGCCTGCGGAAGCCTGCTGAAGCTTTATGACAGTCATAAGCCTATTCCATCTATTATGCGCTTAAACACTTGAGAGGTTTGAAACTGGGGAAACAAAAGCCCAGCTTTTTAAAATGGATAGAGAAAAATAGTTTCAGAAAACCGCTTCAAGCCCTATCAGTGATTAATAATAATAATATTAATATTAATAGTAAGAAGAATCATTTACTATTATTATCATTGCAACAATAATAGACTTCATATTATTCATATTATTATTACTATTATTGTTAGAAATTGGGTCTTTGGTTGGCAGTCAGGTTATCCCATGTCCAAGCAAGGACCCTCACTCGTTGTCAGGGTAAAGGAGAATCACCCTCAGTTAACCCCTGCTCACCCCCTTGGTGGCTTGCCACAAGCAGACAGGCTTAACTTCAGAAGCAAGGTGGAAAGTATTTGTACCAACACAAAAAGTAACTCAGTGAAAACAATACAAAATGACACAACACAGGTTTAGAAAAATAGATAATATTCATCTAAACAAAACAAGACCAAAACGACAAAGATCCAACATACACACATAAAGTTATTAATTTTTAAAGACTGGCGGTCGGTGATAATGTGGCGGTAGTACCACCAATAGGGTGGCGGTACATACCGACACTTTATGACATTTGCAGGTTGGCTGTAGCCAACCCGCCAATTTATGATTCCAGCCGCTATGGCAGTAGCAGCTGCCAGGTCGGAGATAACAATCTCCAGCCCAGTGGCTGCTATTGCACCACCAGTGGCATTATGACCCTGCCTACCGACATGGTTTTCATGGTGTTCAGTGACAAGGAATTCCTTCCCTGTCACTAGTAGGAGGCTCACCCATCCCCAAACACTCCCCAGACTCCCCCCACCCCCTCCATCCATGCTCCCCCCTTCCAATCCCCCATCCACGCACACTCGCAGACACGCACAACACATACACACACTCACTCACGCATGCACACACGCATTAATTCACGCATGCTTCATTTTACTCTTGGACACATCCGTACACAGATTCACACTGAAAAGCAGACACTCATTCACTTTTCCCTTCATACACGCATTCTCACACATGCACACCCATGCAAACAACACTACACACACAGTCGTATTCATACACACACTCACACATTCATGCACACAAACCCCCCATACACACAACACCCTCCACCCCCAACTTACCTGCTTACAGGAGGTCTTCCGGCAGGGAACGGGACAGGGCGCTGCTACCGCCAGCAGCACCTGCCAGCAGAACACCGACAGGCCGTGTTATTTGTCATAATACGGCGGCGGTCTACTGGCATGGCGTTGCTGGTGGTAGAAGCGCCACCTTAACACCATCCGCCAGTGTGGCCACAGCCGGATTTCCGCCCTTCTTGTGGCAGAAATCCAACTGTGGTCATAATTTGGTGGACGGATGTTAGCCGCAGCCACAGTCTTTTGGCGGCCGTCGCCGCAACGGTAGGTGGCATTTACCGCCAAAGTTGAAATGAAGGCCTAAGATTCTTACATCTTTTAGGAAACAGTGAGAACACTGTTAGCATGCAAAAGTCCCTGGGTAGCATTAAAATAACACTGCACGGGTGAGTGTGTATCAGAAAAGCCCAGCGATGCGTCGATTTCTCACTTGCAAGTGAGACTGTGCATCGTTCCTCCTTCGGTCGGGTCGCCGTGCATCGTTTTTCCTCTCCCCAAGAGAGCAATGTATCGATCCTGACAGGCATCTCGGGCCGGGCAGACTTTGTGTTGTTTTTCTGTGCCCATCGATGTTGCGTTGAAAATCCGGTTGCACAGTATCACAAAACCACACTGAGTGGGGCTTGCGTCGTTATCAGCCTCTGTTAGCGGGTGTTGCACGTCGTTTCTCCAGCCGCGTTGCATCGATCTACCAGCTGCGATGCAGGTGGAGCATTGATTTCTGCCACAAAGCTGTCGGTTCTTTGTTTCTCAGCCGCGTCACTGAAGGTGTATCAAAAATGTTCCCTCATGGCAGTCTGTGGATTATCAGTCTCGGTCTGCCAACTTCACCTTTCAAGGGCCAAGGAACTGGATAGGACACCACTTGGCAGGGTAGGAGTCTCAGCAGGGAGACCAGGTGCTGGCAGGTGAAGTCTTTGATGGCCCTGAGACTTCAACAACAGGAGGAAAACTCAGTTCTTCAAGCCATTGGAGATTCTTCACAAGCAGGAGTGCACAACAAACTCCAGTCCTTGTGCTCTTTCACAGGCAGAAGCAGCAACTGGAGGATAACTCCACAAAGCACAGTCACAGGCAGGTTAGCACTTCTCCTCAGCTCTTCAGCTCTTCTCCTTGTCAGAGGTTCCTCTTGATTCTAGAAGTGATCTAATTTTCAGAGGTTTTTGAGCTCTTCTTATACACCTTTCTGCCTTTGATGTAGGCCTACTTCAAAGGAAAGTCTCTCTTGTTTGTGAGATCCTGCCTTGCTCAGACCAGGCCCAGACACACACGAAGGGGTTGGAGAATGCATTGTGTGAGGGCAGGCACAGCCCTTTCAGGTGTGAGTGAACACTCCTCCCATCCCTCCTAGCACAGATGGCTCATCATGATATGCAGGCTACACCCCTACTCCCTTTGTGTCACTGTCTAGAGAGAGGCACAAACAGCCCAACTTGCAAACTAACCCAGACAGGGAATCTACAAACAGACAGAGTCACAGAATAGTTTAAGAAAGAAAATGCCTACTTTCTAAAAGTGGCATTATCAAACACACAATCTCAAAACCAACTTTACGAAAAGATGTATTTTTAAATTGTGAGTTCAGAGACCCCAAACTCCACATGTCTATCTGCTCTCAAAGGGAATCTACACTTTAATCATAGAGCTACCTAGGGCCTACCTTAGGGGTGTCTTACATGTAAGAAAAGAGAAGGTTTTAGGCCTGGTAAGTGGGTACACTTGGAAAGTTGAATTGGCAGTTTAGAACTGCACACACAGACACTGCAGTGGCAGGTCTGAGCCATGTTTACAGAGCTACTAATGTGGGCGGCACAACCAGTGCTGCAGGCCCACTAGTAGCATTCGACTTACAGGCCCTGGGCACCTCTAGTGCACTGTACTAGGGACTTACCAGTAAATCAAATATGCCAATCATGGAAATCCAATTGCACATTCATGTTACATAGGAGCACTTGCACTTTAGCACTGGATAGCAGTGGTAAAGTCCCAGAGTAACAAAAACAGCAAAAACAGATTCGAGCACACATCAACAACCTGGGAAACATAGGCAGAAAGTTAGGGGAGACCACGCCAAGGATGCCAAGTCTAACAATTATGAAGAAGAAGAAGAAGAAGAAGAAGAAGGAGGCACGTTTCAACACTGATGATGAATATTTATATTGTTGGCAGTAATAATAATAATATTGCCTTTTTTACTATAAGATTTAATACCTCAGCGGTTGCCACTTCAAAGTGCTATAAGTAATAGTTTTTACTATTGCAGTATCCATTGCAAGTCAATTTACTGACTTCGGAAAATGAATGCCTTAGGAGGCCCAGCCAGTGCTCAAGCTTGTAACCTACATTTTGTTGACTTTTGTTGAATTATTTGCAAGTGTTTTAAAAAAAAAAAAGGTCTACTATTACATGGACTGGGCGCTCTGTTCTGGTGAGGAATGCTAAATCGTTAAGCTGGCTATCATTTTCTGCAGGAGTAATATTCAGGGAAACAGCTGGTAGGGTGTGGAACGTAAAGAATAAGGGAGAAAAGGGCCACCATTTTGATATGAGATGTGTCTGAGCTCCCACAGTACCAAACAGAAGTACAGACACAGGTAAACAAGTTTCACCAAGGTTAGTCCTTGCTTCAAATCCAAAGAAGCCCAGAAAAAATGTGCAAGGTCCTGTATTTCAGAACTCAATGAAACAACAATTTAACAGAACGAAACAATGAATTTAAATGGCCAAGCCAAGTTTCAGTAAATTATGAAATGTGTACTATAAAAATGAAGAAATTAGATGGAGCAAAATACATATATGTTGGCATGGAAACTCAGTTTGAAACCATTGTATTAAAGGCAATAGAAGATGTAGGAAATATTCAAAAAATTAAAAGTAGTGCAAAGCTCCTGCAGTGCCGGACTGGAACTGAGGCATCAAGTTCGGCTGGCTACCTAGTGCACTAGCTACAAAAAAGAGGGGTGCCAGTAGTGCTTATAGGTCCAGCATACATTCTCCTAACTAGGGAAGGTGTCACAACAAGGGTATGCAGATCCTCTTATAGAAAAGATGGAGTTTAAAGAAATATGTTCGATTATAAACTGAGGAACCAGAAAAGGTCTGATCCCTTAGGACTGTGAACTGTGAACAAGAGCCCTAGCCTACAGAGGAGGCTGTCATGCTTCATCATCGGGCATGCTCCTCGTTGGGCCAGCGCTGCAGTGCCTGACGGGCACTGTAGGAAGCTGGCTCTCTACATGGTGTACTAAAAAGAAGTACAGAATGCAGAGATTCCAGTGGATCCCCAATTGGTGTGAAGAGGCAAAAGCAGATAGGACTTATGCTCTATTTTGTGGTAGTGTGGGCGAGCAGTTAGGCTTATCAGAAGGTAGTGCTAAGCATTTGTTGTACTTACAGAGGAAATAAACGGAATACACATCCAAGAATAAATCTGAGACCAAATTAGAAAAATAGCACTTCTTTTTATATGTGTTTCAAACTCAAGAGCTTTGTAATCAGGTAAGTAGAATTTTATGCATAAATACTTTTCAGTTTCAAATATCTTCTGAATGATAACCTATAGAGGAAAACAATGTTCCCGAAACACAGGGTTAACAATGAGTTACAAGGTCATGCTCAGGGAGCAAAGGTAAGTTCTGGGTGCTGATCAGAACCACACTAGCAGGTCACACCGGGCATCAACGGGGTGGCCGGGTGCAGGGGTGCAGTAAGGCGTTGGGTGCTCAATGGTTCTCTATGGGAGTTGGACCTCATAACAAACAGGCTATAAATGTAGTCCTTTTCTCCAGGGTCCAAGAGCAACGGATGCAAGGTTGCCCTTAGGCATTGTGTTTCTTCATCTGGGAGCACTCGCAGTCAGGGGTCCTGCGTGTTGAGGCTGTAGGTGTCATCAGGGAGTCCAGCCGGGAAGGACCCAGGGCGGACTCAAGCTTAGGGGAGCACCGCAGATTAGGTCAGGGGTGACGGGTGCAGTGATTGCTGGAGGTGCCGATTTTCTCTCACCACAAGACAGTGGGAGAGGGGGCTTGTGTGCAGACGCAGGCATCTTAGATGAGTCAATGATGTCTTTGTTTGTACTAATTCAAACTGCAACAATGCCATGTTTAACTAAATGTTTCTTTTGCTTGGCTGCTTTCAGGTGCACAAGAGAAGAGATATCACCCACAGTCAAGCCAGATTGAAGGCCAGTACAAAAATATGTGACATCAGTCCTCCAACCTCTTCCGCTTGTGTAGCTCAATGCCACTGCCAACAGACAGCTTTAGGATGGCCCCAAAGAAAGGTGCTGCCAAGAAAGTGACCAGTAGGAAGAAGCAGCTTTCCACTACTAGCATGTCAACCACAACCATATTCTGGAGACTTGTGCCTGCCGCACCGGCCCCTGGGGAGGAACCTGGGAGAAGCACTCCGCATCAACAGCACCACACTAACCTAAGCCCAAGCCCATGTCTGTCAGTGAGGGAGCCACTGCAATCATGACAGTGCGAACAAGCAGTGACGTTGAATTGGATTTGTCCCTTTTGCAAAGTAGTACACAATTCTTTCAGGAAACAGAGCAAATCAGACAGCAGCCAGCAGAAGTAGATCTTCCTGACATTGGAACAGAACAGGAGGTTGAGATTCCTGCTGAGCAAGAGCCTCCTCTTTTTAGATTCACTGGCTCTCAGATCTCCAGCAACAAAAAGGAAAGGTACTCAACCATCTTCTCCATGCATTCCTACTGATTATGATCTGGACATGATTTGGACCCTGGCAGAGTCTGAGAGTTGCCTGGAGAGGCAAGGGAAAATAAAAGTTCCTGAAAGCCTGAGAATTATGGAAAGGGAGTAGAAGGATGATGATGAGCCAGTCTTTTTTATAGAAGCTGGCAGAGAGACGCCGACATTACCCCTCCAATTCAACCTGCTTCAAGGATGGTGGCACAGATCCCACTGCCAGCACCATCTCCCATATTTGTAAGGGTCCTGCTGAGACCTGCATCAACCCCTACCTTAGAGGAAGTATCCATTGCAGAGAGGCAATTGACAACACACCCAATTACCTCCAGTACTTCTTCAGGCATTGGCACTGTCAAACTAAGAAAATTCTCCTCCCTAGTGTAGGAGGTTATTGGGATTAGCAAGCAGGAGGATAACATTGCAATATTCCCCATTTGCCACGCAAGTGTCTGTCGAGGTAAACCTGATTCACAATATGGTACTGTCGGCCAAATTATCCATATGAAAAAGGATCACATAACCTGGTGGGAGGAGCACCTTAAAATAATTGCTGCAAGTCATTAAGGTGAACGTGAGGAGAGCAGGGAATCATCATCTCCAATCATGGTAGGAGGTCATGAGAAAGAAGAGGGTGACTCTTTATACAAAGCAGTCCTCCTGTCACCAGCAGTGCACCAGCATCACTCACCTCAGAGACCTCAAAATGACACAAGAGTCAGATGGACAAACTGCGGCATAAATTGACTGCCCCAAGATGCACATTGATCCTACCACTTCCTACTTCTCTGAAGTCATCTGCATCACCACCCAATGTACAATACACAATCATTTTTATAACTGTGTGTGTTCACTTTGCTCCTTCAGAAATTGCATTTTTCAAACCTAGATGATAGAAAATTTAGATATATAACAACTTGGGTCTCTGGGGCTAAAGGACGATTTGCATTTAATTTAACTGAACTAGGTTATACTCATTACTTCATTTCCTTCCATAATAGATTGATGATGGTGTACTGCTCATCGCCCTGATGGATGTGGTCATTGTATAGTGTTTGTCTTTGTCACACCTTTCCCTAACTTCCCTTTTCCATTCATTCATTGAACCCCTAACTCTCTTCCCTCAGGCTGTGACCTAATTTTACACTATAAATGGGTCATGAACCTGGAGGGGTGATTGTGGTGAAAACAACACCAACTCACTTGTAATACCTGATTGATAGCCCACACTGGGCCCATTTACCCACCCATGCATTATTCGTCAACGTCATCATTTAGGCCTTGTGTTTTGTTGTGTAAATGCTTAACCTTGTCCACTCCTAACTAAGAGTGCACTTCTCCTGACTCAAGGATTTCGTAAGTTTAGTTTTAATGGAATATTAGCTCCCCATTGCTCAGAAGGTACTATTGCTAGTTTTTTCTACCATATCAGGTGTTCTTTGTTCTGTCATGGTGGTGGTCCGGTGTCAGTCTTTCTAAAGTTATGCTGTAAATGAAATGACATACTAACTTTGCATTTTTTTCTTTCAGTCTAGTCCGGTGTCAGTCTTTCTAAAGTTATGCTGTAAATGAAATGACATACTAACTTTGCATTTTTTTCTTTCAGTCTAGTTACCTGTGATGGATAATCCTCTGATTAATCCTATGGTTGGAGTTCAACAAGGTTGGAGTGGGACCTCGCTTGTGATTCCTTTCCATCCCTTTTAGCTCACTTGCCTGTTACTGCTACCACCAACATAAGATGGCACGTTGGGAAACCCTACAGTAAGAAGACTGAGAGAGGCAGTAGCCCTCACTTCATCTATTCAGTTAAGAGAACTATACAGTAGAGTGAAGTGAAGTGATTTAGTTAGTAGCTAACGTCTAGTGAATATGTTGCTTGTGTCTATCTAGGTTGTTGTGGGCACTATAGGCAATGACAATCTCCCCCAAGTGGCCAATATAGTTACGGAGGGTAAAAGGAAAAAGGAATAACTAAATGCTATGCACTTTTTGAAGCAGATTTAAAAAACAAACTACGCTCAAAGACAACAGTACAAAGTAAAACACCAAAATTAAGATTTCAGGCATGAATAAAGTAAAATAAATTATTCCCCTTTTATTTTTTTAACAATTATAAAACCCACCTTTCCACCCATCACAAGCTCATCCCTCTCCTCAAACAAATCACCCCATCCCCAACTAATGGCCAAAGAAAAATTAAAGCCCTCATTATGACATTAGCGGTAAAAACCGCCTACCCCCGCAGTGACACCCACCAAAAGACCGTCGTCGTAGCTGTCATCCGTCCACCCTATTATGACCACAGCCGGATTTCTGCCAATCCGGCTGTGGCCATACCGGCGGATGGCGGTAAGGTGGTGCTGCTACCACCAGCAGTGCCACACCAGTAGACCGCTGCCAGCCGTATTATGACAATTAATAAGGCCTAGAAGTGTTCTGCTGGAGGCCGCTGCTGGCAGTAGCAGCACCAGATCCTGTCTCCTGCCGGAGGACCCCCTGGATCCAGGTAAGTCGGGTCTCTGACAGGGGAGGGGGCGGGGTGTTGGGTGTGTCTGTGAATGTATGTGTGTGCGTGAATGCTGGTGTGTGTTGAGTATTGAATGCGTGTGTACATGTACAGACGTGTGAGTGCGTGTATGTTCTGATATGTGAATGCGTGTATTTATGAATGTGTGTGCGGATGTGTGTGATTAGATGTATGTATGCATGTATGTATGTGTGAATCATTGTGTGTATGCGTGTGTGAAGGGGGTGTGGATGTAGGGGAGCTGGGGGCTTACTGGAGAGATGGGGCAAGAATGCTATCAGTGACAGGGAAGGGATTCCCTGTCACTGATATGGCCTACCGCCATGGTTTTCGTGCTGTTATGAATGCCATGAAAACCATGGCAGTAGGCGGGGTCATAATCCCACAAGTGGCACAATGGCGGCTGTAGATGGATGTGGTACTTACCGCCACATTATCCCCAACAGCCGGGGTCATAATGACCCCTAAAGTGTCCAGCATCCAAATCCCGGTCTCAACTTCCTTTCCCACTTCACCACTCCAACAAATGTCCCTTCTACCAAAACAAACATTTTAAAAAGGACTAAAAGACGTTATTCTCCACTTGGGTCCAGAGGTCTATGCGCTCCAGATGTTGCAGGATGTGGTGCTGGAATATGCATTCTGAGCAGGAGGCAGCAGTGGTCTGATGTGGATGGGCTGCTGCCAGGTGGTGGCAGTGGTGCCACTGTTGTTGCCACTCGGAGGTACTGGTGGCTGGCTGGAGGAATTGGGGCAACGGGTGAGAGCAGCTGCCTCATTCTCCTCTGCATGCAGAACAATCAGCAGCTGGTACTCCAAACGGATGGACTCCAACCTCTATGGCCACAGCCATGCTCCTGGCATGTAGATGGACAACTAGGAGTAGCTATAGAAAGAAAGAAAACAAAAAAGAAAAAAGACAAATTGTAAAGAGTGCTCTGTGAAAACACTTGTTTAAAATTATAGTAGCACAGTAGCAGAACATTGCTGGCCCCAAAGGCCACTGGATTTTGTTGTGACAGATTACAAGTTACAGGGCCATCTATTACCGCCACATGCCTCACTGTAGTTGACGAATGTTGAAAGGGAAACATCTGAAGAAGCATTATTCAGTTTTGGAAGTCATGAAATATATGAATCACTTCTCCAGAAGAATGTGGCACATGCAGAAATTAATTTTTCATTTTTTTTGGTAGGCTAGGGCAAAACCTAGGAGGGAATAAAGTAGTTAAATACTAGGAGGTGACTGAGTGGGCACTGGGAGGGAAGGGAAACACATTGTTTTCGGTTTGCAATGCATTGAAAAGTTTGTAAATGCTGCATTGATTGAAGCAGATGCACATTGCAGAGACAACACTATTGTTCTGCTGAATTGAACCATGTTGCAGTTAGGTCATGGCATGGGTGACTAAATGCCATGGGCAGGGAGGGATGAATGATGAAGAGTGAAAGGATACATATGTGCCTTGCTGAACAAATACAGGGAGTTAAGATAGTAGGCAGCAAACTAAATTACCCCCCACTTTGAACCAAAGCCTTCATAACCAAACAAAGCAAGTGAAGTAGGCAAACACGTCCTTCCCCAGAAGAACTCCCTTATTTCTTCATCCAAGGAATTATCCATTCATCCTTTCATTGTTCTATTTACCATTTGATACCCACCATTTAAGCTTTACATTCTCTCGTCCAGTCTTTCACCATTCCAATTCATCCAACCATATATCCACTCATCCATCCAACCATCCATCCTTTCACCTATCCACTCTTTACACCATCCTTTCACCCATCCATCCATTTTCCTCCCTGTCCTTACCCGTCTACCCATCCTTTAACCCATCGAGCATCTTTTACCCACCCACCCTTCACCTACCCAGGCATCCTTTCAAACATATATATTGTCATCCATCCTTTCACCCACCCATGCATCTCCTATCACCCACCTAAGCATCCTCTCACTCAGCCACACATCATTTAACTCACATACTATTTCATTCAATCCTTTCTTTTAACTGTCCATCCGTCTTTCATTTTTCAATCTACCCATCATTTGTAGCATCCATTATGAGCTTTTGTCTGCTGAGTTGCAGATAGAAGAGGCCATTAAGAACTCAACCCCTGCTGTAGCTGCTAAAACGGGGGTTCACAATGCCCTTCCAGTGAGTACACTAATAATTGTCAATAAGCAAGCAATGTGACTTATCAACGCCTGTCCCTGCTGCCACAGGTTCTCCCCCTCCAACCACCGTCACACCTGGTGCACTAGTGCTGGCCCTGGCGCTGGCACTGGTGATTGGTGGATCTGGAAAAAACAGTACACATTTTAGATTTCAAATATGCCTCCCCTTATTATTTTTAAGAAACCATTCAACAAAATACAACTGCAATAGATCACTACAGTTCAATCTTCTATCATTCACTTTAGAAATTTTGATCATTAACTATGTTAGAGAAGCCAGTTAGTCAAGTCAAGCCAACCACAAATGTTTTGTAATGGAGTGGCAGAGCTAAGTCACTCAAGTGCAATGAAGGGGTGGAATAATTGGCCAATAAGGGACATATGGTGAGGCCTTGGTTGGCAAATGCAATGGGACCATCTTGATACCACTTTCCAGCCATACTGCACTGTCATTGAAACTGCTGGCATGGCATACTACCATATAAATGAACAGTAATAAATAAAATACAGTATTGGGAGGATCCACAATGAGTCACTGTTTGACCATGAGCAAGAAAATGAAATCCTTCTCAGCAAACATAATTGGAAAAACGTACTGTGGCATGCAATCTCCATGGTAGAGACCCTGCCCTAAAAGCTGTTCTCTTAATCTTGCAGTACCAGTCCACAAGCTATATAAGGGGAGAGGGAAAGCTTACTTACAAAGAAGAAGAAAGCTGCAGACTAGTACAGACAGGAGGAAGGCAGCTACAGAAACCTGAAATACAGAAACAACTAGGTTAATGCAGGGATAAAAAGAATTTAACAAGCCTTAGAAAGAAAATGAGTAAGAAAAAAGGAGAGACACACATTAAAAAAGTAAAAAATATTCAAAATGGGTAAAAAGTCAGGGAAATAATAATAATATAACAGGAGGACTTACTGGGGCCAGCAGATCGACCAGCTGAAGCACCGGTGGTGGCACCCTCATCTCCCTAACCTGCCTCTAAACTTACCCTCTTTTTGAGTGATGAGGTAAGAAAGAAAGAAGATAAAAAATAGACTAGTGGTACAGTTAATCTCCCAAAAAATATTTTGACAGGCAAAGGCAAATGCAGTAACATTATGCGTTTCTAAATCAGACCACCTGTATTACACGTATCATATTGACCTATTCTTAATTTCCAAAATTGAAGCCCTATTCTAAATTTCCTAAACCTAATGTATATTTGTGTTAGAAATGGGGTCCTGTCCAAGCAAGCAAGGACCCTCACTCTAGTCAGTGTAAGTCACACACAATCCAAATTATCCTGTGCCCACCCTCTGGAGCAGTCAGGCTTAACTTAGAAGGCAAAGTGTAAAGTATTTGTGCAACAAATCATGCAATACCACAGTAGAACACCACAAAACTACACCACACAGTGTTTAGAAAAATATATAATACTTATCTGGATAAATGCAGGTCAAAACTATTACAATGCAATAAGTATATGTTGAGATATCACTGTAAAAATGATATAAAGTGTCTTTAGTCTCTTAAAAGACACAAATGTCTCTTGCAAGCACAAAATACCTGGTTTGCGTAAAAAATCTCTGCAAGGAACCCCAGAGGAGGAGATGCGTGGAAAACAGGGGTGTGTGCGTCAATTTCTCGGGCCACACACAGCGATGTGTACTTTATTTTTCATGCAGGGAAGGCTTTGTGTCGATTTCCGGTGCTCGGTATTGGATCCTCTCCGGGTTGTGAGGTTTTTGGACGCCCCGAGGACGATTAGTTGAAATCCAGCCCTGGCAGGAAGAAGTCAGAGAGGCTGTGTCGTCCGTTTGTCGTTGTGTGGAAATTTTTACCTCACATCAGGCGGTGCGTCGATTCCTCTCAGGAAGTCGGGCTGCATCATTCCGGCTCAGCTGTGCATTGATACAGTGGGCCGTGCATCGACATTTACGGTCGCTACGCTGGTTCTGTGTTGATCTTCTCCTTGAGAAGTCAGGCTGCATCATTCCGGTTCGGCGTGCGATGAATTTTTCACCGCGATGCAGGTTGTGCATCATTTTCTGCTAGCTGTACATCAATTTCCACTGCACAGGGAGTTCTTCTTGCAGGAATTAAGTCTTTTTGGTCCTGAGAATTCAGGGAATAGTAGGCAAGCTCTATCCAAGCCCTTGGAGAGCAAGTCTCAGCACAGCCAGAGAGCAGCAAGGCAGCAGGGCAACAGCAAGGCAGCAGTCCTTCTCAGAAAGCAGTCAGGTGAGTCCCTTGGGTAGCCAGGTAGTTCGTCTTGGCAGGTTCTGGTTCAGGTTCTCTTCTCAAGGAAGTGTGTGTGACAAGAGTGTCTTGTCAAGAAGTGTCTTGATGAAGTAGAGTGTCTACCTCAGAAGTGTCTAAATTGGTAGTCAGAGACCCAGCTTAAATACCCAAATGTGCCTTTGAAGTGGAGGAGACTTCAAAAAGTGTCTTAGAAGTGCACAAGGTCCACTTTCAGTTCCATCCTGTCTGCCAGGGTCCCAGTAGAGGGTGTGGCAGTCCTTTGTGTGAGGGCAGGCTACTGTCCTTTGACATGTTAGTGTCAGGCCCTCCCCGCCCAGGAAGACTCATTCAATATGCAGATGTATGCAAGTGTGACTGAGCATCCTGTGTTTGGGGTTGTCTGAGTGAATGCACAAGGGAGCTGTCAACTAAACCTAGCCAGACATGGATTAGAAGGCACCAAAGGATTTAATGGCCAGATGTAGGTAGGAAAAAAATAGCGAGTCGGAAATTGCGAGTCTTTGCGACTCGCAATTTCCAACTTTGCAAACAGGTATCCAGCAAGAAGAAGCGACTTCATTTTGCGACTCGCAAATGAAGTCGCACCGCAGATTGCGAGTCTGCTGTTTGCGAAGTCGCTTTTTGCGACCTCGCTAAAAACGAACATGCAAATTGCGAGTGGGTGTCGCAAATTGCGACTGTACCGCAAATTGCATGCAGGTGCAGCAGAACACTCTGGAAAACACTTCCTGGCTCTTGATGATGACATCACAGCAGGAAGTTTACCAATGCACCTGGGAGGAGGGAGGACCACACCCATTTCCAACTGCTGAACAGCCAACAGGAGGAACAGCTGCAACAATGGAGGAATCAGCCAGAAAGAGGAAGATCACATTTTCTGAAAAAGAACTGGAGGTGCTGACGGATGAATGCGCCAGCACCATGATCAACTCTTTGGAAGAGCAGCCCTCAGTGTGCCTGAGCTGGAGAAAAGGAGGATTTGGATGGAAATCCAGGAGAAGGTGAATTCAATGGGGGTGAGCCACAGGAGCATTGATGAACTTAAAAAAAAGATGGTATGACTTGCGCTCCCGGGTCAAGGAGAGGGTGGCAGAGCGCCTCCGGGAGATGAGGGGCACTGGAGGAGGCCCATCTACCGTACCACCACCCACACCATTGGAGGAAAGAGTGCAAGAGACCCTGGAGCCAGAGGCAGTGTCTGGAATAGGAGAGCTGGACAAGTCAGCGCCAGGATCATCAAGCAGTGAGTACCATGAAACATGCATGTAC
This sequence comes from Pleurodeles waltl, assembly GCF_031143425.1. Classification (NCBI taxonomy): domain Eukaryota; kingdom Metazoa; phylum Chordata; class Amphibia; order Caudata; family Salamandridae; genus Pleurodeles; species Pleurodeles waltl. Next base: position 505,198,062 of record NC_090437.1, read on the forward strand.
ACCCATATCTGCCATACCCCCACCCACCTAGTACACAGCAGCATGCACAACCAAAATAGCTCCATTTCAGAGTAGCAACCACCAGAATGGTGCATTATGGGCTATATATAGTCCAGTAGGTAGCTGATAGGCAACAGTTTATTAGGAAGCATACAACAGATGGTAGATACTGACAGTGTGTTACCTATGTCCCACAGGTCTCCCACAAGACTCCACCACCAGCCACACCGTCCAGGGGTCAGAGGTCAGCCACCAGGCAGCACAGGACCCAGGAGCAGCCACCACAGGGACCTGCACCACCCGACCACAGTCCCCTCCAGATGCACCAGTGGCCATAGTGGAGATAGACCCAGCACCCGGTCCCAGCCACAATGCCAGCCAACAGGACACAGATGCACCACCACGTCGCAGGCAACGTGTCATTGTCCCTGCAGTGTCACAGGGAGATGTAGGGGACGCCTCCATGTCCGCAGCCGAGGCTACACTCATCGAAGGTCAGCGCCTGCAGACAAGGCAAATGAGACTGATTTCAGGGGCCATGCGGCGAATGGAGAGGAATCAGACAACAGGGCTGGCACAGGTCCACACAGAGCTACAACACCTGAACAGTAATGTAGGTGACCTTGCGCTCTCCATCAGACAACTGGTGGCTGAACTTGTCACGGAGAGAGAGGGTGCAAGGCATGACCGGCAACTAATCCACTGACTAGACCGCATAGCTGCCTCCATCGTCCGCCTGGCTGTAAATACCACAGGGCTGTCACGCCGCACAGTCAGCCTACAGGTCGAAATGGGCCACTTTGCCAGCGATGTGGCTCGCGGCTTGGGACGCATAAGCCACACTGTGGACATGATGGAGGCAAGACAGGTGACTAGGGGCGTGGCAGACACGCCGCAAGACAGTGAGGAGGGCTCTACTATAAGTAGTGCATCTGCCAGAGACACCAGGGTCTTGCGTAGTGGAAGTGCACAGCAGGGATCTGCAGACGCTCCAGGCACCAGCCATGCTGGGCGTCCCAGGCATAGGATGTGAGCTACGCACTGACAAACAATGGAGGCACATGAGGTTAATGTGTCCTCATAGCAGGTGGACTTTTACAGCCCCTGATCAATAGTTCATTTCAATAGTTTTTTGGTTCACTTAATTAAAGTTCTTGTTTGTTCCACTTCACACCTGGGCTCTTTGTGTGTGACATTCGTGTGTGTGGTGACAGTTACCACGTACCTTCCAAAGTATTGGTTTGCAATGTGGTCCCGTCTCTGTCTGCTTTGATTTGCAATGCTTCTATTACCAGGCTGGCGATGTGGTAGTTCTTGCTCGTCATCCTCCGAATCTGGGTCTTCAGGGATGATATGTAGCCCACGTCTGATGGCAATGTTGTGCAGTATAGCGCATGCGCCAACGATCTTGAATGCTGTTATTGGGGCATACTGGAGGGCACCTCCACTTCTGTGGAGGCATCTGAATCTTGCCTTCAACAGTCCAAAGGTCCTCTCTATAATATTTTGGGTCCTCCTATGTGCACTGTTGTATCGCCTCTCTGTCTCATTGCCGGGTGTTAAGTACGGGGTAAGTATCCATGGTCGTAGTGCATATGCACTGTCACCTGTTTGGCAAAAATGAACAATGTTAGCTGGGCATGGAAGGTTTCCACATTGACCTGTGTGTATGTCTGCAAGGTGTATTCAGCTATACCTAGGAGATATCTGTCTCCAAACTCCCCACGTTCTAGGCGTTGGTGTATCCCACTGTACCTGAAAATGTAGGAGTCATGTGTACTCCCTGGAAATTTGGCTACCATGTCAGTTATAACATAATGGGTGTCACATACCACCTGGATGTTCAGTGAGTGGGTACACTTCCGGTTGCGGAACAGATATTTCAGATTTGCAGGAGGGCATATTTGTATATGTGTCCCATCTACACACCCTAACACATGAGGGAAGTTGGCAATCCAGTAGAATTCCAACTTGGTGCTGTTGATTTCTGCCTCATTCCTGGGTAGGTATATGTATCTGGACATGTGTGTGAGTATGGCATCTAGGAATGCTCTGAAGAACCGTGAGAGTGCACTTTGAGACATCCCACCTGCCACTGCAATGACCCCCTGATAGCTACCCGAGGCCAAGAGGTGCAGTGAGCTTAGCACTTGCACATGTGTGGGGATGGCGCTGCCGCGCACAGTCTGGCGTTGAAGCTGCGGATTGAGTAGATCTATTAATTCTAATATTGCTGCACTGCTGAGTCTGTATTTATCATATATCTCCTCCTCAGTTTGTTGGAAAAGTGTCTGTCTGGTTCTGTATATCTTCTCCTCTCTCTGGCTCCTCCTCCTCATCTGCTGTGTGGCGTGGGCTCTCCTCCTCCTTGCTATCACATATATCTCCGCCATCTTGAGTAACCCAGGTGCCTTCTGGGTCTCCTTTTATACTTTGGTTCTGGTTACCACCTTGTAGTGTGGTTAGTTTTACGTATTCATTGCGCTTTAGCTTCAGGCTTTAGGCCTTTGTGCACTTTGCCCTGAATATATTTTATTTGTTTGCTGACAGCTTAGAGCCTCTGTGCACTTTGCTCTACATGCTTTTTATTAGGCTTCGTACTGTTATTTTTCAAATAGCCAGTTCTACGGTGTTGTTTTTAATTCATATCAAACTGTTTTGCCTACTTCAGCACTGGAGTTCTCCATAACACATTTACTCTGTGCTTCAGTCAAGGATACAGTCTGGTACATTGCCGATAGACGTGGTAGGAGTTTAGACTTGACATTCCTGCGTAGGGACATTTTGTGATCACAATGACATGTTAGTTATAAAATCACTTCCTTGTCCCAATACACGCAAGAGGGAGATTCCGACCAGGGAACCACAACTAGACGCTGACTGCCTCGTTGCAGATGCTGAACCAAGATCACAGGTCTTTGCTCAGGTATGAGGGCTGATGTCTCCACAGTGATTCTAATAGGCAAGCTAGAAGCTTAACATGCTGTGCTCTAAATAGAACAAACAGAGGGAGAGTAGAAACTGTTAGACAATATGATAGCTTTGTTCTTATGTTTTACTCTCCTGGTGACTATTTCAATCCTACTGTGTTGTATCGTTCTGGTTATTGCGGCTCACGCCTTAATATCTAAAATACAGTTGTTTTATTAAAACATTATATAAAACTTATACTGTCTTAGTCATTTGTATATGAGATCACATTAGAAATAAGAGAGTTGGTTTGGATCTGAGTAACCACGGCTTCCCTGAAAAGTTCCAAAGATGTCTTGCGCTCGGCTGCTGAATCATTCCTTCCACGTGGGAGAAATGAGGCGCTGCTAGTTAGCCGGAGCAAAAACCGGATTTAGGGTGACAGAGTTCTTTACACGTGGGTCAGAGTAAGTCCCCCACACCGTTATAGATCCTGCTACCTAGAAATCCAGTAGTCTCATTTAGAATAATGAGAGCCCACGCGACAACCTGTTCTGAGTTAGTGGTAAATTGGAAGTGCAAAATGGGCTTTTTGTGACTAGTCGCAATTTGCGAGTGGCTATTTCATAAGGTTTGTGGCTCGCAAATTGCGAGTCGGTAATGGCTCACGCCGCAATTTGCGATTCGGAAATGGGGTTTATGTGGGGTCGCAAATTGCGATTCGGGCCATTTGTGACTCGCAAACTTTTGCTACATCTGGCCCTAAGTGTAGAGAAATGCTCACTTTCTAAAAGTAGCATTTCTAAAATAGTAATATAAAATCCAACTTCACCATCAAGCACGAGTTTGTATCACCATTCTGGCCATATTAAATATGGCCTGGCTACTCCTTCCAGATCAGGATCTACCACTCAAACAGTATATGAGGGTAGCCCTAATGCTATCCTATGAAAGGAGCAGGCCTCACAGCAGTGTAAAATGAATTTAGGAGTTTTACAATACCAGGACATACAGAACACACAAGTTCACGTCCTGCGTTTTACCTACATAGCACCCTGCCCTGTGGGCTACCTAGGGCCTACCTTAGGGTGACTTATGTGTAGAAAAAGAGGAGTTCAAGTACCTTTAAATGCAAGTATCTCTAAATGTCAAGTGGAAGTGTCAGTGAAACTGCAAGCACAGGCACTGCAGAGGCAGGCTTAAGACATGGTTAGGGGGCTACTTATGTGGGTGGCACAACCAGTGCTGCAGCCCACTAGTAGCATTTAATTTACAGGCCCTGGGCACATGTAGTGCACTTGACTAGGGACTACAAGTAAATTAAATAAACCAATTGGGTATTAGCCAACGTGACCATCTTTTAAGGAGAGAGCATGTGCACTTTAGCACTGATTAGCAGTGGTAAAGTGCGCAGAGTCCTAAATCCATCAAAAATGAGGTCAGAAAAAGAGAAGGAGGACAGCAAAAAGTTTGGGGTGACCCTGCAGAGAGGCCATTTCCAACAATTTGGAACTACTAATGTACTGTAATGATCTTTGCTTCTCAACCACCCTCGATGGTCCAACTCAGTCTCCCTTTTCAATGCATCAATGCATATTACACATCACTGCGAGATTGTGATTGGAACTGTATCAGCTACATAAAGAAAGGCACAGAGAACACTAACATTGATATTACCTACTATTACTATCATTATCTTAGTGACAAGACAAAGGACTCTGCACGGCTTCCTAAATAATAACCCAAAGTGAGCGCCGGTGCGTATGGATAGTTAGCATCGAGTACCTAGCTAGCTCAAACAAGAGCACATAATATTCATCATAAATAAACTTAACGTATTTCTAAGTGTGAGCAGCATGCTATTTAAAAAAAAATAGCACTGTAGTCAATGCTCCAACAGGGTGAAGCTGCTCCCAGGCCTGCCATCTGCTGCCAGCATAGAGAGGACCCTTTGCCTGTGCTGACAATGGCAAGGTGTGCAGCTAGCAACCGCAGTAGTGCAACCGCTCGCTCTCTAGCCCCACTGCCCTGTTCTGCCAGAGCAATAGGTGGTCAAAGAAGAGGAAGAAATAGGAAAAGGAAAGAAGAAAGGAACCACTAAAGAAGTAGTGGAAAAAACAAAAATAGTATAGCAGATTGAGAAAGATGTCACAAATACACACAAAAATTGCAGATTGAGAAAGATGAGTCTGGTTATAGCTGACAGTCCTTGAGAGGTGGTTTGAAAAGAATGGAACTCTGTTTTATTCAGAAGATGCAAAAAGGACAAAGTGAAGGCCCCTGTACATATGAAAAAGGAGGTTCCTCTATCATGCTCCAAGAGTTTCCTTGTGAAACCTAACTTCTCACCTTCTCAATCTGCAGTTTTCAGGATTCTACTGGATGTTGTTACAGGGTGAAGAAGAGTTCAAGGTTGCTGAAGGAAATTTCTCTATCCAAAGAATATGGATGCTGCAGCGTCTTCTATGCCCACTGGATGAAAGTCATAGAAGTTTTTTAAGCTTTTTTTGCTCTTGCTAAACTTGGGGCTCAAGTCAAGTTTGGAAAGGCAAAGTAATCAGAAGTTTATTTGAGTAGTTTCCTAGAGCTTTTGGAAGACTTTGAGGAAACTTTGAAAAAACAATGTAGCCCTTTGAAATTTTCCAAGCAGTTCAAAAGGTAACTCTGAATTTGTTCACCTAATTAGTAGATTCCTAGAGCTTTTTAGTGCTACAATTTGTTAGACTCTGGGAGGCATGTACCTCAACAGGGAATATTATACCTAGCTAACCAAGATATGAATGTTTGGATATATTCAGAAAACTGGCACCCTCTGGGGGGTGGTGATTTAAGGTAGAGCTTGAAATAACTTTGTTTTTTCTATATAAGACAGCAGACATTCTTCTTAGCTAGACTAGTTCTGTAAGTGTTTGTAAAGTGTAAAATGAGGCATTCCAGTGCTAGAAAAATGACTTATAACCTACCAGAATTTCTGGAAGGTAAAATTCAACCTGACTAAGGCCCTCATTACAACTTTGGCGGTAACTGCTGCCTACGGCGACAGGCACCAACATACCATCGCCATGGCTACCAGCCGCCTGCCCGCATTATGACCCTCGACGGAATTCCGCCAGAAGGCTTGGGGAATACCGTCGACGGTCATGGCAGCAGATGGCGGTAAGGTGGTGCTTCTGTCAGCAGCAGCGCCACACCAGCAAACACTGGCTACCGTATCATGAGCAAGCAGGTAAGTCGGGTTCTCGGACAGGAGAAGGGAGTGGGGGGTGGTGTGTGGGGGTGTTGTGTGTGTGTTTGTGGGGGGATGTGTCTGTTTTTGTATGCGTGCATGCGGGTGCGAGTCATGTTGAATGCGTGCATGAATGACTGAATGTGAGTGTATGTGTATGTTGTGTGTTGTGAATGCGTGTGTGCGACAATGTATGAATGGTGTGTGTTGCGATGTGTAGGTGTGTATGAGTGCATGTGTGGGTGGATGTGGGTATGCATGTGTGTATGATTGTGTATGTGTGCACATGTGGGTGTGTAAATGTGTGGGGGGCAGGAGAGGGAGGGGGAGGGTGGGAGAAGACCCTAGGAAGGGGGACGGGGGTGGGTGAGACCCCTATCAGTGCCAGGGAAATACTTCCCTGGCACTGATAGTGCCTACTGCCATGGTTTTCATGGCGGTACGCTTGCCACGAAAACCATGGTGGTAGGTGGGGTCATAATCCCGAGGGTGGGATTGTGTCGGCCGCCCTGGCTGGAGGCCGAAGTCTCCAGCCCAGCATCCATTACCACTTTGCCAGACGGAGTGGTACATTGGTGGTTTTGCTTGAATGAAACTGCCAATGTCATAATTTGTGAAAAGGTACCACCAGCCTGTTGGCAGTACCTTTCCCCAAATTACCGCCAGGGTCATAATGAGGGCCTAAGTGTTGTTTTCCCAACTCCGAGCCTAGGTTCAGCCAATGCTATATCTAAAATAGAAATACAAATGTTATTTGTTTTCAGGTGCATAGATAAGTGACAGCTCCTTTATTAAGGCCTGTAGGGATGAGTGCTACATTTATTGAGTGATACTTGCTGTGTCATGTTGTTACCAACCTCTACCATGTCCTAGAGCAAGCCTTGTCTCCTTGACTTTGCTGCCCCTGGAGAGTCAGATTCAGTATGGAGTAACTGAAATATCTAACTAGATTACAATGTTATTGGTACCTTAGGATGTTACTGGTAAACAGTAGTACCAACAAGGATACACTCATAGTCACTGATGCCCCAGGGTCCCAAGAAAAGCCCTAATAAAAGGCAATGCATTTCTTATGTAAAATGCAGTGTATTATTTTAAATATATAGACATTTGTGATGATTAAATAAATTTGTACTACTTCTGTACTCACTGTTTTTGCAGAAGGGTGGATGAAACATCAGCGATATGCTCATTATGTAGCACAAACAACCAACATTATTATTATCTTATAAGATATATTTTTCAGTGTTAAAGCCTAAAAAAATAATCAAGTGAACTATTTTAAATAGGTTTTTATCTAGTCTTTCAAATAGCTCCGAAATACCTAGAATGGTCTGTTTTCAGCATTTTGTTCTTTTGAAAGCTTTTTCATTTCCAACTTTTATTTGTTATCACAAACAGCATAGATTGCATTGACAAAGTCATGCTCGATGTGACTGTCATCCTTAGTTTTTTTGTACATTTACTATACATGTATATATATTCACTGAAAAAAAAACAAAGGTTAAAGTAACATTATAGTTACTTCAAATGTTCAGATTCAAACTCTAAAACCACTGAAATTCACCAGTTATAGTTAGAGTTATCTCAAGTAACTCATGCCCTAAGGTAATTATAACTCACACCCTGGCATGCACAGTGATATTATCAGTGATCTCAAATAAGATGTCATGAGTGATGTAATGTGTAGGGTAATTAGAAGTGCATGGCAAGGGTGAAAGGTAGAGTTACCTTAGGGCATAAGTTATAGTTACCATGTGACCAACTCCTCCCTCAAAAGCAGCCAACCGCAAATGACATTTGGCCATGTGTGGCAGGTGGTTGGCCACAAAGCCTTGCCCTGGCTTCCCTCCCCGTACCTAATATGGCCCTGTGGGCCCAAGGCATGTATATTTTAAAGGGGAGGGAGGATGGGGCCTCCCTCCCTGAGCCTCCCTAGGCCCTGGGGACCCCATCCCCCAGGGCCACTAATTAAAACTAAGGTGAGCGGACAGCTTCCCTGGGTCACTTTTGGTCTAGGGTACTGCATCCCCTCGGCCCGGTGCATTTTTTGGTGGGCAAAGGGTCACATGCCTCCCTCCCTAAAGGCAATTTTGGCCCTGGGGGCCCCATCCCCATGGGCCCAGTGCTGTTTTTTTAGGGGAGAAGGGAACATGGTCCTCCTCCCCGGGATGATTTTGGCCATGGATCATCTTCTGGCACTATATTTATGGGTAGGGGGCTTGTGTCCCCCTCCCCAGGTAGTGATGCAGGCATGGAAACAGATATGAATATTGCTCCCGTCTGCAGGGAGCAGCATTATACCCTGTGGGTGGGAGCATTGCCGGCTCCTTGCTGTATGCTCTCCCATTGGTCCCCCTACAAGGATATGGTGGGTGCCCTGGGTGGGCACCAGGGCACATAGCTTGTGTTCAACCATGCCCTGGGGATCCATTCCAGCACTGGTGCTCATTTCACAGAAATTAAACTCAACTGGAAGCACTTAGGAATATAAACATAGCAAGCGCCCCAGGTGGAGCTCTGGTCCTGTGAAGGTCAAATCATCCTAACCTTTTGCACCTGGCCAAGGCAAAGCAAGTGTGTTTTGCATGCAATTCCACATTGAAAACGATCTGAGATCCCTGATAGAAGGGAATGTATTGTTGATATATTGTAGTACAATCTCTTCTGTAGAGACTGTGATGAGTGGGTTCTCTTTGTCATCTCTTTGTGAGAGTAGAGTCCATGGTTCTTCCTTTTAATTACTATGAGTATGCAGAAGTGCAAAATGACCTAGAAGCCACACCCATTTGGCCCACTCCATAAATTTTAGTGGTATGCAACTGTCTTCCCACATTTTTCCAGGTTGTTGGACAGTTTACCAAAAGGCTCTTAAACGCATTTCCTACCGATTTTAGAGACACGTTTTTGATGCAGAGGAATATGAGCACATCTTTATCAAACGAAGAAGCACTTCATGTAATTAAGAGGAAGTACCCTTGCTTGGTGGAGATTGTACTCTTTGTAGTCCCACCATCTTCTCTACACGATGATTCATGTTATCACAGATTTCTGTATGAAGACGCTTGAGGAACAATTACATTGCCAAAATTACATGCACACAAGGTCGCTGGAGACATTACTTTGTGGTCTTTTAAGCACCTGTAGTATAGAACATGCCCTAGTCATTTACCCAATGAGGTAGCACTTACTAATTAGCCAGTATAAACTACTCCAGTTGGGTAGACACCTTGTTCAAAACTGTGGACTCTTCTTGGATAAATAAGCAGGCGAGGATCCATTCTGGCACCAATGCTTTTTGTCACAGAAATTATACTCAATAGGAAGCTCTTACACATATATAAACATAGCAGGTGCCTGTTAAACCTGTCATCCAGGGTGTGGTTTCCCCTATTTATTTTCCCTTCAGACCTCCTGTTTTGCTGAGCTCATTCTTGCTGGCTTTAGGACTCTCAGCACTTTACCACTGCTAATCAGTGCTCTCTGCTTAACACATGGCAGTATTGGCTTATCCAAAATTGGTATATCAAATTTACTTATAAGGCCTTAGTAAAGTCTAACACCTGTGCCTGGGGCCTGTAAATTAAATGTGGCTGGTGGGTGTGCAGCACTGACTGGGCCACCCACATCAGTAACCCTTCAAACATGACTCAGGCACACCTCTGCAGAGCCTGTGTGTGCAGTTTTAAACTGCCATATCGACCTGACAAGTTACCCCTCTTGCCAGGCCCAATCTTTCCATTTTAATACATATGTTACCCCTAAGGTATGCCCTAGCCAGCCCAAGGGCAGGGAGCAGGACATATTAAAAGTAGAACATGTATGTTCAAGCTTTACATGTCCTAGTAGTAAAAAACATTTACATTTTGTTTTTCAGTACTACAAGGCCTATCTCTCCCATAGGATACCATTGGGAATTACCTTACTATGTTTTATAAGTGCAATTTCTGATTGGGAAGAGATGGGACCCTCAAGTGTGGTGCCTCTGGGATCACAATTCAAAATCACAATGATGAAGTCAGCTTTCAAGTTGTAATTTTGAAAATGCCAGTTTTAGAAATGTGGCTTACTATAACCATCTGGTGATTTTTGCCTGTCTCCAACACACATCTGGGATGGAGTGACAGCTGTACTTGTATTTTCCCTCTAGACAGTCACACGCAAAGGGAGCATAGGTGTGTCTGATGGGCAATTAACATTCTGATGGGCTTTCCTGGACAGGGTTGGAGGGAGGAGCTGATGCTTACACCTGAATGAGCTGTGCGTGTCACCACAAAGAGTTGCATACACCCCGGGAGGGAGCCTGAAGCTGGACAGGACTGGCAGGGACTCTGTGAACTTCAAAGGCTTCTCTTTCAAGTCTCCTCCACTTCAAAGGCACCAATTGGTATAAGAACTGGAGCTCAGCCATCACCATCCCAGTACACTTCTGGACCTGTGGATACTCTGCCAAGAAGAAGGAATGCTGTTCTGCTGAAAGGACTGTCACTCTGCTGGACTCTGCTGGACTCCTGCTCTGCTGTGCTTAGCTGCTGCCCTCGTTACCTGGCTGTGAGAAACACTGAACCTGAATTTCTACAACCCAGAACCAATGTGACTCCAATGGCTTGCTGGCTTGCCTGTTCTTCTGAAGTCTCATGGGCATCAAAGACTTTTCTCCATCCTGCAACAGCACTTGGAATTTGCTTGCTGCAAGTCTTGCCCTGCCAAGTGGTGCCAAATCCAGTCATGGGCCCTTGGAAGTGGGTATAAAGTGCTGCAATTGTCAGAACCAGTGCACTGACGCCCTTTCTCTGATTTGAATAGGCGTATCTCCATCTACGCTAATGCATCACCCCTGCTGAGAGGATCGAGGATACCGCATCACCATTGATGCTGGTGCATCAATGCTGCTGTGAGGATTGGGAGCATCACATTGCCAAATGAATGACACATCGCCTCCATTCCTGATGCATGTGCCACTTTGCACGACTCAGAGCCAACACAATACCTACATTTGCAGCATCAACACCAACGCATTGCCCCCTTTTGGTCCTCACATTTTTTTCTCGACTTTGATGTAATTCAGAACTAAGGTACTGTTTTCAGCAGGCCAAGACTGGTCCCTGTAGCTAACCCATGCTCAATCACAGTCGGGCTGGGTTTTTCAGATTTGACCCCATCTAGCGCGATCAGATAGCCTTAATTGGCGCTTTATGCTTTTAAGCACTACAACTAAGTTTAGTCTTTAAAAATTCATATCTCTGCTTCTACTAATTAGATTTTTGTTGTTATGGACTTGTTTTGTTCAGTAACCCAAGCTCCATTTTACTAACCAGGTGTGGTATCTTTTTGTGCAGTGACTTCAGTGTTTGAAGTGTTACACAAATACCTAACACATTGCCTCTTATGTTAAGCCAGCTTGCTCTGTGCCAAGCAACCAGGGGATGGGCACAGGTTAATTTAGGGTGCTTTGGTGACTTACCCTGACTAAAATTTTGATTCCTGCTTGGACAGGGTGCACACCTCTGCCAACCAGAAATCTAATTTCTAACAGTGTCCCAGTTGAAGCTCCGCTTTTGTGAAGGACAAATCACCCTAACTTCTTGCACATGGCCAAGGCAAAACAGGTGTGTTTTGTCTGCAATTTCATGTTGAAAAACCATCTGAAATTCTTGCTGAATGTGAATGCTTCATTGCCCTATTGGAGCGTAATCTCTTCTGTAACAACTGTGCTGAGTATTACTTCTTATTGTTTGGTATACAATGTTGTTGCCATTTGAAAGGAATCAAGACACAACATATGTCATCAACATATATGTCACAGCAACCCACCCCTTAGGCCCCATCCCCGTGCTCTACCTCAACAACCGCATAGGACAATACAAAGGAGAAACACCGTAGCCATCAAAGGGAAGCTGGCTAAAACACAAGCACAAGCCTTGCACACCACAGATTCAGAGCACTCCAAACATAGCCATCTACTTCTATCCCCCTACCCTATTTTGCACATTTCCCATCTGATATCAAGTCCATGTATCACCCTTGAAGCATATGCACACAAACCACAATTGTTCTTTATGGGGGGCCTAGCATCAGGTGGCTCAAGCAGCTCACCAAGCATTTTAACCCATGCCTGGAAGTCATCTGCTGCCAACTTATTGTCTCTCCGAGATTTTCGCATGTGGCTTTCTTCTGTCACCACCCTCTCAGCCATCTCTCATCCATTCTTCCACCAAATGAGGGCTAGGGGACAAGCAATGAATGGCCACCCTGTGCTTATAAAGCCCCTTCCCCAGCCATAGGAACATTTAGCTAAGGGTTTTCTTTTTTATGCAGCAGAATCATACCTAGTAAGCATTGTTTGACATCTCTAGCCACATTTAGTTTATCAATTACTGTCTGCCAGTATGCGGTTAGCTTGGGACACCACCACAGCATGTGTTCAAAGTCTGCACTAGTCTTATAACAGTGAGGGCAGGAGAATGTCTGCTTAGGGTAAAAAGCATGCAGTGTGCTTGGGTTGAGTTACACCTGGTATACTATATTGTACTGTATTCATTTACATCTTGAGTTGGTAGAGATCATCTTCACCCCCTTGTGTATGCCCTCCCACTCCTTTTTATAAGAGGTTCAGAAAATATCCCCCGCCACCTACCATGGACCAGTAGGGCGCACATCTGGAGGTCCTCCTGCAGTGCCCTATATACATGAGAGATCACCTATTGACCCCCTGCCATATTGAGCAGTGTCACCAGAGTCTGCAACACCTGGAGAGCATCTGTAAAAATTGGCCAATACCACATACTTTAGCTGCTATTTTAGTAAACTGCAAAGATATCCTAAACCCCAAATTGAATGTCAGCAGTGCATCAGTCAAGGTGACAAACCTATTGACGGGATAGAGATCTCACAGGGTGTCACAACTCCCAGCATGCCACAGGTCCATGGACATTGGCCAGGAAATCTGCTTAAATGAGTGCAGTGTCCAGAGGCACAGGTCTGGTGCATATATAGCGCACTGAGGTACCTGCCACACTGCCCTCTCGCAGGCTTGGCACACCTGTCCAACCATGTACAGGATGGAGTATGGGACTCCAGCCCCCATCAATAGGAGCTCTGTCAGGGGAGTCCCTCCACACTCACCCCCCAGCAGCAGTTGCTCCTAATTGTTCCCCTAATTGAACCACTACACTGCATGCTGCAACTGGGCAGCCAGGTAGGGCCGCTCCAAGCATGAGCAGAGAAAAAGTTCACCTCAATGATCACAGTGTTGATCTTGACCAACATGGCCTCTTCTGTTCCCTGGATTTTGGCCAGGATGTCTGCCATCATTGGGGCCATCTCTGTCGGAGCCTGCTGGGCCGGATCCCCAAAAGTTCTGCCTGACTTTATAGGAAGAGTGTAATTATCTGATTCAACTGTGCAGTCCAGATGGGCTTGTCCTTCCCCATCTCTGACACATCCCAATTTACAGCAGGAGGTTCCAGGAGGAGTTTGCTGTGGGTGTGAGTATCCCCAGTGATCAATGTGCCCTACTTTGGGTTCTCTGGAATCAGAGCACCAGCATCCACCTGTAGGCCTCCCAGCCCACAGCAAAATTCCAGGTAAAGGCACCTAGTCAATGCCACCCTCCACCATATTAATTCCACACAGTTTTGTACATCTTGGGTGCAGATCATGTGTGTAAATGTTTACAAAACACATGTGCTCCTAATGCACTATAGCTGTGTAGAGGTAATCAACACATTGTAACTGGTTGCATTCATGAGTAACTCTGTGTGAAAGTAACAGTTGACTAGTATTTGTTATGCTCCACACAACGTTTTGTTTCTGTAGATAAAGTTTGCAACAGGAGAAATATTCTACATATTAGATGTTGACTTTTGTAAGCAGCCTTGAGTTATTATCGAAAATTATGTCACAATGATAATTCAAACTTAATATCGAAGAGTGTGTAGCAGGTACTAACATATGTATGTGTGCTTGTTTTGCTTCATAAGAAGGACTATCTGTAAAGTTTTTACCACAGTATGAAGGGTGCAGGTAGTATGATCTTTAGCACTTTCAGATCTTGGTTAATTTTAGCAAATAGTGTGCTTTTTTGACAACTATTGCATAGAATGTACACTAAATTTAATACATTCATTTGAATACTATGTGGTGTGTTTCGCTTGAGAGCTTCATTGTTTGCAAACAGTGTGGTATAGAATGAACTCTGTCTATAGAATATAGACTATTTACAGTACCCAGTTCTATACTGATATCAATTCAAAGTGGCTCTGAGTAGCTTAAAAGCTCTGACTTAGAGGTTTGCATCATGCATGCACTACTTTGTGTGGTGCTAGCATGATGCAAACCTCTCATAAATATTTCTCATGGGTTCTTAGTGTTTTCTTTCATCAATACTGATCAGCCTTTTGGATATGCCAGAATCACACAAAATCAAGTTCTAGCAACCATATTTGGTTAGGACTATTATTCTCAAATATTTATATTTATATTACATTCTTCTGTTTTGGATTGAAAATATATTTCTTACATTTACCATTATTTTTAGGTGGACCTTTTGGTTGGCCTGCTGCGAATAGCATAAGTATTTTCATGAATTAAACCATCCATATTGGATTGGAAGTGTATTCTCTTTATTACATACTTATATTTATTGTAGAGACTTGCCTAGGTTAGTCATTCTCTGCAACATTAGGTTGGTGTGCCATTTCAAATTAACCATATTTGCCAAACCTACCTATTTAGAAGGTATTTTAAAGTTGTCCATGATTTTAATTGTCAATCCTAGGGCTTGTTTTAAGAACTATGCTGCCTATGTGTGAGATCTTATTACATAAATTGTTTAATTGACCTGTACACTGACTTGCAGATGTAAACAAAAGAAATCCCCAGACTGAGGCAAAGCTGATCTAACTAGGAGAGTTCTGACTTTGGTATGTTGCACTCATATGGAGCCTGCCCCTGTAGCCAATAGACATGTTAGGTTGCTGATGTATCTGGACTTTGCAAAGCTCTAGAACAATCAGCAGTTATTCAGCCACAGCCTCACAGGCCCACAATGTACCAGCAGTCTCTTTGTCTGTGTTGCACTAAAATTGCCAAAACACAAGTACTGTGCCAGAGTGAACCTTGGGGAGGCTGCTTCTTGATGCAGTCTTTTCATCGTCTCATGGGAAACCACACTGCACTGTAGACTTTAAAATTAAGAGGCATATTTATGAGCCTCTAGCACCACCGGAGCATCACTTTTTATGATGCTCTGGTGGTGCTATGCCCTGTGCGGTATTTACGAGGTGGCGTTAAGCCACTTTTTGTGGATTAACGACACCTTGTAGATACGACACCCTCACATGCAGCCCTTTGCGTGGAGTTTTCGTAAACCTGAGGCAGCGCCAAAATGTAACGCCACTCCAGGGGGGACTTTAGCAAGGCACAACGAAGAGGAATACTTTTAATCCTTCTTATTTTTTGCTTTCTATATGTGTGCTGCAGAATGTCAGACATGATTGTTTATGTGCAGGAAGGTGTCCCGTCATGCACATAAACATTCATTTGAAAATGACACTTGGGCACTTCTGTGTTTGCTGCATTATGCAGCACACACAGAAGTGCCAAATCACCATTAGTGATTGTTTATGAGCAGGATGGGACAATCACACCCCTCAATGCAGAAATCCTTGCACAATGGTGCAAGGCTGCCTGCATTGGTGCTGGCAGCTAAATTTAGCACCAGCGCAGGGGACAACACAGGGATGCGCCAAACTTAATTAAATACAGCGTATCTCTGCATTGTGAAAATGACGGAGCGTGGTGCTGCCAATTTTGGCGCAGCATTGCGCTCCGTCATTTTCCCCATAAATATGGGCCTAAATATTTAGAGAGTGACAGATTGTGCCCCTATCTTTCAGCATTGCTCCTTAAAGAGATGTCTTCAGCTTTTTTCTGAATTGTAGGAGAGTCAGCGCTGATCTATTGTCTGTAGGGATGCTGTCTCCGATCCTGGGAGCATGATCTGAGAAGGCTCACCTCATTGTTTCTTCCTTCTTGCAATGGTTTGTTTCCATTCTGGTTATAACCAGGCTCCAGGTCTGATGTTGCCCCCCTATATATGAATAGGTTGTTTGCCTGGTAAGATACAGTCTTGTTGTTCTGGGCTGTACAAGTGATGTAGCTGATCTTGAAGATAATCCTGCCAGGACGGGGGAGCCTGAGTAGGTCTTTTAACTTGAGGATGATGTGGTTTAATTTCTTTGACCTCATGATGAGCCATGATGCTGCATCCAGGATGCATTCCGGGGGTGAAAGATTTGTGCTGGGAAGACTGCTGAGTAGGGCAATGATTCTGCTCAGGGTAGAGCAAACCCATTCTTGAACAGTTCCAAGAGAAATGGCTTCACTTTCTTCAAGAAGTAGAGTTGAAACCAAAGTGTCTTGGTCTTTCAGATGAAGTCTTGCTTAAATGAAAGGTGTGTGTCAGGGAGAATCCACATATTTGCTTGGTTTGTGAGATTGGAGGATGTGAACATGGTAAGTTTAAATTGGAGAGTCAGATTTGAATCTGGGGTTATTTCATGCTGTTGGAAAACAGAAGAAATTTAGGCCAAATTATGAAAAGTGGTACTGTATCCAATGCACCACTTTTCTTGTGCCCCTTTGCGCCCCTTAGTGCCCCCCTACAGCCACCATGTGTGTGCTGTATTTAATATATGGTACAACATGGTGCAGAGTAGGGGCAGTAGCGGTGCTATTGATATACTGTGCATGATTAGCCCCAAACGTTTGGCACCAATCCTGCAGAGTGCATAGGGGCCCATTAAAAACAATGGTTTGCCCCTTTTTACTGCACTGTGTAGGCATTAAAAATAGCTGCTAAAAATGGTACAGTGAAATTTCAAAGATTCCCTATGAATGGAAGGTGGTTACTAAGGAGGACACTGGTGAGGTCATCTGTGTCCATGAATGGTTTCTTTAGCTGGGGATTGATCTGACCTGTTTCAAAGGCATCTGGGAATGTCCCTTGGCTAAGAGAGGAATTAACAATTGGAGGAGAGGTGGTGTGGACCTCTCCTTGGAGTGAATTGACAATGGTAAAAGGAAGGGTATCAACTTCCTAGAAGGTTGCTTTGAGAGAGTTCAAGTTGTTGGAAGCATCCATGTATGAGTTTGGATTGAAGGCAGTGATGAGGCCATGGTGGGTCGCTATATGTGAGGGGGCTGCTCAAGTGGTGATGTTGAGGACACTGGTGAAGTCATCTGGGTCCATGAATGGTTTCTTTAGCTGAGGACGGACCTGACCTGTTTCAAAGGCATCTGGGAATATTCATTAGCTTAGACAGGAATTAACAATTGGAGGAGAGGTGGTGTGGACCTCTCTTTGGAGTGAGTTGATAATGGTAAAAGGAAGGGTATCAATTTCCTAGAAGGTTGCTTCGAGAGAGTTCAAGATGTTGAAGACATCCATGTATGAGTTTGGATTGAAGGCAGTGATGAGACAATGGAGGGTGGCTATATGTGAGGAGGCTTCTGAAGTGGTGATGTTGGATATGATTTTATAGAAGATGTGTATGGCACTGTATTTAGCAACTAAAGCAGGAACTGTGAGTTCTGGGAGAGAATTGGCTGCAGTATTCACAAGCCTTGGAGAGGTATTTGCTTCTGTTGGTTGCTTTACTGATGATGGTCTTGTAGTAAGGGGCTTTTTCTCTAATGATAAGATGTCAGAAATAAGAGTGGAAGGTTTTGAATAGGATGTAGTCATGTGAGTGTTTTGAGATTATTGATTTTTCATATTTTCAATGATATGTGTGTTCCTCTTAACTTTTGGAGCATACCTGGGTACAGAGAGCTCTGGCTTTATGGAACCGGTTTACAGTGAAGCAAAGCATTCAACATGAGTTGTTGAAGATGTTGAGGAGAGTATTGACATCTCTGGCATCTGTGACTATGATACTGTTGTTGGATCTGATTTTGTTGATCTCAGTGAAGAAGAGGTTGATGTTATTGAATCTGTGGACTGTAACTTGGACTCTGGAAGATAATTGGTTGTAGTACTTAACAGCCTTGAAGAAGGCCGTCTTTTTCTGGGTGCTTTACTGATGGTAGTCTTGTCTTGAGAGGTTTTCACTGTGATGATAAGCACTTATAGTAGAAGGTTTTGAGTAGTGGGTAGTCTGGGATTATTGACATTCTCCATTTCCTTTCCTCTTTCCTTTGTGTTACTTTCATTTGTTAGAAGCTCTTGAGTATACCAGGATGCTGACTACTGTGGCTTAATGGATCAGGTTTGTAGTGGAGCATAGAATTCAACATGAGTTTTGTTATGCTTATGTAGATGTTGAGGAGATCATTGACCTCTATGATGCCTTAGAAGTGTTCTGCCAGGTTGTTTACTTAAAAAAAAAAAAAAATCCAGTTGGATGTCTTTGATTGAGAGAAAGGTTATTTTTTTTCTCTTTTCGTGTGTCCTTGATGCTCAGGTTTAGTAATGCAATGATGACGGGGATAACTAAGTAGCCAGTAAAGTCCCAGGCTATGGCTGTCTGGCATTCCACATTAGGGGACACTTATAGGATGAATCCAAGCATGTTTACTTTGGAGTGGGTTAGGTTAATAAGTTCCCTTATTTTCAGTGTGTTGAGACGTGCACAGGAGGCTTCTTTAATGCATTTTATGTTGGAGTTGGAGTCTGAGAATGGCGGGATGGATCTGTTAGATGGAGGCACAGGTGATGAGATCTGAGCTTTATTCCAGGAAGTGGTTATTTGGTCTGAGTGTTGTGCAGATTGGATGAAAAGAGGCTGTTTTGGAGGTTGAGAGAGAAAAGTGTAAAGAGAGGAGCTCAAAGGACTTAGGTGAAGTTGACCTGCTAAGAGTGCAGGGCCAGGATGCACCATGTAGGACTCCAATCCCCATTTCTGTTTTGAGTGTGCAGTTCTTGTGTTGGATGCTATAACCACTGAAGATGAGGACCCCATGAAGCATGTAAGGTGGATGTGAACCAGTTTTCAGAGGTGAAGAATGTATCTAGGTTTGTATTTGGTGATGGTGTTGGTGAGGTATGGAGAGTATATGACTGCAGTATGTGTATTGATGAGCATCAATTATGTGTGTTGTGTGGGAAGGATGTGTGTCCTAGTAAGAGGTATGTGAATGAGGTTAAAGATGTTTCATGATAATGTCTCTGTTGTCACTGACAGGTCAAATGTTTGTGATTTCATTTCCTGTGATGACATCCGTATTAGCAGTTTTGAAAGTGAAAACATCCTACTTTTTTTTAGACTCAGATTGCTGGAAATTATGTAATATTGTGTACCTTGATGGCTCCCATATAGTAACACATCAGGATGTAGTAGAAACATCTACATTACAGAGGCCTTTTCAAGTAATACATCTCAATTGAAGTGTTTGAATCAGAACTTAACATCAATCCTGCATAATTTATTAAGTCTGGTATATTGTTATGGCTAGTGTGTATGAACAAAACTGTTATGCATTCCTTTCAAAGAACTACATGACCAACATCACAAAGGACTTGAACTATATTTTTCCTGTTGCCTCAATAGGATTAGGATATTGAATCACAAGTCAGTGTTCAATGACATCTTGTGCACTGTAACAATATTTAACAAGCTTCTGTAAAGCCAGTTAGTCTGGTCTTTGGAAGCCTTCAATGTTGCTTATGTATTTGGGGCAAACATATGCAATATGCATTAAAACCCTAAAAGTAAATAAAAAGTAAAATTGCTGCAATCCATATGTGACATTTGTGGCATGCATATGTCTTTAAAAAAAGTATAAAAGACCCATCACAAAATTACATTTGAAAAACCATGAAGAAATGAAAGCAAAACTAAAAGCATTGGCTGGCTGTAAGAAATTGGGTTATTTGCTGTGGAAGATGTGAGGCCTGTAAAAGTAATAGCACCATAGTTTCTCTGTATTGGAAACTAAGCACCACATTGTAGCCCTTGACTCTCTTAGAGTATGAAAGCAGAGCATTTCAAGTGCTACTTAGGGGAGGGGACGTAAACTAGTAATCACTATTGGCTAGCACACAATAATAACACTCAGTGAAGGTATTATCCAACCAGTATTTTGTCTTTAGAAAAAGGCAAAGTACATTTATCACACAGACTAATAATACCACACATTAATTTACAAATATATACGTAAGGCAGATTGAAAATGCCTTAGGTGATATTATGAAGTCACATTTTCCCCCTCAAGGGTCATGACCCTCAAAATCACAGTCCCTCTCCCCACCTATACCAGACAATACATAAGATAGGAAGTATGACTTTGCATAAAACAGGCCTATTGGCTTTATCAGCATATTACACGAACAATCAACTACATATTAAAAACACCATCAGTTTCTCTGTAAGTGCAGTAATCAATGATAACAATGTGTAAATGTAGTTATTAATGTTAATAAAGCATAGGCTAAGTAGCGAAGGTTGTCAGCGCTGTGTTTAAAAAGTGTCCTGGGCTTCCGTGTTTCCTCCCTGAGAAGTGTATATGGGCCGAGTTACCACAAAGGAGTTAGCGTCCCTCTAACGTTTCTGCCTGAAAAAAATCATCGTTCTTGACCTGTGTCTACTCAGCCTTTGAGCAAAATAACATCAAGATAGTGTTTGGCTTTGGGAGGCTAGCTTCAGGAGAAATGCTCCGACATCTAGTGAGAAACAAAATTAAGTACAAAAGCTGTGTTTGAGAATGTTGAGTCACCAACAAAACTACTGAAGAATTCAGCAGTTCTACTCAACAAAATTAAACTAGTGAATTGAGGCTATTGATTTTCAGAAAGAAAATAAACAAATTCTGCAACAAGAAAAGCCCCCTTTACCCCCTGAGGAGCACTCTTGACCTTGAGTATTCTTGTTTAAGTTCTTGGACAGTAGAGGAGGTTCTAGGAGAGGCATTGGAAACTAGTCTTCATTCTGCTCCTGTGAATCCAGTTGACAAAGGTGTTTGTCTTGACAACCAGCTTTCCTCCTGGACTTTTTCTCTGGATTCATAAGGATTACTAACTGGTGCACTCACTGGGCCCTTGGAGAGACCCATTGGTTCGTGGGTCAAGAGCCCTTAGCCCAGGTGGGCATCAGTAGTTTGTTCTTCAAGTTGTCCACAGCTGTCACCATCCCAGGGTCCAGCTGCAAAAAGAACAAAAACACCAACAGCTCTTTCTCTCCCATGTGCAAGACTTATTAAAGGCATTGGAATGTTCTAGATGCCTGGAATCTCTGGCTATTTCTAGGGTGCCACATCACCTCTCCACCCTGCCCCAACCCTCATGCATGCATGGGTTCATTGGTTTAGACAAGAGTCATGGTCTAGTGGAGGTATTTGTTAAAATTTTCAAATATCTTTCAGACTGAAATTGGAAAGGAGTTTCTCAAAGACAGTTAATACATAGCGATTGTCCTTAGTACATGTTCATGTTTTAGTTAACAAAAATAAGCTCAATCATTACTTTGTTGCCTTGCCTGGTCTTATTCCTTTTAGAGAGTTTCTGATGTTATGTTGTAAGAATTTGTAAACATGTTTTGTATCCCAGAAGTAGTAACATTTAATATTAGAAGCACAATTAAAAGCAGAATTATAATTCCATATGGTTCAGGGAAATGCAAAATAATCAATTTTTAGAGGTCTCAAAGATCATGAAGCACAACTACAAGATTTTGTTTGTCGTGGGGCAGATCCATTTTAGAGGAACAGGTGTGTTTATTTGTGGATGCGGAGCTCGCTCAATCAGGGGAGTAATAGCTTCCAAAGGGTTTTCCTGGAAGGATGATGTGGAGATATTTTGAAAGCAGCAGAGTGGGCTAACAGTTCTCCTTTTGAGAATTTCTCTTCTATTCTATTTCATACTGAGTCACCTTGTAGCTACCTTAGTACTGTAAAGGCCTGTTCATTTTCCTAACTAGCAGTGATCAGAAAACATGGATTTTATTAAAGACAAGGCTCAGGTTATCTCTACCTTCCCAGGTTTATCGTTCTAGTTAGATGACAGACAGCATAAATAAAAGAAGGCCCTTTAAGAGAGAGATTATTTGTTTCATTTTAGAGATATATTTTCTAGCAATGGTTGGAACATAATTTATTTAAGGTGCTGATTTTTATATTGTTTCTTACGAGATTGACGTTTTAGTAGGATGTAGCTTAGGTAGTTGATGATTATCTTTTGTTTTAAGGAAAATATTGTATTAAATTATTTTCTAGTGTCATCTTTTCTATACTAGATGAAGAGGAGTTAGCATACCCTTGCACACCTTCCCAATACTGCAGTTTTTAAAGCAAAAACAGACGTTATTTAGGCTCATTTGGTTGCTATCTACACTGTCTGAAATTAGTTTTTGCTCTTTGAGTGAATTTCAACACAGTTTGTAAAGATGGAAGAGCATCCTTTGGTGCAAAGAACTGTTCACTTTCAATTAAGACAGTTTTCTGTTCGGATTCCTATACTTCTAATGGTTCTAGTTGTCCTATTATTTTTATAACTAGAAGAATGTTATTTTTCCTAGTTTCAGAGCAGAAGGGTTGCATATGCTACTGGTTTTGACATCCCTCCTTGTTTCCCACTTTATTTTTGCAATGCTGCAATAAAGAAGTATTATTTATAGGGGTGGGCAAAACAGTCCACATTCTTCCCATTTGCAGAACTCCACAGAATCGCACGGACTTCTTATGTAACTCCGTGGAATTCTGCTGAGTGAAACTCAGCGAGTTCCACCAACCCTAAATATTTACAGGAGCTCCATTGTCTAGTAGCTACTAGGTAGGACATGTAATATATATTGGTGTATAAATGCAGCAAAAATGAGTAAATGTAAATAGAACGAGCTCTTCAAATATAATAAAAAAGCTATTACAGATGCAAAAGATTTTAGAAAGGTTTTAACATCCTCTCTTAGGTGATAGATTTCAACCAGCATGAGGTTAGACAAATAATACAATTTTATGCTTTTTCTGATTAGGTTTCTTCTGTGGAATCTACTGGTGGGTAAATGTGTGCCTTGTTTTCATTTGTTGTATAGAAGGTAATGGTAAAATTGGCTGCACTCTGTGTTTAATGAAACTTTCCAAAGCTGATATTTCTATTCTGCCCTCTCTCATGCAGAAAACTATTGGAGAGCAGGGGTCATAACACAGAAGGCCCCATTTACAAGTCCCTTGCGCTGCTGCTGCATCATTTGTTTTACGCATTGGCGGCGCAATCAGTGCTCCACACTGATCCATTTTTTTAAACTGACTATTAGAAATGGGGTCTTTGGTTGGCAGCCTGGTCACCCCCTGTCCAAGCAAGGACCCTCACTCTATTCAGGGTAAAAGAGAATCACACACAGTTAACCCCTGCTCACCTCCTTGGTAGCTTGGCACAAACAGGTAGGCTGAACTTCAGAGACCAGGGTAAAGTATTTGCACCAACACATATAGTAATATAGTAACAACACCACAAAATGACTCAACACAGGTTTAGGGAAATAGCCAATATTTATCTAAACAAAACAAGCCCAACACCACAAAAATGCGACATACACAAGTCAAGTTATTAATTTTTTAAGATTAAACTCAAACATTGTGCTTAGAAACACAAAATGCTTTGATGAGGTGATAACACAGCGTCGTGACGGAGTCGTTCCCAACAATCTGATGCCAATGGCGCCGGGTACAGACTCACGCAGAACCCCAGGTACAATATCTTATTAAAACGTGAAAACAAGCCGGTACGCGAAGCGGCGTCGGTTCTGGTGCGAAGGTGATGAGGCTACACTTTGCGCTCCAGTCAGTGTCTTCATTGTCTTCTCCTAGTACGGTTAACCTTGCACCTGTTACAAACTACATTGTTGCATCTAGCAAGAACGTCGCCTTGAGCAAGCCGGTTCTCATGAGAAAGAATTTACTACGGCTACACACACACATAACTCCTGGAAAAATACAGCTTCGTGTCCTTCAGGAAAACAGCACATTACACGTTAGAAAATACAATTCAAAATGAGGCCAGGCAGCTAGGCCCAAACCCTCGCTAAGCTAAAGCCCTCTGGTTTAATAAAGCAAAACTCTTAACAAATAACTCCAAATATGATATACAAATACAAATTCAAACATTATTGCAAAATTATTCAGAATTAATAAGCCTTTTCATTAGTCTTCGTATACATTGGTAGCCACTCCCCGTGGGCACATTTCAACACGTGTATTATTTTCTATGTTAACAAATTTTCTATGCAGCTTTATCACACAATATATAGCAAGCTTTTCGTATTAATATTGCTTTTAAAAGACACACTCCAACAATCCCTCCTCTGATGACACTTTTCATTACACAAAACCTTCCCCACAAATTTTACATCAGTCAAAACCCTTTCATTTCAATCTCTTCACTTATTGGCTTCCCCTTTAATTTTTCCCTAAACAAATTTTCCCTTTCTTTTTCTTCGCTCCTCTTATTATTTTTCGCCTTATTCAATTTTATCCTTTTGCTAATTTTACATGCCACCCATAATCCAAATCGGCAAGTTTTAACAATCAATATCCCCTGTATTATTTTAGACAATATCCCATGCCAAATGTTGCTAAGCCAATTCCCCATAGAAGCAAAACCCCTTCCAACCTTTTCACAAACACCAAGTTCTTTCAGTTCTTTCAAATTTGTACTATCCCTAGTCAAGTTAGTAAGCATACTTATAATCTCATTTCTATTATCTGGTAATATGCACAACAATGAAGTTCATTAAGCATCCTACAAAATCCGCCATTTTTCGCTAAAAGAATGTCTAAAGCAAGCCTGTTTTGAAGAGTCATCGCCCTCTCCGCAGCAAGTTCAGTATCCATTAGGAGTATAGCTCCCGAAAAATTTGTCAGCATGTTATACACAATAGTAGACAACTTTCGAATCTTTATTGAATTCAAGATAACTCCCACTGAAGGAATTATCACCCCAAATATGTCTCCCACTACGCCAGTAGCAGTTTCTCTCTTCTGTCTAATACGATGTAATTCAGACAATTTCGGAAACCTTTTCAAATCGTCAAGTTGGTATACCTTTGGGAAAACTATCCGAAAGTAACATGTCCCATACCATCCCTTTGGAAGAGGGTAATAAGCATTAAGTCCACATATGTAATAGATACCTGGGATCGCTGGATTCTGCCCATTTAACATGAACGTCCATTTACTCTGAAACAAAAACACATGCTTACATTCACTCATTCCCACAAACACAATGTCATAATATGATTTCGGCCTAGATATACAAAGCTTCCCTTTGTGTAATGCATCTAAAGCTAGCTTCCCTTGCTCCCTTATTGCACCATAACTTTCACTACTAGCAAAAGCTTGCTGTTGTAATCCTTTTTCTAATTTACCCTTTAATGCCCTCCTTCTATCCTCCATGTGATCTAAAAAAGCTTTTCTCTACAGGTGTAACCAAGCATGTCAAATTATTGTGATGTGCATAAGATGTACTAATTGTCAATGTCGGCTCAAAGAATCCTTTAACTAACTTTATACTATTGTATCTAGCTACACCACTCAAATCCTCTATTATAGGTGCATACGAAAACACTAAGGGGGACATTATGACCCTGGCGGAAGGCGGAGAAGCGGCGGTAAGACCGCCAACAGGCTGGCGGTGTTTTTTTTTGTATTATGACCATGGCGGTTACCGCCATGGTCATCTGCCGCTTCTCCGTTCCGCCTGCCATGGTGGAGACAACCGCCGGGCTGGAGACCTGGGTCTCCAAGCCTGGCGGCCGTCACAATACCGCCACCGGTATTTTGACCCGGCTTACCACCGTGGATTTCCAGCGGTAGGAACCGCCATGAAATCCATGGGGGTAAGCACTATCAGTGCCATGGAATTCCTTCCCTGGCACTGATAGGGGTCACCCCCCCACCCCCACACCAACTCCCTCCCCTACACCCCCCACCAGCCCTGCCACCCCCAAAAGGTGGCAGGGCCCCCTTCCCCACCCCGACCCCCAACATCAGAGAACCCACACACACACGACACGCACGCAGGCACCACCAACACACACCGACATACATGCCTACATCCACACACTCAGTCAGACACGCACACCCATATACAGACATACACGCACACATCCATAGAGACATACATACAGACATACACACACTCATTCCCAAAACACGCAACACACCCGCAAGCATACACGCACTCACACACCCCCTCTACATACACAGACGCACACCCCCATGCACCCACACAACACACAACACCCCCCCACCTCCCTCCCCTAACGGACGATCAACTTACCTGTTCCGTCAATCCTACGGGAGGGGACGGGAGCCATGGGGGCTGCTCCGCCGACACCACACCGCCAACAGAACACCGCTGCGTTGAATCACAGGACGTGATTCGCTGGGCGGTGTTCTGTTGGCGTGGCGGTTGTGGTGGAGCAAACTCCACTTCCCCGCCGCCCGCCATTATGGCTGTTGGCGGCTCTCCATCTGAAAAAGGATGGAGAGCAGCCAACAGTCATAATACGCCGAGCGGCAAACCGCCACTACTGGACTACTGGCGGTCTTCCGCACGGCGGTCCCTCAGCGATCTTGTAAAAAGACCGCCAAGGTTGTAATGACCACCTAAATTATAATTAGAATAGAAATATTGGATCTCCTCCTGGTTATAAAATCTTGTTAGTAGCAGACTACAACTTATCCCATAAGTTAACAGCAAGCTATAATAGGTAACCCCCTCTTGTAGCAAAACAGGAATCTGTGTGCACACAAAGCAATCCTTCACTTCGATTGTCTCAACATACTCACTCAGCAAGCGATAGAAAACTTTAGTAGAAAGTTCCCCTTTTGAATTAGTTCCCTCATGCAAATATCTCTCATCCAGCTCAAACCTCTCCCAAGCTGTTAGTGCAGCGGTAGTCTCAGGAACTGTAGCATTGTTCGCCCCACTCTTATCCATTATTGTCATACTCGCAATCACAATCACAATGAATATCACACACACAATACCTAAACTAGCACCCAAGTATTTACAACGCCTACTCCCTGCATTCTCCTGCCTAATGTTAGCCATGGTCTGTAAAGAATCATAAAGTGAAGGGCAGCTAATTCAAAACAACAACAACAGAGGATGGTTAATAATTCTCTCCTGCAGCAAAAGTCAAAACAAGCAAAAGCTTCTTTCAGCGATTATTTACAGCTTACTATTTTACTCCCAGGATCCCTTGTCAATTCACGTTAGCAGCTTGTCAAAATCGTTTTTCAAAAGTCAAATAAAGTTCTCAAAGTCTCATCTGGTAATTTCTCAGTCCCTTTTATCAAGTTTGATCTTAGCTCAAATCTTTGCACCCCTTTCCGATCCTTTTGCCAGACTCAAGTGCCAAAGTATTGACCTGGGATTTCTCGATCAAAACAGAATGTCAGGAATTCCTGTTGCCATTCAGCTGTCATTGCATGCGCCCATTCAGGACCTGCGTACCTTCTATTTGCTACTCTCTTCCTTTTCAATTTGTGATCACCTTGCAGCTCTCCTTCACTTAGATCTTCTCTCCTTGTTGTGTCTACCTCTTCCTCTATTGCATCTTCGACAACCAATTCTCCCCTCTTCACTTGTAACTTTGGCCACTTGTCTCCTTTCTGTATCTCTTTAGTCTTTGATCTTTCCTGTGGCAACCCTTCTTCCTCTCTTTGCTCTAGGGTATTTTCGCTTGATGGACCTGAAATCTGCTCAGGAGGAGTCTGGACCCTCTGAATCTCTTCCACCTCAACTCCTTCGCCTTCTGGGTCTGTCAAGTGCTCTGGCTCATTCTCATAATCGTCTACTTCTGGGAGAACCTCTCCTTGACTAGGCTCCCCTGTTGCCCCAGTTGAGATAGGCTCACCGTCACCCCTCTGGATCTCTTCTCCCTCGTCCCTTACTGGAGTGACCAAGCCGTCCTCAACTGGCTCTCCTTCAGTCTCAGTTCCCCTTCGATCATTCTCTGGCCCTGAGACTTCCTTGTCTGTTGTTGGTACTTTCAACAACTTAACTTCCTCATCAGTAGGACACATCACCTTTTTCATATGACTGGCATGGATCCAGTTCGGAACTCCTGCACACTTCACAGCAGTGGTAGTCATTAGTATCACTTGGTAAGGTCCCTTCCAACGTGGCTCCAAGCACGTCTTCCTTACGTGTGTCTTGATGACAACCCAGTCACCAGCTTTCAGGTTCTGTCCTGGATCATGAATCGGTGGCAGGGTGGTAGCTTCCAACTGGTGAGAGAAAGAGCGGACCACATCAGCCAGACCCTTGCAGTAGAGCAATACCATATCATCCGTGATATTCACAAGAGCATTTGCAGGCACTGCGGGCAGTCTCATAGCTCGACCCATGAGAATCTCATGCGGAGACAGTACCGTCTTCTAGTTAGGTGTATTTCTCATTTACATTAACACTAAAGGTAATGCGTCGGGCCATTTCAAATTCATGGCTGCACACATGTTCGCCATTCTCGATTTCAGAGTACCATTCATCTGTTCCACTAGTCCTGATGCTTCAGGGCGGTAGCTACAATGCAACTTCTGCTCAATGTTCAATGCTGCACACAGCAACCTAACCACCTCATTGCTGAAGTGACTTCCCCTATCTGATTCTAAAGAGATCAGAAAACCGAAACGCGGTATCAATTCCCTAAGCAACAACTTTGCTACTGTTAGACTGTCATTTCTACGTGTAGGGTCAGCTTCAATCCAATGACTGAAGATACACACAATCACCAACACATATCTCAAACCTCCACACACAGGCATCTCAATGAAATCCAATTGCATTCTGCTAAATGGACCTCTGGCTCTCCCAATGTGGCTCAAATTCACCACTCTCCCTTTCCCTGCGTTCATCTGTTGGCAAATGATACAACGATGGCATATCACCTCTGCAGCTTGTCTAAATTTTGGATTAAACCAGTCAATCTTGAACAGCCTGATCATGGCATCCCTCCCAATGTGTGCTTGGCCATGATAAAACCTTGCAAATTGTGACAAGAGACTGTTCGACAACACCATTTTCCCTTCGTCTGAAGCCCACAAATCATAAGGTCTTTGTACGCATTGCATCCTAACCATTAAGAACGCTTCTCATCTTTGCTGGCACGACCCTGCAACAATTTCAGCTCTTCTAACGTGTCAGTCACCCTCAATGCATAACCTGTACATGTCTCATTTTGTTTTTCAGGCACCAATTCCCATTGATCTTTAAACGATATACAGTTCAATACGCAAAACCTTGAGCCTTGATCCGCATATCCATTTCCCATTGAAACAAAGTCTTGTCACTTCAGGTGTGCACTGCATTTCACCATGGCAATTTCATGAGGTAACTGAATTGCATGCAACAACTCCTTAATTCTTTCACCATTTTTCACTGGTGAGCCAGAAGAGGTCAAATAACTCCTCTGTGACCATAGTTGGCCAAAATCGTGAACAATTCCAAATCCATATCGACTATTGTTATAGATGGTCACCCTCAACTGAGCAGAGACGTGGCAAGCTCTGGTAAGAGCTACCAGTTCAGCTACCTGAGCGGAATGCACTCCTTGAAGCCAGGACGCTTCCAGGATACCAGAAATCGTGCATACAGCATATTCAGCTCTCAGCACGCCTACTGAGTCTCCCAAACATGAGCCATCGACAAAGATGATTTGGTCATTTTCCTCCAATTGGGTATTTTTTATATCAAGTCTTGGTTTGGTGCACATTTCTGTTACCTCAAGACAATCATGTTCTACATCTTCCACATTTTCAACCTCTGTATTTTCACTTGGAAGCAAAGTTGCCGGGTTCAACACTGTACATCTCTTTAACGTTACATTTGGTGACCACAATATAATTGTTTCATATTTCGTCAACCTTGCATTTTTCATGTGTTGCGTTTTCGTTCGGGTTAGGAGGATCTCAACTGAGTGAGAGACCATGACTGTTAGAGTATGTCCCATCACTATGCCTTCACACTGTGTGAGGCTTTGTCCAACTTCTGCTACTGCACACAGACAACCCGGTAAGGCTGCTGCAACTGGGTCCAAAGTAGCTGAAAAAGATGCTACTGGTCTGTTTACACCTTCATGGGCCTGTGTCAAGACAGACAAAGAGCATGCATCACGTTCATGAGAAAACAGAACAAAAAACTTTGTGTAATCAGGCATTCCCAAAGCTGGAGCCCTACACATGTTCCCTCTTAACTCAGTGAACGCTCTCATTTCATTCTCTCCCAAAACTATGGCATCCTGATTCTCCTTGACCATCAGCCTCTGCAATGGCTTGGAAATGACTGAGAAATTTGAGATCCACTGGCGGCAGTAACCCACCATTCCTAGAAACATCCTGACATCTCTCCGTGTCGTTGGGGGATTCATCTGTAACACTGCAGTTATTCTTTCTCTGGATAATTTCCTCGACCCTTTCTCTATCTGATGACCCAGATACTTCACCTCTTTCTGACAATATTGCAATTTCTTCGGGGACACCTTGTGCCCATTCTTTCCCAGGTGATTCAGTAAGGCAATCGAATCGTACTTACACTCATCTTGTTTTGGATGCGATCAACAAATCATCAATGTACTGCACTAGAGTCGATTGGAAAGGCAGTTTCAATGACTCCAAATCCTTCTTCAGTATCTGATTGAATATGGAAGGTGATTCCGAAAACCCTTGAGGAATTCAACACCAACTGTAGACTTTGTCCAAGAATTTAAAACTGAAGAGAAATTGGTTGTCCTCATGAAGAGGCACAGAAAAGAACGCTTGGGACAGATCAATTACTGTGAACCATTCTGCATCTCATGGAATCTGAAACATAATCACAGCTGGATTTGGCACCACTGGGCAACATTTCACCACTATGTCATTTATCTTCCTCAAATCTTGAACAATCCGAACCTTCCCACAAGGCTTTCTCAGCCCCATTATAGGTGAATTACACAGACCACTCAACACCTCTTTCAGGACTCCCTGTTTCACAAAATCTGCAATGATTTGCGCAACCTTTTTAAGGACATCTTGCGCCATATGATACTGCGGTATCTGGGGGAACGCAGCGTTAGGCTTCACATTGACTTTGACTGGCTCTACTCCTTTTATCAACCCTACTTCTTTCCCTGTCGAGTCCCACCCTGTAAGTCTGCCAGGAGATCAGTCACAGTGAACATCGGAAAAAAGTTAATCAGAGGATGTTCCTCATCTTACACAATAAGTCCCTTCCCAGTAAAGATACAGGACTTGAATGGCAAACCACAAATCTGTGCAATCCTTAAAAGTGCCAAGCTCAACCTGAACCGGATCTGTGATTGGGTTAGTCAGGAGTTGGTTTGCTACTCCCACTGCCTTAACTGTCTGTCCCGAAAGGGGTACTTTCGGAACCTCTGCGCTTCTGACTGTGGAGCGTGTAGCTCCTGAGTCAACCTAGAATGAAACCTTGTGACCCATTACCTTCCCCTGAACATAGGGTCCTCTCTGATCTACATCTAAGGATGCTACAAGCCTACACTCTTCACCATCTGAACTCTCATCCGACCATTCATCGTTTATTCCATTCTCACCACGCAATGGGTACTGTTGCACTGTGTGATTCTGACTCACTCTTTGACCTGTGACCTGTTGAGGAAGCATCACCAGTTGCTGTTCCATTGGGGCTAGAGGCACTTGCATTTGCTGTCTAGGTACCATGGGGACCTGCTGTTGTGCTTGTTGTAACTGGATTGGCTGTATACGTGGCATATGTACCTGCTGCATAGATTGAAAACCCTGCATTTGATTCACATTATTCTGAAAATTTGGATTTGGACCTCTCAATCTTGGCCCGCTCAAGTTTTGGAATGAACTGACATCATTGCTTTGTTGAATAGCACCATCCTGCACCATCATTGGGCACTCCCACTTCCAGTGTCCAACGACCCCGCAAACATGACAAAGTAACATCTTCTTCATTCCCTGTGCATCGTTTTGAACTACTACAGTGTTCAAGTCTGGACTACGGTCCACAAAACCTCCTCGACCCCTACCTATCACTTGCGCCTAACACATCCAGTTTCCCTGCGGCTGCTGCTCCATCTGCTGTAGAAAACCTCCCTGCATCCCTGTCTGCGCTGCTTTGATTTGCATCACCATCGCTTTCTCCTTCAACTTTCTCTGCTTCAACTCAATCTCGTCACTGCAGTACTTCACATAGTGCAACATCTTGTCAATCGGAGTTGCCTGCCAGCAAATCAAATGATTCTTAATCATCTGGCAAATCTCAGATCTCAGCCCTTCCACGAATCTGAACACAAGATGATTCATCTCCTTCGCCTCAATAACCTCTGTACCACTGTATTGCTTAAACGCCTTCAACACCCTCTCATAATAGGCATGTATCGACTCCTTGACTTCCTGAGCCATTCGATCAATCCTTTGCCAATCAATATTCTTCGGCGAAACTCTCATTTTCAGAAACTCAATCACCCTATAATAATACTTCATCACATCAGGAGACGGCGCCCCTGTGTTTCTGTCCCTTGCCGGTTCCTCAGTCGGCCAATCTACGCTCCTTTTGCACTCAATCCACAAATCAGCTGGAACTATGATCTCAAAGAGAGTATTCAGGTCTTCCCAAAGACACTTCGCAAGTTTCACAAGCCTATCCGTCTGCTGATACCACTCTATTGGTTTCTCCCTCAGCCTGGGGAAATCATTTGTAAATGACAGAATATCCCCTCTAGTCCAAGGTACATGGACGAGAACCCCTCCGGCAGTCTCTCTCACTGGTAACATCTTTACCGTGCCTGTATCCGGTAATGTTTTAGCTTACTGCTCTATGCAATCACTCTTCCTCTTGTCTCTTTTCTTCGCCCATCTGCCTTCCCATTTTTCTAAGGCTCCCCAAACTTGTGCACTCTGCAGTATCTCCTTGAGGTGCGCCTTCATTCCAGTAGACCTCATGTGTTCAAAATCCTGTGGCTCTAAATCTAACCTGCAACTCCTCTTCAGATGTTTGGTATTTTCTAAATCTACGTCATATTTGTCTGCCAAATTTGCCAACCTCTGGTGCACCCTGCTCACTTCTCTAGTTATCTTTAGACACAAGTACCTCAATTCTGTTTCAGTGTATGACTCTACCTTGTTCACACCCATGCTTCTTTCAACGAGTTCATTGGCTTCCATACCCAACTTCACAAGGTTCAGGTACTCCTCTCCTTCCGCTCTCCCTGCTGCCACAGGTGCAGTCTGTGGAATGTTAAGCTTGTCTAACCAATTAGTCAGCTGTTGTGCTGTTAGACCTTGCAATGAGATATTCCCAGCCTGCACTAAAGGTGTCTGTGGTGCATTCGACTCGAGATCTGCGGTGTCAGCAGTCTCAAACCTGTCTGTCTCATGGCCTCTGGAGGAGCCCCAATCGGACTGAAATCTAACAGGGACCTAGATCCTTCAAATGTCGGTTCCACTGGAGTTGTTCCTTGGGAACTTACTACGAACCCTCCTCTTGTCATATTTTGTGTCATTACCCCTTGATCGCATACACTGGGCTTCACCTGTGCATACAATGACACTGGTGGACCAACTGTAATAGGCAAAGATGTGGCATCTCGTGTCTGTCTGTTTCCCAAAACCTGTGGAAGACTAGCTCCCATATTCTGGCTCATCACTGGTGTCATGTCTGACTGCGGTCCTGTGACCGAAGTATATCTCAGAATCATTTGCGGCTGTACCTGGGGCAGTAAAGGTGGAGTTGGCTAAGCCTGTATCAACTTTGGTCTTCCATATACTGGCTCTGTCGGCACCATCAGATTAGTGGTAGTCTCTAAAATGGGTACATCAGGGTAAAGCCTCTGAACCTGTGACGATTGCAACTGAGGTTGCATAACCTGGGTGGTGGACACGCCAAAACTACTCTGCACCAGGACTTGTGTCGAGACAGGACTAACCTGTGCCGGATTTATTGTCACCTTCTCTTGTGTCAAACCTGCAGGACATGCACTGGTACTTGGTCTATTTTCGTCTATCACATATGGCGGTGGTCGATCATTAAGTAACTGATTAAGGAATTCATCATCATCTGTGTCATCTACCTCTGACCAGGGCTTCCTAACCTCTTTGTCTTGGGAAGGACTTTTGTCAGTCTTACAAGTAGCTTTCCTCCCTTTGTCTTCGCCCTCTTGAGCTATCGCTGGAAACAGCCTAACTCCATCTATTGTTTCTCTCCTCCAAACTCTCTGTGCACTATCCCACCTAGCCTCCGCTAGTGTCTTTTCTGCTTTCCTCATTCTCCTCTCAAACTTCTGTTGCTGTTGCCGTATTGCCATTAGTTCCCAAATTGCTAACGCCTCAAACTGTGCTGGTCTCGGAGGCGGCTTCAGATCATCTAGCACCCTCCGCAAATTTTCTAAAACCCTCAAATTGAACGTTCCATTTTCAGGAAACGCTAAGCACCCCTCTCTCTCCATGGCTTTGCACCATTGCTTTAGCCAAAGAAATGGCACAACACCCTTTTCTTCCATTACAATGTAAGCCGGTGTACCCTCTAGCAGTGTAACCTCTCCTACACTTGCGGTAATATGTGCGTCTCCCCTCAAAGCACTCTTTAAATCCTTGTAAAATTTAATCTTTACGTCTTTTATTTTGGCCACAATCAAATCAGGAAGTGACTTTAATTCCCAGAACTCTCTTCACCTACCTTCTCAATCAATTGCCTCTCATGGACGGCTGCAAATCCGTTCGCGACCCCTCTCACTAACCAACCTATCCCAGCGCAGCTCCAATGACATCACACTCACACACTCTGTGGCTGACAAAGTCTTGCGGCTTGTCTTCCCACTCTTGATTCACACAAACGAATGCAATATATTGAAAGCAGCAACCAAATAAACTCAAATTTGCGGTTTACTACAGGAAAGGGTAACACAATTGCTTCAGAACTTTACTGGGGTTTAGCTTAGCCTCGGCCACTACTCTCTCCTTCTCAGATCCCGCACTCGCAAGCAAAATGTGACCCGCAAATTCTACTCTCGACTTGTCAATGGATTATTCTTCTAGTGCACTTTAGAACTCACCAAATCTCCATCAAAGTTTTCATTCACTCACTTTGACTCATACTCGACTCGTCGACTTCACTATCGACCTATTAAACCACACAAATTACGACATAAACCAAGTGTCCCATACACTTATCAATATACTCCGGAGTCTTAGACCACGCAGGGTCCGTACACCATCAACAACCATGTGAATTTTTTTTAGCACAAAGTGCCACACTCACATGAAGTTCGCAGACTTCCCTACTCTCATACTTCGGAGTACGCCCACTCCTACTAAAACATCATCATCTGGCCTAAACTCCTCACAAACATCACAATTTACCTGCGATATGCGTAAGCTGTGCAAGCGCAAAACCCTACTTCATTCACACTGTCACTAGAACGCCGAGAACATACTCAAACTCCCTTCAGCAAGCTCAGAGATTCAGGGAAAGTCATTTGGGACTTAGGGACACATCATCCCTCCAATTTGCATCATTGAAAAAATACAAATCCGCGAAACCCAATTTATTCGGTACACCGCGCCTACCACCAAACCCCAAGGACCTCAAAGGACCAACACCATCAATCTCTACAAAAATTGTTAATTATCACACCATCAACTTTATCAAACCATGAGCTTTCGTACTGGGGCCCCAAAGGGCCAAACCATCATCTGCTACCAAAAACTGTTAGCTCATCAGAGCCTTGATAAGTAAACTTACAAGGAGACGCGTTTAGGTCGACAAACCTTTGGACCACGTTTGGGAACTTCCCAGTACGAAATATTTTCTTGGCATCACCAATCAATAGATCAATAAATAATCATTAATAATAATCACTAGTTGATAAACATTTACTAATAATAAATTATCAAACCCACCATGACTTCTCAGTCACGAATAACTACACCAGTTTAGTCAAAGTTAAGATATTTATTTCCCTATTGGTTACAATCTAATATCATGTCTGTTAATCTCATTAACAATAAACCACGCCAAAACAATCCAATCAGTAATCAAAGCACGACTTAATCAATGCATCAGCTATATTTACTCAGCATTTAGGCACATCATTTTTATGAATCAACTTAGAAGAGTCTCATTAATACATGAATCAACAAAGCAAGAACTCAGTCATTTGTCTATTTGCAAAAGATATTAGTGAACACCTTAACTAACGTCAAATTAGCATTAGCATGTTGGGCTTCATGCAAAACATTTTAGTGAACACGAATTTAGAAAACATCTAAACTAAGGCCTCTATCAAAATTAGCAGTTGGTACCTAGAAAGAAAAGGCAAACAGACAATTACAATTTGCATCAGATAGTTACCAATCCAACAGATCAGCAAATAGCGTCAGTCTTCGACCTCAGGACAGCAGACGATTCACCATCAGCAGATATAGGATGGGGCAAAGTCTCAAGATAGCATAGCTACGGAACGGATTACTTCCCTCTGATGGAGGCAAAGTTAGCATCAGACAATAATGGGGTAGAGGATGGTTTTAAAGTACTCAGAACAAACTCAGGAAAATGCTAGGGCAATAGGAATGACAAATGGAGATGGCGAAATGGAGTTAATTGGAGTGAAGTGAGCTGGTTTCTTCTTGGGTCATGCCGTTAAATCAAAACTGTCTAACTATTCCCTAATTCCTCATTTGATGAAGTTTGATGCATTATTATCTCTATCCAATAATTCGGTAAGCACCTCACTAAAACTTTCCACAATTTACAGTTCCCTTGTCACGGATTGGTCCATGTTATTGACGTCTTCAACGGTTGGAATGTCAGGTAGAGAATGTTACACTTTGTGCTCCAGTCAGTGTCTTCATTGTCTTCTCCTATTACGGTTAACCTTGCACCTGTTACAAATTACACTGTTGCATCCAGCAAGAACGTCGCCTTGAGCAAGCCGGTTCTCATGAGAAAGAATTTACTAAGGCTACACACACATAACTCCTGGAAAAATACAGCTTTGTGTCCTTCAGGAAAACAGCACATTACACGTTAGAAAATGCATTTCCATATGAGGCCAGGCAGCTAGACCCAAACCCTCGCTAAGCTAAATCCTTCTGGTTTAATAAAGCAAAACTCTTAACACATAACTCTAATTATGATATACTAATACAAATTCAAACATTATTGCAAAATAATTCAGAATTAATAAGCCTTTTCATTAGTCTTCGTATACATTGGTAGCCACTCTCAGTCGGCATATTTCAACGTGTGCATTATTTTCTATGTTAACACATTTTCTATGCAGCTTCATCACACAATATATTGCAAGCTTTTTGTATTAATATTGCTTTTAAAAGACACACTCCAACAGGTGGGAGGGCTGCAGTGGTGTCGGGCCTGCGAGGGTCATCGCAATCCAGCGAGGACCACGGAGTTGGTTGCAAGGCGGCATCATGGGATTCAGCAGCGGAGTAGTCTGGAGTCTTCCGAAGTCGGTTTTCTTGGATTTTCACCAGCTTCTCCTTTCAACGGTCCAGGGACCTGGATAGGGCACCACTTGTCAGGGCATGACTCTCAGCAGAGAGTCCAGGTGCTGGTAGGGGAAGTCTTTGATGGCCCTGAGACTTCAGAACAGTGGGCAAGCTCAGTCCAAGCCGTTGGAGATTCTTCTCAAGCAGGAATGCACAACAAAGTCCAGTCTTTGTCCCCTTTCACAAGCAGAAACAGCAACTGAAGGATAGCCCAACAAAGCACAGTCACAGGCAGGGGCAGCACTTCTCCTCAGCTCTTCAGCTCTTCTCCTTGGCAGAGGTTCCTCTTGATTCCAGAAGTGATCTAATTTTCAGGGGTTTTGGGTCTTCTTCTTATACCCCTTTCTGCCTTTGAAGTAGGCCTACTTCAAAGGAATATCTCTCTTGTTTGTGAGATCCTGCCTTGCCCAGGCCATGCCACAGACACAAACCAGGGGGTTGGATACTGCATTGTGTGAGGGCAGGCATGAGTAACCACTCCTCCCCTCTCTCCCAGCACAGATGGCTCATCAGGATATACAGGCTACACTCCAGCTCCCCTTGTGTCATTGTCTAGAGAGAGGTGCAAACTGACCCAGAGAGGGAATCCACAAACAGGCAAAGGCACAGAATGGTTTAAGCAAGAAAATGCCTACTTTCTGAAAGTGGCATTTTCAAACACACAATCTAAAAACAAACTTTACTAAAAGATGTATTTTTAAATTGTGAGTTCAGAGACCCTAAACTCCAAATGTCAATCTGTTCCCAAAGGGAACCTGCACTCTTATAATATTTAAAGTCAGCCCCATGTTA
Organism: Pleurodeles waltl; assembly: GCF_031143425.1. Lineage (NCBI taxonomy): Eukaryota > Metazoa > Chordata > Amphibia > Caudata > Salamandridae > Pleurodeles > Pleurodeles waltl. The sequence goes on from NC_090437.1 coordinate 505,236,481, forward strand.
ACCTTTGAGAGAGATAGGCATTGCAAAAGTGAAAAACGAATTTGGCAGTATTTCAGTGTCATAACCTGTAAAACACATAAGTGCATGTCCCACCGTTGGCATACACTGCACCTTGCCCATGGGGTTACCTAGGGCCTATCTTAGGGGTGCCTTCAATGTCTAAAAAGGAGACGGTTTAGGCCTGGCAAGTGGGTACGCACAGACACTGCAGTGGCACTAATGTGGGTGGCACAACCAGTACTGCAGGCCCACTAGAAGTATTTGATTTACAGGCCCTGGGTACCTCTAGTGCACTGTACTAGGGACTTACTAGTAAATCAAATATGCCAATCATGGAAACTCAATTACACATACATTTTACATAGGAGCACTTGCACTTTAGCACTGGGTACCATAGTAACAAAATAGTAAAAACTGAGTCCAGCACCCATCAACAACCTGGGAAACAGAGGCAAAAAGTTAGGGGAAACCATGCCAAGGATGCCAAGTCTAACACTGACACATTGGGCCCAAAGCATTAGTTTGTAAAGCCTTGAGTCACATTTTACTTGTGCCAGGTATAATGTATGAAGGCTAGGCATTCCTACATAAAAGCCATGCATAACTGACGCAGTGAAATTTACAACTTTAAACTGCATCACTCTACAACTTCACTGTGTCAAAATGTTAATGCCTTCTAAGAGCAGGTGTAAAATTGACACAAGGCTTTTTACAATGGGACTCTCCTCTGTTTCTGATGCATTGCTGAAGTTGTGTCCCTTTCGCGATGCAACTCCAGCAATGAGTCATTTTAGCACCAAAGCATGAGTCAGAATTTCTGATGCATCGGTGAAAAGCTGTGCCATGGAACTCTGTATTGTAAATACAGCGCATCTATGGCATCGTTAGGGGATTTGCGGCAGGAGCAAGAAAGCTCACCTATGCCAATGTGTTCGTTTCTTGTAAATGAGGTCCATACAGTGAGCACTTGACATGGAAATGTAAGACAGGTCTTTGCCGCGTATGTGCTGGCTGGTATCTTAAGTGAAAGAAGAGTCAAAGCAGCAGTATTTTACCACCTTAGACTGTGATAAATACTAAATAGTTGTTTCTCATGTAGACTTTAAAGTAATGTGCTTGATTTGGCTGAAAATGTATGAACATTTGTTCATAAAACTAAACAACAGAATATAATACAGTACATACACAAAGCAACATAACACCACAAAATATTACAGTCACAATAAAACAAAACTTTCAAACTTGAACACAGTAGAACAGCCACAGTAAAACACAACAGCTTTGCATTGCAATGTAGCAGCACAAGAGCACAATAACAAAAAAACAGCACCACACATCACCCCCACAACAAAATGCCAAGCAGCAAATATGAATATGTATTGTTTTCACACATTATCACCTCTAGAAAACGGATTTAATGTATACTGGTAAAAAGTGTTTTCAGTAAACACTGCATTACCTATGTCCTAAGGCATGATATGTCGCCAGTAGCAACTGTTTTGTGATTTGAACTTTCATTTACCCAAACAAATTAGTTATCACAGCATCTCTACTGTAGAAATTGAGTGCATATTAATAGTTGGGGATCAGGGGTTTGCAGGTGGATAGATATCACCAACAAACTGCGCCAAGGTTGCATTCTTGCACCTTCTTTATTTTCTGTTACCTAACTCATCTAAAACGGACCCACATTGATTGGTGAACTTCAGTAACATTTGTTTTAACATAATATGTCAATATTTACCTTTATCCCATATGTCTACAGAGGAAATTAAGTAATGTGTTTTGCTGATTAGTAAGACCTTCAAAGAAATGTCATAACATATAAAATAATTGTCTTATTGACACATTAAACAATGTTAATTGTAAATCATTTGTGGGAAACACTTAGAGAGCGTTTCTCAATGCATATATTTTAGAATGTGTATGTCCAAAATGAGAATGTAAAAAGGAACAAGCAACAATTTACTTGCAAGATTTCTCATGTGGTTAGTTCGTGTTTAAAAAAAAAAATATTTAGGGCCCTGGTATCATAAATGAGGAAAATCGATTAGCTTTATCTCCAAATCTGGACTGTATTTTGTGTGAGTTGCCTTGTTCAAGTAATGTTAGAAGGTTTGCTTTATTTTGGCCCAACAGGTTTCGCAGAAGACAACAAATAAATAGAAATGTGTCAAATAATAACAACTGCAGTATGAGATATGACAAGGAATATGGGAAAATGGAAAGAAAGTATCCGGAAGATGGGAAAAAAGAAACTAAGGATGGAAAAGCAGATGCAAGCTAAAAGTCAAGGGCGGCTGCATTTAACATCATCCAGAAGAGAAATGCGCACAGCCCAAGGTTCTCCTTATTGGAGCTTGGAATGATCATTAGAAAATGTATTGATTTGAACTATGAAAAACAATATGTAAAGTTATGTATGCTTCCAAGACCAGATAAGCCTCAAGTCTCCTGCAGATGACTGTCACGTTTTTTCACCATTTTCTATTATCTTGTCTTTGTCATTGTCCTGTAATTAGAACAACTAAAAAGGAAAGTTTGCGGCCCGGGTGTCATGAAAAGATTTTGAGTGAAAGTTGAAACTACCTGTATTTTGATACTTTTATGCTCTATGGGACCCTTTTAGCCCACGACAATTTAATATCTGTGAAATATGGGAGTTTAAAGGTGCCCTCTTCACATTCTGCAGAGGAACCGCATCATTTTGCCTTATGCCAGTAGATGATGCTGATGAAGATGAAGATCGGGGGTAAGATGTCAGGGCTAAAGATTCGATGCATTGGCATGAGAGGAAAGAGTCAAGCTGAGTAAACAAATCGCCCAGACGGTCACACTACCTCTCACAAACTCATATGAATACTAACTTGCATTGCCTTTGGTGGGAGATAGCCTCCATACCATCAAACTCTCATGACTTTATATATTTGTTTCTATCGATTAATCCTACTTTTTACATGCCCCCTTTTTGCTTTAATGTTTCAAGGCGTGGGAAGACAGAGAGCAGAAAGAATTGAAGCAGAGGCAAGGCCCTCTATCACTTTTTCCCTCTTGCCTACATTCCTGTTGCTTGAAGACGTGACATGAGTGCAACTTGGCCTGGAGCATCACAAAAGCTTTCTATTGCAACATTGAAGGAGACAGAATATGTCTTTCTTTTTGTATCTGTTAGACTTTTCATCCTTGGTGTGGTCTCCCTTAACTTTTTTCCTCTATTTTGCACGTTGTTGATGTGTGCTGGATTTCTGATTTTGCTGTTTTTTTTACTCTGGGCACTTTACCACTGCTAGCCAGTGCTAAAGTGCAAGTGCTCCTTTACAAAATGTGTATGTAATTGGCTTATCAATGATTGGCATATTTGATTTATTAGTAAGTCCCTAGTACAGTGCACTAGAGGTGCCCAGGGCCTGTAAATCAAAAGCTACTAGTGGGCCTGCAGCACTGGTTGTGCCACCCACATAAGTAGCTCTGTAATTATGTCTCAGACCTGCTACTGCAGTGTCTGTGTGTGCAGTTTTAAACTGTAAATTCGACTTGGCAAGTGTACCCACTTGCCTGGCCTAAACCTTACCTTTTCTTACGTTAGACACATCTAAGGTAGGCAATAGGTAGCCCCAAGGGCAGGGTGCAGTGTATGGTTAAGGTAGGACATATAGTAATGTGTTTTATATGTCCTGACAGTGAACTATTAGTAAATTCGTTTTTCACTGTTGCAAGGCCTGTCCCTCTCATAGGTTAACATGAGGGCTACCTTTAAATCTGATTAAAGTGTAGATTCCCTTTGGGAGCGGATAGACATGTGGAGTTTGGGGTCTCTGAGCTCACAATTTAAAAATGCATCTTTTAGTAAAGTTGATTTTAAGATTGTGTGTTTGAAAATGCCACTTTTAGAATGTGAGCATTTTCTTGCTTAAACCATTTTGTGACTCTGCCTGTTTGTGGATTCCCTGTCTTGGTCAGTTTGACAGTTGAGCTGGTTGCACCTCTCACTACTAGACAGTGACATAAAGGAAGCTGGGGTGTAGTCTGCATTTCCTGATGAGCCATCTGTGCTAGGAGGGAGGGGGGGAGTGGTCACTCACACGTGAAAGGGCTGTGCCTGCCCTCACACAATGCAGTCTCCAACCCCCTGGTGAGTGTCTGGGGCCTGGCCTGGGCAAGGCAGGATTTCACAATCAAGAGAGACTTTGCTTTGAAGTAGGCCTACTTCAAAGGAGAAATTGGGTATAAGAAGGGCACCCAAAACCACAGACTTTAGAACACTTCTGGAAACCAAGAGGAACCTCTGCCTGGAGACGAGCTGAAGAGCTGAGGAAGAAGAGCTGCCCTGCCTGTGACTGTGCTTTTTGGAGCTATCCTGCAGTTGCTGCTTCTGCCAGAGTAAGGGGGCAAAGACTGGACTTTGTGTGCCTTCCATCTTGTGAAGAACTCCAAGGGCTTGATTTAGAGCTTGCCTCCTGTTCTTTGAAGTCTCAGGGATCGCAAAGGCTTCTCTGTGCCAGCACATGGAGTCGCGGAGAGACTCCTACTCTGCCAAGTGGTGCCCATCCAGTTCCTGGGAGCCTGAAAGGAGAAGCTGGCAGCCTACGAGGAAGAAATCCATGCACAGAACGCCATGTGGGGAAAAGATTGATGCAACTCGTATCTGCGGCTGAAAAATCAACGCACCACCAGCTTCATGTATGAAAATCGACAATCGCCTGCAATGCGACTGAAGAATCGATGCAGGGAACTGGAGAAACGACGCGCAGCATTTCTGACAGATGCTGGTGAGATCGCAACCCGCACTGTTTTGTTTTCGGATCATTGTGCATCTGGATTTCCGATGCAAACACCACTCCGTGTGTAAAAACAACGCAAGTCCTGCCCTGACCTGAGAGTGCTGACCAGATCGACGCATCGCTCTCCTGTGGTGAGAAGAAACGACGTGCCCGACCCGACCAAAGGAGAAACGACGCAAGGTCTCGCTCGTGACTGAAATCGACGCATCGTAAGCCCTTTTTGACACACACTTGCCTGTGCGGGGTTATTTTTGATGCATCCAAGGTACATTTTCATGCTAACCGTATTAGTGTGTGTTAAAACTACACAAAGGCTCTTTTTGCTTTTTAATTGATAACTTGACTTGTGTTTTGTGGATTTTTGTTGTTTTGACCTTGTCTTGCTTAGATAAAATGTCTCTATTTTTCTAAACCTGTGTTGTGTCATTTTGCAGTGTTTTCATTAAGTTACTGTGTGTGTTGGTACAAATACTTTTCACCTAGCAATCTGAAGTTAAGCCTACTGTTCGTTCCAAGCTACCAAGGAGGTAAGCAGGGGTTAGCAGAGGGTGATTCTCTTTTACCCTGACTAGAGTGAGGGTCCTTGCTTGGACAGGGGGTAATCTGACTGCCAACCAAAGACCCCATTTCTAACAGTATCCCATTTGGTAGCAGTGCCTACAGAATTCGCTAGTCCACGGCATTTCCCAGAGGACAGACATGCGTATTTATAGCTGATGGGAGAAGCTTATCGAGACCCTAAAAATACCCTGAAGTAATGTGGTTTAAAGTAGACAAAATGCCATGTGGCATGACAGATAGTTTGTTACAACTGTTGAAAATGTAGGTAATATATAGAGCAAAGCTTACCAGCAGCAAACGTGCTCACAAGTTAAAATTACATCTTTTGGTAAAGTTTGTTTTTAGAATGTGTGTTTGAAAATGGCACTTTTAGAAAGTAAGCATTTTCTTGCTTAAACCATTCTGTGACACTGCCTGTTTGTGGATTCCCTGTCTGGGTCAGTTTGAGAGTTGAGCTGTTTGCACCTCTCTGTAGGCAGTGACACAAAAGAAGCTGGGGTGTAGCCTGCATATCCTGATGCGCCACATTTGCTTGGAGGGAGGGGAGGAGTCATCACTCACACCCGAAAGGGCTGTGCCTGCCCTCACACAATGCAGTTTCCAACCCCCTGGTGTGTGTCTGGGGCCTGGCCTGGCCAAGGCAGGATCTAACAAACAACAGAGACTTCTCTTGGAAGAAGACCTATTTCAAAGGCAGAAAGATGTATAAGAAGAGCACCCACAACCCATGAAAATTAGATCACTTCTGGAATCAAGAGGAACCTCTGCCAAGGAGAAGAGCTGAGGAGAAGTGCTGCCCCTGCCACTGACCGTGCTTTGTTGGACTATCCTGCACTTGCTGCTTCTGCCTGTGAAAGGGGACAAAGACTGGACTTTGTTGTGCATTCCTGCTTGAGAAGAATCTCCAAGGGCTTGAACTGAGCTTGCCTCCTGTTGTTGAAGTCTCAGGGCAATCAAAGACTCCCCAGCCACCACCTGGACTCTCTGCTGAGACTCCTGCCCTGCCAAGTGGTGCCCTATCCAGTTCCTGGGCCCTTGAAATGTGAAGTTGGCAGAAAAGAACTGAAAATCCACGCACAGGCCGCTGTATGGGAAAACGTTCGCCACACCTTCTGTGACGCAGCTGATAAACAACATGCTGTCGGCTTTGCAGCTGAAATCAACGCTCCACCTGCATTGTGGGTGCAAGATCCATGCAACGTGGCTGGAGAAACAACACGCAACACCTGCTAACAGCACGCAGCGTGGTTTTGTGTACCGTGTGACCGGATTTTCCACGCATTGTCCCTGAGCATCAAAGTCAACCCGACTCTGCGTGGATCCGAGGTGCCTAGTTAGGAAATCGATGCATTACTCTCTTGCGGGACAAAAACAATGCTTTGTGTAACAAAAGCATTCTCACTGCTTTAGAAGGATTATGGCCCTCATTATGACATTGGCGGTTAATCCCACTTACCGCCACACTGACGGCCATCAACTTACCGCGGCGGCGGCGGCAGACATCCGTTCACCATATTATGACACACCCACACCAATCCGACAGAATTAAGTCTCACACACAAATCCGCCAGACCAAAGGTCAGTGATAAACTGGCGGTATCAAAATCCACACCGCTACACCAACAGAACTACGCCCACGACAATATGACCCATGAATCACCATGGCGGACATTCAGCCGCGGTAAACCATTGGCAGTACATACCGCCTCGCTCACAATGGACAAGCACAGACAAAACAACTACATATTGGACAAATCAAACAACACACACCTGTCACCCATACACACACCACACTCACACACCCACACCACTATAAAACACACACACACATTACCCACAACCCTTTACGAATACAAATCATTGCCACAAGAGAGACACCAAGACCACTGACACAACTAGAGCCACACACTAATCACACCTAGACACCACTCATGCACTCCACATCACAAACCCCAACACATTACCCAACACACCCTCACCAACACACCTCACATAACACCCATGGCACCACAAAGACACCCCTGTTTCACAGAGGAGGAGCTAAGGGTCATGGTGAAGGAAATTGTTAGGGTGGAGCCACAGCTATTTGGAGCACAGGTGCAGGAGATATCTATAGCTAGGAAGATGGAGCTATGGCGGAGAATCGTGGACAGGGTCAATGCCATGGGACAGCACCCCAGAACTAGGGATGACATCAGGAAGAGGTGGAACGACCTACGGGGGAAGGTATGTTCCATAGCAGCAAGCCACCAGCTCGCTATCCAGAGGACTGGCGGTGGACCCCCACCTCCTCCCCCACAACTCACAGCATAGGAGGAGCAAGTCTTGGCAATACTGCATCCTGAGCGCCTAGCCGGAGTTGTAGGAAGACTGTACTCTGGTAAGTCAACTCTCTACTATTATCACCCCCTACCTGCAAACCATCACAAACCCTCACCCTCACTCCCATCACTCCACTACATCCCACATACTCCACCCTCACATCTCACTCATCCCAATGACAAGCCCTGCATGCTGTACCAATGCATGGACACCCCTCACAGCTCTGCATGGACACTCATCACTAAAGCATGCACACCATAGAGAACTAACAATCCCACCATACACTAACATACACAAGTTAAAGCTGGCAGGGCAAATCCAACCATAGAGGGGAAGCCACGGATGTACAATATGTCAGACACATAAACCATAACACATAATTTACATCCCCACAGGTACACCAGCCAATGTCAGCAGAGAGGAGGTGCCAGAAATATCCAGTCCCCCAACAGAAGAAGCCCACAGTGATGACAGTAACTCTGGTCTTCAGGATCTGGACGACCTACCTGGCCCATCAGGAGCACTGGGCAGCCGGTTACCCAAGCCCTGTCACACACCACCACAGAGCCTCCCCCATCAGGATCCAACACCACTGCGCCTACCCAGCGTACCCACACCTCTGTCGCCAGGACACGTCAATCAGTAGTGTGTCCACCGCAACAGGGACCCCAGGGCACACCTCGCCCCTGAGAGAATCAGGGACCTGGGGTCTGTGACAGGGGGCACATGGTTCAGGGGGACAGAGGCACAGGCCAACAGGGAAACTGGGAGAAGTGCTATGCACCAGGGGTAGGACAGGCCCAGGGAACCGACTCTCCAGGAGACACTCTCCAAGATCCTTTCACTTCTGAGCTCTGTTTCTGCCAGGCTTTTGATGTTGTTGGTACCGCCCCGGGAAGGGTGGCGGTTTGCAGGGTCTTAATATGATGGGCAGAACATTGACTAGCTGTAGCCGGCTACCATCGTGGTGGCTGTTGTTTCCGCCCTGGCAGTCGATGTGGTACAATGGCTGTCTTTCGGAGATCTTTCTGCCACCGAAGACTCTTATTCTTTTGATAATTCATATCTTGACTTGTGTATGTTGGATTTTTGACATTTTGGTGTTGTTGTGTTTAGATAAATATTACCTATTTTTCTAAACTTGTGTTGTATCATTTTGTAGTATTCTCACTGATTACTGTGTGTGCTGGTACAAATACTTTACTCATTGCTTCTGAGGTTAGGCCTGCCTACTTGTGCCAAGCTACCAAGGGGGTGAGAGGGGTTAACCAAGGGTGATTCTCCTTTACCCTGACTAGAGTGAGGGTTCTTGCATAGACAGAGGGTAACCTGACTGCCAACCAAATACCCCATTTCTAACAGGAGCTATGTGAAGTTAAACCACACATGCCTTGAATATGCAGTATTCAGCCCAACACACCACTTGTCGTCCCTTTAGAGCCTGTAAAAAGTACAAAGTGTTTTCAAACTTGTATTTAATTTTTGATCTTACCACACACTTCATGATTCCTGAGATAAGGAATAGTAATGGCTGCATCGGGCATTCCAAAGTTGTAGCCAGACATTTTTACCACTGTCTCTGCCTTATTGACATCTGTCTACATAGGCATGGGACTCTTTAGTTTCTGTCTCATAATGGGTATGTGGTTACCTGGGGAAATATATTCAAAACCTATATTGCAACACACGTATACTTCTTACATGTACCCCGTGAATGCCAGTGCACAACAGAAGCACACTGCAGTGCACTGCATCTGCTATTACTGTGCCAGAATTGACCCATCAGTCAGCAATGTACACAGACCTCCCCAAATCATCCACTGTGGTGTAATATTCTCTCCTGAAAACAGCGCCGCCTTCTAACATGACAAGCGCGTGCCCGCTCTATATACTGCTTGGTTCTGGCCGTACAAAAGGTGTCTGCAAGTGACACAGATTTTGGTCCATAATATACAGAAGTCCCCTTAGTGACGGGTACTGCTTTTTATATCCAGATATGATCACTGAGAGACTGTTATTTATAGGCAAATGGGATATATTAAACTGTATTTTACACAATTATTAAACAAGTTCAATTATTAGCACTCGGATACAAAAGAGGCTCATTATTCAAAGTATCAACATGGCTTCTTAGTAGCATTGATTACATCATAATTAATACATTGTGGTGACATTACAAGCAACAGCACTACAGAATCAGACGCTATTACTTTTCTTTCACTTTAAGCTGGTCTATTGCTTCCACTAGTACATCAGATTTCTCTGCAGATATTCGCATCCAACCGTTGTGATTTTAGCTGTAACAATTTTGTATGGAATTATTTGCATGCCATTCTAATCTGTCACTCTCCCTTAGGTACATTAACTTTATCTTTGAAGGTGTCACAATCACTTTCATTTTACGAAAGGCTGTCATGTTCCCCAGCCATCATTTATTTCCATTAATTCTCAGATTTTCCTGTTGTGTAGTTTCCATCCCGCTTATGTTGCTATTTTCTCCTGCAGTCTAGCTATTTTCACTGTAGCCTATCATATTCCCCCACTTCTATCATTTTGAATCTGTTACATTCCCCTGAAATTATCGCCAGTACCGGTCGGACTGTCCCATTTCCACTCACTCATAGATTTGCCAGCTAATTCATTCTCACTTTTTCTCAGGCAGTGATATCTACCCACTGTTATTGCAGGTCACTTTTAGATTTCTGTGTTTGCCAGCAGCAACAATTATTCTTATTCTTCGTCATGCTGTTCAGTTCTTCCTCCCTTGTCATGTTCATTCATTTTTAGACTGAAGCTTTCAGTTGCATGCATTTTCATTTCCGCACCCAATCCCCATAAAGTTTTATAACCAATTTCTTTAGGGCTACTGAATTTTTTATTATTTGCATTTCAGATCACTCCTAAATTGTGACTCCCCAACTGTCTTATTTACCTACAAATGTATTTCATGTTTATGATCTGTGTCTGTACAACATCTGCCAGTAGAAACATGTACATGTTGAAAAGCATTAGGCTGAGTGTGGAGCTCTGCTAGATTCCTCAAAGGAGTTCCCGAGCCTCAGATGAGTAGGGTTGTGTATTACTTCAGTGAGAAAGGTGAAGATTCATTCAAGGGCATGTCCCTGAATTCCCACCTTGTGGAGCCTTAAGATCAGCTTGGTATGGGAGACGGTGTTGACGGCTGTTGATAGGTCTAGGAGGATAAGTGAGGGCTGTGGTTTCATTTCTGTTGAGGGTCATCCGGATGTCATCTGGAGCTGCTATGAGGGTGATTTCCATGCTATGATTGGGTCTAAATCCTGGGTCTGAGACAGAAACCAGGTTTGACCCAGTCAGCATTGTTACCTTCAGACTTAGGGACTTATTATGAGTTGTGGCAGTCCCTCATGGGGAGGACGCCAGAGTGCATTACAATATTCCCACTGGGCTGACCTTAAGGGAGCAAAGACCAGTACCGTAGCATACAGACCTTCCAGAATGTGCCCTGTCTGCAAGCAGACAGTGCGCATTCCGACGGTGCTGGGCAGTGCAGGGGCCCCCCTGTGCACCCCTGCACTGGCTTTACACCAGCCTTCTCATGGCAGGGACCCAGCCATGAGAAGGCTGGTGGAAAGCTAAGTTGTAATCAGCCAACCGGCACTGAACAACTCAGAGTGCCATCGGACCGTCAGGAACCACATTGCCGGTGGAGATGGCAGTCCCCTGGTGGGTCTGCCCATCAGTGTTATATTGTGGTAGTCGGACCATTACAGTTGTGGCGGTCTGACCGTCACCACAAGCCACCAGCCTCGTAATGAGGCCCTTAGTCTCTGAAATGGAAGCCATAAATACTGAGGGATGGCTGTGGCCAAAGAGGGCTCATTATTGTGGGGCAGCTGATAAAAAAGGTCTCGATAAATCTATTGACTTCTGGTGGGAGAAACTTGAATTTAAGGACAAGAGAAGAACTCTCACTGGCCAGATACTTTTGGCACCTTCATCCAGTGGAGAGTTCTACATTCGGACGTAGTCACTCTTTTGCTGCTTGGATTTCTTTAGTGGAGCCTGGGTACAGGCAGTAGTTGAACAGAGTTCCACAGGGCCGAAAATCAGTGTTAGGCAGTCCAACAGGAAAGGATTTGCTGCCGCAGAAAAGCTCAGAGTGGGAGCAAACTAAAACCTTGGCCTAGCGGTAAATCACGTTAGTCGGATCAGCTCAGAAGACTCAAATTGATACTCAGGAGGTTGTTGGATCCTAAAAATGTCTAAGTAGTTAGTTTTAGAAAAAGTTAGGAGGAGCACACTTTGACTCAAGCTAAGGGTCCAGGACCTTGGGGACAGCACTTAAGGGTCATGGCTCACTCCAGAAAAGGCCAGCAGCAGGGTCCAATTGGAAGTGGTCCACTAGGAAGTTGTAGAAAAGGCATCTTAAAATCTGTTGTGTCTATATAGCTAGAACAGGAGTTCAGTCTTATGACCTTTGGTGTCTACCTTTTTGTCCTGGGTAAAAGAGGGAGTACAGGTCTAGTCCTCCAGGCTCTTCTCAGGTCACAGACAGCAAGCTTCTTCTTCTGTTCTTCCACTGGTCCAGAAAGGGTTCGGAGGAGGGTACTCTGAGTGCCACATTATCCTGGCACAAGCCTGTGAGTGGGGGTGACTCCTGCCTCCTCCCTAATCCATAGGGTAAAAGTTCCCATGTGCAACCCTATCAATGTTTGCACCATTTCCTATGTGACCTTGAAAACAATCCCACAGTGCCATTCTCTCTCTAAATCCAAGATGGCAAAACCTTTCTTTCCCTTTGCAGAGCTTTTATGGCTACCTCAGAGGTGTGACTTGGGAAATCAGCAACCCCTCTTGTGGTCACTCTAACCTTGCTCTAAGGGGGGTGCAGCTCCTCTCCCACTGGGAAGTGGGTAGGAACAGTGCCTAGATGTCTAGGGGAACAATGAAGAGCCTTTCACGGGTGTCATCTAACATTTGCCTATAACCAAGTGGACATCTTTGAAGTTAAACAAGTTCCTGGGCACAGCCTAGATGGTCATCCTGCCAAAGAAACAGACCACCTCATCACATTCATTGCCTTTATCTCAACTCTGAGAGCAAGTTCCCACCTCCACGAGGGGGCTATTCAGCTGCCAGTTGACAAATGGAGCTCTTGCAAATGGGCCTCCAGAACCTTTATGGAAGTAAAAGGTAGCTTTCTAAAAGTACCTTTTCCAAAATATGTATTACAAATCCAACTTCACCAGTAAATTGGGCCTGTAGTACACATTTCAAAAAGTTCAAGAATATCTTTTGTAGGTGTTTCCTAGCCAGCAACAACATTATTAAATTTAAGATTGTATCCCATTGCTTTCCTATTAAACAGCAAACTCTGCCACAGTAAAGATAGCTTTTGGGGCCTTTTCATTGTATAAACATGTTTAACGTTAAAAATGTAATTGCCGTATTTTTAACTACCATGTATCATGGCTTTTGGGCAATATGGCTTACTCGGGTGACTTATTAAAATTTAAGGGAAGGTTTTTGACCGTCAAAAGGGGTTCTTTTAACAGGGTGAATTTGCAGTTTTAAAATTGCACAGCCAGTGGTTATCCCCAAGCCAGGCCATCCTCCAAATCTGTGTGCCATTTAAAGGCCCATCTCCCTTGAGATTAAGATATTTGCTAGAATCCTAGCAAACCATTTAAAACATCACCCTCCATACTTTATCCATAGAGACGCGTGTGTTTTTTGTCAGGCCTTAATACCCGGCATTGCATCCGGAGGGTCCAAGTGGCAGTTTCTCGAATGTCCATTGTGCTGCTGCTCTACTCCTAAAAGAAAAGCGTTGATATGGTTGACTGGTCTTTCTTGCACAGTGTCCTAGAACATGCTGAGCTGGGTACTCACCATCACAAACACATTAGGATCCTGTACTGCCAGCTATCTGTGTAAGTCCAAATAAATGGGTCTATTTCTGCCACATTCCTCATACTTAGAAGCACTCATCAGGGGTGTACTCGCTCACCCCTGTTGTTTGCCGCAGTAATTGAACCACTTGTGAGACTCATACACTCTAATGCACAGTTTCATGGGTGGTCCTGGGACACCAGGCTTGAGGAGAGAATCATGTTATGTGCAGGCGATCTTCTCCTTTCCTTACTGCCCCACAAGCTTCGGGCCCAAAGTGTCTGACCCTGCTCGACCTGTATGAGGAGGCCTCTGGACTCTGGATGAACAGATTTAAAATCGTGCTTGTCCGGAGAAGGGGTGACACAAGTGTCTACCCCTGGCAATCCCATATCCCTGCAGTGTATATCCTTCAAATACCTGGGGATCAATATTCCATTAGTTCCAGAGCTCACAAGGCAACTTAACTGGGTACCTTTGGTGACTGCTACGGAAAGAGACCTCCAGAAGTGGATGTGCCTCCCTTCCCTTGTTTTAGGATGTGTAACCATTTTCAAGAAGGTGATACTGCTGCACTTCCTATACACATTTTTAAAAAATCCCACTCCCAGTTTCTAACAAGTGGTTCCAAAACCTCAATTCCACCTTTCAATGCTATCAATCCTTTCTCCGGTCAGGTGGTTGTCCCTGAATCACATTTGCCAACTGTCGGCAATCGCCATACGATATAAGTCTCAGGATGGTAGACTTTCACTGGTATTATAGGTCCTCACAGCTGAATGCTATTAATGTTTGTCTTGGTGCTTGATGGGACAACCTAGCCTATCATGGAAACTAATCCTGCTGGGTCTAGTCAACATATTGGGTATATTGTATGGTGAACCATTCCCACAATCTCTCTCAGAAATTACCCGGGTGTCCTTCCTTTGCAGGATCTCTTCACTTTGACTCACTGGCTGGGACCATGAAGTGACGCTGTGGACTCCACTGTTGTGGGATAAGTGGCTGTGCCATGCAGCAGGACTTGAGAGGTTCAAAAATGGGATAATATAGGCATCAAGGTTCTGGGAGATATGTGGGCAGGGGGCATATGCAGACGTTCCAAGAGTTACAAGAATGCTACCAACTTGTACTGAAGCAATTTCATAAATATGTGCAATTATGCAGTGCTCAAACAGGCAGCATCCCTCTTGACACTGACATCCCAGAGTTCAACCAAATAATTAACCAAAAATATTACTCAGGGCACTATCTCCCAGGCTCACTGTTCTCTAATCATCAAAGCCCCGAGTCGGTTTGACACACTGAAACAGAAGTTGGAGGGATGGATTGGGGAAATGGGCAACACAGAATGGAGGGAAGCTAGAACCTCTCCTGAGTGCTGGCCATCTCCACACGCTCTAGACTGAATCAAATAAATTACCTTCACTTGATTTACGTCACCCTGGTACAACTGCATCAAGCCAGTAGAATAGCCCAGGCCACCTGTTTCCGCTGTTCTGAACCAGACACTGGCTTTTACCAGTTGGTTTGGTCTTGCCCTGAGGTGGTTCACTATTGGCAAAAGATAACACAACAACTCCCATAGCTACTTGACTGACCCCTGGATCTTACCCTAGGGTGATCCTACTAGATGATCTTCGTTGCCCAACGGTGGAACAGACGTTTATTGGGGTTGCCTCTTTAGTTACTAAATGCGATATCGCCCAGAGATGGAATTCTTTGCAGACACCCTCATTAGTGAAGTGGAGAGAAGGGATGGACTGATGGTTCCAACAGGAAAATCCTATCTATGTCACACGGGCTGCCCACAGTCGTATGGGAAGATCTGGGGGAGATGGTGGAAATAGTATGGTATTGCTGAGAAAATGGTGCTGTGTATGTTCTGTGCTGTTTGCACATTAATAAAACTCTTTTATAAAATTTCACAGCCAGGCTACACATGGTAGGCCTGCAGTCACGTGTTTACAGTCACTGCAGTGGGTGGAACAGTGGCTTCTGCAGCCCACTGGCAACACTTAAATTACAGGCCATGTGTACACGTACTACCATATTCTAGGAACTCATAGGTAGGTTAAATATGCCATTCAGGATATGCCACTTTACTACTGGTTAGCAGGTGTACAGTGCACAGAGTTCTACATCCATCAAAAACAGTATGGGCAAAATCTCGGGGTACACCACACAAAAGGTAGTCATTTCCAACATCACCCTTCTAAAGGTCAAGCATGATTTGCTCCAACTCCAGGTATTGAATGTGAGACTTCTCTGCCTTCCTGTTCTATGGAGTTCATTGATGTGTTTGAGAAGAATAAAGCAATTTGGTTATGCCCATATACAAATTATGACTGTGATATTTATTTGGAACCTGTGGCATCTGTATCTTGAAATCATCGAAATGCCCCTATAAAGTCTGGTATAGAACATTCCTCTACTGTCAAAATTGAAGTTTCCTATCATGACATGGGGGTGTTTTAACTCAGAGAAATTCAAACACTGGACAGTTTCAAAACAAATGTTGATTTGTCAGAGTTAAACATTGAAATTATTGATAAGGAACTTTTGGACATTGAGAAATCTTTCAAAGAGTGGAACAACTACTTGTTGGGTCTAAAACACTACAGACGTGTATACAGATCACAGGAAAAAATACAGCTTCTGAAATTAGCCAGAACACTTACTACTAGCCAACTCAAATGCACCTTGGTCCCTTTCATGTTTTTGTGATACACCTCAGAGCTGGTCCTAACAATGGTAAAACTAATGTTCAATTTTAGCAAAATCAACTTCAAACTCATAGACATTTGATAGATGATTCACAATGAATTTGTCTTCTATGATTTCGAATTAGTATCCTATGGCATTAATGTTATGATTTCCTTCTAGTGTTATGGCAACAGAACCTGGGTATGTAATAAAGAACTCTAGGTGCCAAGGGTTCTGTGAACAGTCAGTTGAGGATTTGCATGGATTAAGGCTGCCTACTTCAGTTGGTGGTTTAGCAATAAACAACTTCTTTTACTTTCACTATGGAGTCTACGCTTTGGAGTTGTACGCGGATCGGAATTCAACTGAACAAGTTTCCTGGCCTTCCTTTCCAGCTTACAGATGTGGACTATCCTTATCGTATTGACACAGTATTTAATCTTGTATGACTTCATTTTGCTTTTAACTGTGGTTTACGCTACTATTCTCTGCTCGTGTTAGTGCGTACTACTTTCCTCTGCTCGGGTGTGTCGTTTTGCTTCACGAGTGCACACACCACTCACCGTCTCAGTGAGCGCACTGGCAGAGTTGAATCATAGCAGGATTTCACATCGGTGTGCATGCACTGAAATTTTCAGGCTAAAGCTCCATCACAGCGGGATTCACATCGGTGTGAGTGCACTGAGATTTCGTCACCTCCTTTTCCTGTAGTACCTCGTTCAATTACCAGCGTTTAGCAGCAGACCACATCTTATGGATGTAATCCTTTGACCCACATAACTGAGGTCAAATTACTTAGATCATTTCTGCAGCAGAAACACATAACAAAAGGAATGGGATAAACAAGTTAATGTTGATGGTGAATACTTTAGAAAGACTTTGGAAAGAATGAGACAAACAAAAGTTAAAGTTTCTGAAGTTTACATTTATAGTCCTTTGAGGAGGTTTTGGCATATTCTTGATATCACCCTTCTTTTCATCACTTTCTTCCCATTATCATCAGTAATTTTGTTATTAATACCTTAAGTTAGGAAAGTTTATAATGGCAGTGAACAGCATGTTTCAGCCACCTACTTTCCTATCTGAAAAAGGAAAACAAATATTTCCTTGGAAACAATGGAAAACTTCTTTTGACTCGTACCTCTTAGCCATTGGTGGAGAAACATTTTCAGCTCCAAGGAAACAAGGTGTTCTTTAACATAATCTGGGAGTTGAAGGAAGGAACATCCATGACAGTTTAGATACTCTATTGATCAAAGAAGCGGAGGGTGAACCAAGGGACATTTATGACATGTCTGTAGCAATGTTGGCCAAACACTTTGAGTCTAGGTTAAATTTGGTTTTAGAAAGACACACATTTATTGCGAGGATCCAAGGAAAAACTGAGAATATCGGGAATTTCGTGGCATCTCTACGTACATTAGCACGCACATGCAATTTTGGAGAGATCACTGATTCCCTGATTAGAGACCAACTAGTACATTGTACCAACAGCAAACATGTACAAGAGAAATTACTATCATAACACAACTGGAGAGTAAGGGAGAGTTGGGGATATAAAAATATATATCCAAAGGGAACATCACCGTACCGATCACCCTAAATACAAGACCAAAATCACACAAGAAAGTACGGGGTTCACAGGGAGCTCTAAGCTGTGGAAAGTTTCCTAGTAGCTCTTAGACCATATTAGGTAAGTTGTTGCTGGTGGATACTGAGGAGAGTCGAGGCTTGGAGGTGGAGAAGGGGAGGAAAAGTTTCCTTTACAGACTAGGTGGTCTCACACACTATATAGTGTCATGCTTCATCATATGACCACCTAGCCCCACCCAGGTATGACAATGCCGCCTGGGCAGACTCAACCTCACTGTTAAAGGAACAGGAGTGTAGCCGAGTCCAATGCATGGAGCCGGTGTGCTGCATCAGTGGAGCGACGTCACGTGACGGAGCGTCACATGACGCCGCGCCGCTAGCAGACTGCTGGGAAGTAAAGTCCCTAGCATTACCGGTGGTAAAGGATGCCCTTCTCGCAAGTCGCGGAAGGGGCTACAGAATGAAGTGAAGAGAGAAGGGAAAGATAAGGGCGACAGAAGAGGAAAGGAAATGAAGAGGGGGAAGGGGGAGCCAAGGGGGTGGTGTGAAGGAAAAGGCAACAGAAGGAAAAGGGAGAAGGGAAGGATAAGGACGAAAGAGGAGAAAAAGAAATGGAGAAGGGGAAGGGTGAGCCAAGGGAGTGGTGTGAAGGAAATGGGGCAGGAAGGTGTAAAGGTGGGAGGGAGGGAGGAAGGACAAAAGGGAAATGGAGGAAATAAAGAGGGCAAGGGAGGTATAAGGGGGGGCAGAGGGGAAGGAGAGGAATGGAGGGGGGACAGAGGAAGCAGAGCAGGGGGGAAGGAGAGGAATGGAGGGGGAACAGAGCAGAGGAAGCACCAAGGAGAGTGCAGAGGGTGAAATAGGAGGTGGGTGAATATTCTGCACCACAAGATGGTTACCAGGCAAAGTATTGCTGTATACCAAGATTATGGTGGACAAGATCAGTTGTTAAGTGAGAACCACGGGATCTCATCATTCAGGCCATTAGTGTCTGAGTGTAGTCTCCAGACCCAGTGTTGTTCATAGAAAAATAACTTCTGTGTCATATTGTGTCATATTGTTGGTCGTGGGTGGTAATTGTTCTAGAACAGTCCAAAATAAGTCTTCCTGCGAATGGTTCTTCAGAATGAAATGACGTGCGAGCTTAGTTGCGTCGCATTTGCAGTGGATAGTGCTCCTGTGCTCGCAGATTCTGGTGCCCACTTTCCTCGTTGTCATTCCGATGTATTTTAGCTGGCAGGGGCACTTGATCAAGTAAACCACATTTTGACTGTTGCAGTTAGTGAGTGACTTCAAAACCCACGGGGTTTTCAGACACTTGCCACACGGATAGTGTCCTGTAGGGGGTGGTAGATGCCATAGTGTTGTCTGTTTACCGGATGGTTTAGCGGTGGGTCTAGTATGGACCACCATGTTACGTATATTTGTGGCTCTTTTATAGGCTAGGCTTGCAACGGTTGTTGGAAGGGGAGGCCTCCAGATGTCAGGATCTTTCAGTCAACTCTGATGATTTTCTGGATCTTGTTGGATGGTGGGTTGAATGTAGTTACGCACACTATCTGTTCCGTGTTGGGTTTGTTGAAGCAGGGTTGCAACAATTGGTCTCTGTTATTGTTGCGAGCTCTTTTGTTGGCTCTTCTGACTAGGTGTGTGGGGTAATCTTTTTCTTGCAGTTTGGTAGAAAGTTTGTTGGCATGTTTTGCATAGTCTGTAAGGTTCGAGCAGTTCCATCTTAGGCGTAAGAACTGCCCCAGGGGGAGATTCTCCTTCAGAGACCTTGGGTGAAAGCTCTGAAACTGGAGAAGGTTGTTGCGATCCATGGGTTTGTAGTAGACCTCAGTAGCTAAGGATCCATTATTCTCATAAATAAGTAGATCCAGAAACGGCAGTTGGTTATCTCCTATAGTCATGGTAAATTCAGGAAAGGGTTAGCAGTATTAAGCCAGTTCGAGAAGGCTAAGGCTTCTTCTCTGGTTCCTGTCCAGACCAGTAAAATGTCATCCATGTACCGTTTCCATAATTTGATCTGTTGTAGGAACAGGTTGTCATCATGGAGAACCACGACTCTCCTCAGTATCCACCAGCATCAACTTACCTAATATGGTCTAAGAGCTACTAGGAAACTTTCTACACCCAAGAGAAATTACTGACAAAAATTCTGGATTTAAGAGAAGCCATAGCAATTGTGGAAGAAATGTAGAGTACTAATAGTTGGTTAAAATAAATAAATGATAATGATCAAAACGTCCAAACAGCCGAAGACCAAAATATTTTGCATGCTGATGTTATCAAGGATATGCAAGTTTATAACGTAGTATCGAAAGTATTGAAATTGAATTCTCACAACAAAGCTTCTAACACCTTCAAACCTAAGGAAAGTAAGGACATCAGATCAAAATGTTATCACTGTGACAATCCAGGTCATTCAGCAAACTATCCAATTTTTATGCAAAAAGTTCTATTTGTAGGAAATGTGGAAAAAGGGTCATTATGCACAAGTTTGTAAGAGTGAACAGATGTTAAATGTAGACCTCGTATCAGATAGCATGAGCAAAATGGAATTTTGCATAAAACCTGATGTTAACCAGATTGGTGATATTGTCGATACAATTGATGATGGACCAATTACTATGCCTAAGTGCTCCATCAAATGCGACAACAGGGAGGTCAAAGTTTTTAGCGGACTCAGATTCACTGTAAACCATGAAAGGTGACAAGAATTGGGAAGGGATATTTGGAGAAGACTATGATTCCTTGTTAGTGCCTGATATTAATTCAGAAAGTTATGGTGGATCTAGGATTGATGTATTAGATTACAGAGTCATGAAGATTCAATTTAAGGACAAGAAAAACAATGGGAAGGTTTATATAGCTAAGCGGGGGATAACTTGTTAGGCTGGCACCACCAACGTGACATAGGTATTAAATTGGATCCAAATTCTCTCGGTCAAGTGATGGCAGTGAGCAATGAGGATACCAACCAAGATATTTTTAAGAAATTTCTCACAGTCTTTGGTAACAACTTAGGTTGTTTAAAGAATTTTTACCATAAACGTATTCTTAAAAATAATGCCACCCCTTGCGCACACAAAGTAAGGAGAATTCCCAGATTAATGATAGAACCTTTAAGGCAGGGATTGTTTAAACTGTTGGATGTGGGTGTCATAGAGGAAATCAAATCCTCAGAATGGCTGGCACCTGTGATATAAGCACCCAAGGAGGGTGGGAAACAAATCTGCATGTGTGTGGACCATAGAGATCTAAATAAGCACATATGGGTAGACCATCAACCCTACCTAACATTTCTGAAGAATTAGCTAGTTTGGGTGAGTCAACGTTTTTCAGTGTTCTTGATTTATCCTCGGCTTACCATCAAATTGTATTACATCCTGAGTCGAGACACTTAACATCCATTGTAACACCCATAGGAGCATACCGGTTTTTAAGGATGCCTTTTGGTTTAGCCTCTGCAGCTGCTTGTTTTAAAAAAATGTCTTTGGAATTGGTTTCATGATTCAAATGTTGCTGGGCATCTTTGGATACCCACGACTTTACCAGTGGTTAGGAGATATTTTTGGTTTGCAAGTCTGCTGATGTTAAAAAGTATCTACAAACATGAACTATTTATGCTCAGACTATGAGATCTTATATTAAACGTATGTGTTTATCTATGATTTTGCCTGTTACACTTAGACCTTGCCGTACAGAGTCCATAGGGTTTGTTGTAGAGTTACCCAAAAGTCAAGATTGCACAGTAATTCTAGTGTGTGTGGATCATTTGACTAAGGTGTGGTCATTTTATATCCTTGCCTGGGGTGTACAATTCTAAAGAGCTGCCAAAGGTTTGTTTACAACACATTATTGATTACATAATATTCCATATGTTTTGATGACTGACATAGTATACATTTTTTTTTAAGATTTTGGTCTGCTTTTTTAAGTTACAAAGATTCAGATGTATTATTCTCAATAGCAAACCTTTTGCACACTGACTAGTTTGCAATGTGAATGTGATTTGTGATGCAACCTATGTACTAATAGATTTTGCCTCTAACTCTCAATTCAAAAGGGTTGCAAAATGATCTGGTAACGAATATTAATATAACTGCCAAAGCAGTGAGAGAAGCCTTCAAGGAAAAGCGTCTCTGTATTCGCTTTACAAATCAGGAATCTTTCATTTTTAAGCAGCCCTTGTCCATTATAGGTGCAGTTGTTGCTTTAAAAAATGTTTCCAGTTTGAGAAGACATCAGGTAGAGCAGTCAGTGGTGCTCTGGACAACTGCTTCCCCCCCATGTTGCTGACATGAAGGGGACATCTTGCACTTTGTGAACCAATTGCCAGCTCAGGCTTGTGGGTTTGTAACTCATCAATTGTATGTGACTGCAGTTACAACCACAAACCATTGATACATTTCTTTTCAAATTGCAAATAGGAGGCAGACTACATTTCATGTCCCTTGCCCCTATTTGTGATTTGGAAAAGTCATTTGAAAGTAATTATCCAACTTGTAAAAAAGCTTCTAGACATTAAAAAACACACTTTTGCATTCACAGTCCCAGATTTTGACTGAAAGAGGGCTTTTTACATAGGGCCATACATATGGAAGTCCGTAAGACTATCATTTACCTCCCTCAGATGGACAGACTGACTGAAAACGTTGAATGAGTATGTGTATATAAGTCCCTTTCTATTCAGGTTTCCTCTGTGCCCAAATATTAAATTGAGATAATGGAAGTTCAGAAATTAGCACTGGATGCATTAAAAAAATATTCAGTTACAAATTCAGTGCTGATTATAAGAGACCTTCAGCACCCACTGTGATATTGGTGACAAAGTATGGTTGGTAATAAGAATTAACATTTGAAATCTATTTTGCAACCCACTGTGTAGGTCAATTTACCATTAAACAGACTACAAATTCAGTGACTGAATGGTTGAGTTTGCCTCATTCATGAATAGTAATCCAGTATAATATGTATCATTGTTGAAACTTTGTTTACAAAAACACATCTTGTCTAAAATCCTATGCTTGTTCAGGTGAATGCAGGAAGTGAATAAGAGAACATAAGATTTCAGATGCAATAATTGTTCAAAACAATTGCAATACCTAACAGATTTGAAGGAGCTGGTGCTGAGGAGCAATATGGGAACCTGCTTCTAATCTCCATGCCTTTAATTTGTTACATGATTTTTATGTAAGACATCTTTACAAGCCATGAACTGTGTTGCTGACACGGTGATAAGGTGATGTGGCACTGTCAGGAAACATATCATGTGGCTTACCACTTAGGTCTCAGCAGAGGTCGGGGTTCAATAATCTAAACTCACTTGTACGTGTATTTCAAAGAAGGAAGGCAGACAACATTCACTGAGTGCCAGCACTGCTGGATGTGGCATTTTGCTTATGGGCAGAACTGAGTTTGCCAAGGCACCACAATAATTAACACCATTTCTCAGCAGTTCTTAAACTCTCACATTGTTTGAGTATGAACCCAATGAGATTACTTTTCTCAAGTTTTATGGAGACCTTGATACCTGATTTCATGGTTTTATTTTGAAAACAACAGCTGTTCCATGAGAGTTTGCTGGAGGATATTTTTGTGAATGCAGAGAAGTATTATGGGAATCAAGTCAAGCTGAGGCACAAGCTTTGAGTTATTTTGAACTATTTTGAGCATATAACTTTAAGCATTGCTAATGACCTTCAGTACTGTAAGCATGTTTGCTAACAATATGAACAATGGAATATTAATACCTGTCGATTTACTTTTACAAATTCAAAAGAGAGAAGTAAAAACTAAGCTTTACTACATCAAAGAGAGCACAATTACATTGCTTGAGGTAAATATCTTATTAATAGAGCAGACATGTTAGTGAATATTTATAAAGATATTCCACTCCTGTTATATTTTAGCTTCATGAATATCAACCTTATGCCAGAAGAAAGAAAGTTAGCTCCACAGATATCCTTTTAAGGAATTTCCTTTTCAATGTTAAGGGAAAATAAAGAATTTTCATCCAGGTTACTAAGATGTGAAAATAGGACAGGGGACATTTGTCAAAGGCCCACAGTTGCCTAATACACAGTCGTAAGTAGTACATTTTGGTGAATTCAATCTTGGACCAAAACATAGCTGATTTAATACTTAGGGGGTCATTATGACACGGTGATCGGTGTAAATGTGGCAGTAGTACCACCAACAGCCTGGTGGTACATACCGCCACATTATGACATTGGCGGGCCCGTCAATGTAGCACACCGACTGCCATGGCGGTAGCAGCCACAGGGATGGAGATAGCAGTCTCCAACCTGGCGGCCGCTATTGTACTGCCAGCGGCATTACAACCCTGCCTACCGCCATGGTTTCTGTGGTGTTCGTAATGCCACTAAAACCATGGCGGTAGGCTCTACCAGTGACAGGGAAGGAATTCCCTGCCACTGATAGGAGGCCCACTTACCCCCCCAACACGCGCCAGATGCTCCCACTCCCCTCCATCCACACTCCCCCTTTCCAGTTCACCCCATACACGCACACTTGCTGGCACACAGCACGCATTTGCACACTCACTCACACAGGCATACACACATTCATACATGCATGCATTCATTCATTCACACATCCATACACACATTCATACTGACACTCAGACACACATTCACATTACCATTCATACACGCATTCTCACACATGCACACACACACAAACCAGCACTACACACACATTCGCGTACACGCACACACTCACACACTCATGCACACAGCCCCATACACACACACAACACCCCTCACCCCCCTCTCCTGTCAGAAACCTGACTTACCTGCATCCAAGGGGTCTTTCGGCAAGAGATGGGATGGGGCGCTGCTATCGCCAGCAACGCCTGCCAGCAGAACACCGTCAGGCCGTATTATTTTTCATAATACGGCTGGCGGCGGTCTACTTGCGTGGGGCTGCTGGTGGTAGCAGTGTCACCTTAACACCATCTGCCAGTATAGCCACAGCCGGATTTCCGCCCTTCTTGTGGCGGAAATCTGGGTGTGGTCATATTTTGGCTGATGGATGTTAGCCGTGTGATGGTCTTTTGGTGGCCGTCGCCACGGCGGTAGGCGACACTTACCACCAATGTTATAATGTGGGCCTTAGTTATGTGGTGCTTGCTTTGACCTAAATCTTTTCTGCTTGATTCAGTAGTATTGTGTAACTTATAAAGGTTCGTAGATAAATATCATGAGAAGTATTAGTAACTTCATTGACTATTTTGACACCTAGTTTATGAGCTAAGTTAACAATTCACTGTGAATCCTCAAACTGAAGTTTAGTTTTGTTTATGCATTCTAACTATCAGCCAACATATGCTTTGCCCTATACAATTGTGCTTAGGCCTTTATAAGCTATACACAATGTTTCAAATAGTAGAACTAAGAACCGTCATAGGGGAAGGAAAAAGGCAAATAAACACACAGAATGAATTGATACTAATCAATGAGAATAAACAAGGTATAAACATCAAAAGACAAGGATGAAACCACACACAAAACAATTGTTGGTTAAGTCACAATTACAAAAAGTAAATATCATATTCTTCAAATTATATAAGCAAATGTCATTGATTGTGTTGCACTGCACACATGATAACTTAGCTATACTTCAAAGTGCTGCACACACGATAAAAGTGAAGATAAAGTAAAGGCCCAAATAGAAGCAGAGTTTGAGGAAATTTACAATGATCAGGAGTATAGGGCACTCCACTATTGACAAAGCAAGGCAGCCTCACTATAGGATGAGAATACTGTGCTATTTTTGCTGATCTCAGATTTTCACCCATATCACAGGCATTATTGGTGCTAGTGATATTCTCATTTGACTATACAAGTGTACTCTACATTAGACTGTAAAAAAAATTAATCTTTAAGCTACAAGGTGTTGGAAAATGGGTTATTGGTAAGGGCAGGTAAGTACCTACACTTAGCAATAGACCACTAACCTCCACTTAGGTCCAGTTAGGTCTCAGTAAATTAAACCCAGCTCAACCCTTGGTAGCTTGGCAACGAGCGGCAAGGCTTAACTTAGGAGACAAAGCGTAAAGCATTCAAATATTACAATACAGTAATTAAATAAAACACAGGAAACAGTTTAAAAATCCAAAATCACTTTATAAAAACAGGAAATATTGTTAGCTTACAAATGACACCAAAACAGATAAAATCAGATAAGGGGAACCAGAGATATGAATTTGTAAAGAATTATTGCTTTCTAGCGCATAGAAACAAAAAGTGCCAATCTGGTCATCTGGTCGCACCTCGACCGGGGCAAAGTCATAGTTTATGGCCGACCGCAATGGAGCCCAGCTTGGCTACAACCAGCAGGAGGCCTCGGTCAAAAGTTTACCTTAGGACTTAGTTGTTTTTCTGGAGATTTTCTTCAGCGGGACGAACCTGCCAGTCCAATCCAACCTCCTGGAACCCTTCCTCGGATACACGTTGCGGGAGCCCTCAGTTGAGATTTTTACCTTCGGACTTAGGCGGTCATTCTGACCCTGGCGGTTGAAAACCGCCAGGACAGAGTGCCGCGGAAGCACCGCCAACAGACTGGCGATGCTTCATGGGCAATTCTGACCGCAGCGGTAAAGCCGCGGTCAGAAAAGGGCAACCGGCGGTTTCCCGCCGGTTTACCCCTGCCCCAAAGAATCCTCCATGGCGGCGCTGCTCGCAGCACCGCCATGGGGATTCCAACCCCCTTCCCGCCATCCTGGTCCTGGCGGTAAAAACCGCCAGGAACAGGATGGCGGGAACGGGTGTCGTGGGGCCCCTGGGGGCCCCTGCACTGCCCATGCCACAGGCATGGGCAGTGCAGGGGCCCCCTAACAGGGCCCCATAATGATTTTCAGTGTCTGCCTAGCAGACACTGAAAATCGCGACGGGTGCCACTGCACCCGTCGCACCCCTTCAACTCCGCCGGCTCCATTCGGAGCCGGCTTCAATGTTGAAGGGGCTTTCCCGCTGGGCCGGCGGGCGGCCTTCTGGCGGTCACCTGCCGGTCCAGCGGGAAAGTCAGAATGACCGCCGCGGTCATTTGACCGCGGTACGGTCTTCTGGCGGTTCCCGCCAGGTGGGCGGAATGACCCCCTTAGTTGTTTATTCGAGGTGAAAATCCTTCGACCAGGGCAAACCTGAATCTTGATCCGACGTCCCTGGAGCCCTCTTCGGATACGCTGTCTGGGAGGTCCCGGTTAACTTCCTACGTTCGGACTTAGGGGGTCATTCTGACCGCGGCGGTCGGCGGTCACCGCCCGCCAAGCGGTTCCCGCTGAAAGACCGCTCTGCGGTCAAAAGACCGCAGCGGCCATTCCGGCTTTCCCGCTGGGCCAGTGGGCGACCGCCAGAAGACCGCCGGCCGGCCCAGCGGGACAGCCCCTTCAACAATGAAGCCGGCTTGGAATGGAGCCGGCGGAGTTGAAGGGGTGCGACGGGTGCAGTGGCACCCGTCGCGATTTTCACTGTCTGCACAGCAGACAGTGAAAATCTTTGTGGGGCCCTGTTAGGGGGCCCCTGCACTGCCAATGCCAGTGGCGTGGGCAGTGCAGGGGCCCCTAGGGGCCCCACGGCACCCGTTCCCGCCATCCTGGTTCTGGCTGTGGACACCGCCAGAAACAGGCTGGCGGGAAGGGGGTCGGAATCCCCATGGCGGTGCTGCAAGCAGCGCCGCCATGGCGGGTTCACTGGGCCAGCGGGAAACCGGCAGGAAACCGCCGGCTCCCCTTTTCCGACCGCGGCTTTACCACCGCGGTCAGAATCGCCCAGGAAGCACCGCCAGCCTGTCATGGACCGCCAAGGTCAGAATGACCCCCTTAGTCTCTTTTTTGGAGATTTTCTTCACTGGGACAAACCAGCATGTCAGGCCGGGTTGCGGTTGAGGCAAGCCGGCTAGAGTTGCCGTGGTGGGTCGGTCCCTCTATGGAGCTTTTTTTCTCCAAAGTTCTCCAAACTTCTTCCAGATGTTCTTTTAAGGTTCTTTTGAGGTCCACAGTCCACACGAAGGTTCCAGAAGCTCTGAGATGCTCCTTGAGGGAGATGACTACAACTCCCAGAATGCACCTGGCACACACTCCTTTTTGGCCACTGGACAGTAGTCAGCTGGTTGGTTTCTTCAGGAGTTGGTGCAGGGGACTCTGGTTAGCAATTTTTCACCTGTAGCAAACAGGGAGGCCCTCCTTGAACCAGTTGAAGCAAGGCAAAGTACTTCTTGTGGTGAAGCCCAAGTGTGCAACTGGTGCAGTCCTTTAGAGTGCAGTGTCCAGGTGCAGGTCAGGGGTCCAGCAGGGCAGTCCTTATTCTTCTGTAGTCCTTCCTGGTAGGGATCTGGTAGGGAACTGAGGTGTGGGTGCAGGTCTGACAGTTTTATCCTTGCTCCTGGGTGAAAAGCAGGGGGGTCCTGGTTCTCCAATCAGGGGTAGGGTCCTTCCCCCTGTGATGACCACTTCCTGGGAAGTTTGGTGAATATCAATCCCAGGGAGCAACATTCCTCAAAAATCCATCATGGCTGAAAGTGATTTTTGGAGGTTACGTCTGGTTGAGCCCACCCACTGGTGTGGCTAAAAATCCTAAACACACCCCTCTCATTACCTCTCCTAATCTAATCAAGGGGGCACCTAATTGTCTGGGTTTGCAGGATGTGAGGGTATTACTGGGTTGCTCCAAACGTCCTTCCCTGCCTTTGAAGACCAGTTTGGCAGCGCTCTCCCCTTCCTGCTTCTCCATCTGCTGAAGGAAGATCTCCTCCCCCAGGCACATCTCTTTGTGTTGAGCCAGGCCACTTCACATCTCATCAGAGGCTGGCCAATCAGAGCAAAGCAGCAAGAACACTGCAGGGCTGAAGTTGGCAACATTTCAGGTAAAGTTTAAAACTCTTTACCTGAAGAAGTTATATTAAATACAACAACTGGAAGTTGTGGGATTTATCATAACAATTAATTTGACACCAAACGTGTAGTATCTATTACTTAAGGGGATTTTTAAAATTAAAATAAAGTCTCCCCATTCTAGCCTATGGAGGCCATTCACTACAATCAGGGAAAACGAATTTGGCTGTTTTACCTCACCAGGGCTTTTAAAACTATTTTTAGAAGGTTCCTGCTTATAGTTACATGGCACCCAGCCCTAGGGGCACATAGGGCACACCTTATGTAAAAATAAGGTAGTTTAAGACTTTGGAACTGCTTTTAATTCCAAAGTCGAATGTGCATGTAACTTTAAATTAAAAGCAGCCAGCAAGGCAGGCCTGCCTTTAAAATGACACTGGGCACCTCAACAGTGCACCTATGGGTGCACTACCTATGCTAGGGTCTCTAAACCTACATGCCCTACCATATACTAGGGACGTATAGGTAGGTTGACTTAGCCAATTATAATTAGCCTAATTATCATACTGATTTTACACAGAGCACAGGCCCTGGGACTGGTTAGCAGTCCCCAGGGCACCATCAGAGTCAGGAAAACACCAGCAAAAAGTGAAAAATGGGGGCAAAAAGTTAGGGGGGCTCTGCAATCAGCCCTGTTTTCCCACACAAGGAATCCAGTACTCAGTAGCAACACATGTCCTGAACTTAACCATATTAGACCTGTTGGACGTGGCCCTTTTTGCAGTCATCGCAAAACTTTTTTCCTTCAAACTCCTGTTTTCTGAACCTGTTTTTCTAGGCTTTTGAAACTCTGCACTCTTTACCACTGCTGACCAGTGCTAACATGCTTGTACTCTCACCTTTAAACTTGGTGAAATTGGCTCACACCCATTTGGCACATTAGTTTAGTCCCCGGTATAGGGGTAATTCATGTACTCAAGACCTGTAATTTAAATGTTACTAGTGGATCTGCAGCACTGATTGTGCCACCCACTTAAGTACCCTTTTAAACATGCATATGCATTTGCAGCCATTGTAGCCTGTATGTTCAGTTTTGAATGGCCATTTCTACCTGGAAAGACAAACCTTTTGCCAGGCCTAAACCTTCCTTTTTACATATAGGCCACCCTCTAAGGTAAGCCCTAAGCAGCCCAGAGGCCAAGAAGATTTGGGGTAAAATGATTTATTAAATGTAATTTTTCTAAATCATTGTGGGATTATTTTTGCGTTGTTTGTCACATTATTACTGTTTGAAGTGCTGTGTACATATTTTACACGTTGCCTCTAAATTAAGCCTGAATACTTTTGTGGCAAGCTACCAGAGTTAACCACTGGTTAATTTGGAGTTGTCTTCTGTTTCACTCTGAGAAAAATTGTGGCTGCTTTCTGACTAGGATTTAGCCCGTCTCAACACCTAACCCAATGTCCAACAGGACCATGTTACTCCTTCTCTCAACGCAGGTTACAAAAGTACATCTGTCAAATCCCTTTGCATGAAACAGATAGCAGTCAGTGGGACCGGACCAACCGTCATATAATCCAAACTCAATTCCTGCAACCAAATGAGAATCCGGACATGAAGCATGGCCTCGAGCCTGGTAATCCCGTTTTATCAAATGACAGGGAAGCTCCGGAATATACCCCAAAGAGGATAAGAACCATCAACCACGAGTGTGAACCATGTGTTCATGTACTTATGCCAAGTCTGGAGCACACTCTTCGAGCTTCTCTAATGACTCCAAAGTGTAGCACTATTAGATGTGACAACTACAAACACCGTTCTTCCATCCACACACACAGATGGTAGTAATTACTTGCCGCACTGTCAGAAGCACGTTGGGCTTTGTGAAGTCGAAAGAAAGTGCTATAGAAATACTGCAATACAGTACACTGCAATAAAATATGAGTTGAAATGATGCAATACAGTACACTGCAATAAAATATGAGTTGAAATGATGCAATACAGTACACTGCAATAAAATATGAGTTGTAGAAGGCTTAATAAAATGATTCAATGTAACTAACTGTAAATGAACCAATCTGTATATGAGATGAATGGGTTCAAGTGGTACATAGGCAGTGGTACGTAGACAACGGAGAATGTTTACCTTCTCAAATACAGTAAAAATTAGGCTTACTTGAAGCAATGCCTTCTAATACCAGGTTGTCAATGTAAAGAAAACCCGATTAACTTCTACTCTGACCAGTCCACTGATAGGAGACAAGAGAACGTATTTTGTTATAGTTGTTTCTGTCAGGCCAAATGCTTTTCTGATACACTTATGTGGAAAAATGGCAGGATGTTTTCTTTCATGTGTATAAAACAGAAAACACAATCAAATTAAAGAAGAAATATGAATATCACGTCCTTACATATTAATACAAAATAAATCAGAGTTGGCATTTAAGCATTGAATGCTCATCCTTTAAAAGATGATTTGTCCTGGTAGGTGTGACCGTGAAGTCGCATTTTAAGGTCAGTCCCAATGAATGGCCATCAATCACTTTGGAATAAACGTCAGGGCCTGCAATATACTGTTTACATTATCAGGCTTACAGTGATGCTGGGAAATACCAATCTTTGCCACTCTGCGCGCTCAGATTTATTGTTCTATCACCATTTCACAAAATGATGGAACCCCCTTGCAGCATGTGATACGTTTTGCATATCTAGCAGAGATGCATTGGCCTTAGGCTGAATGGGGTCTCTTTGAAGTGTGTGGGGCCCCTTGAAGGGGTGGGGATCCCCTGCACCTCGCAGGATGCAGGGGCCTGTGTTACGCCCCTGCATTCATTCACCTGTGCTAAACCTCCTGACAAGCCCCACAGATGAGAGTATTGCGCTCTCAACATAGCACTCATATAGAAAATAAAACTAGGAAGCCGAGCGAGGGTGGGTGGAACACATTTTTGAAGTTTACTGGTGGTTTAAAAAGGCACATCGAGACAAACTGTCTGGAAGATGGATCAGCGAGAAAATTGACGTCTGTTACCTGCAGTGATCTGAATGTCAAAATGTAAAATCTTTGCATAGCAGACTCGTCTATCATTTGAAGATCAGTGAACAGATTACCTTTTGAAATGGGTACTAGAAACGTTCGTTTTAAAGTGCTTAGAAATAGCCAGACGGTGGTAAACAAGCATTGGCAAGCGTGCACATACTGAAGATTTTTGAGGCAGATATGCATGCACGTAGAATATACAAACAGGCCCTAGTACAGTCGCAGATGCACTCACATCACAAATGAGCCCCTTTGTCAAACCGCTATGATGCATATGTACACTGCACAGGCAGAGCATTCCTGCGTGCATGAGCTACTCATGCTCTGCATGAAAGCATGCAGATGAATGTCAGAATATCTTTAGTAGTGAGAGAGTGCAGTTTAAACATTACCTATTTTAGATGTGAAATGCTTATATTAACAACGCTGCATTAATAACATTATTAATTGAAACGTATTTTAAATGTGGAGAATTATTACATGCATAAACTAATGTCAACTATAAGAAATAATTGCTTATATTATGATTAATTGAATATGTTAACACGTACGATGATTGCATTTATTAGAATTCATAAGCCTTAAGTTAGCGTGAGTCGAAAAAAAAAAACTAGCTGTGTAGCTCTCATATTAAAGCATATCTTTCTGTTTCTCCAGTGTGCTGACTTGCAAAAGGCCATGACCCAGCATTTGTTCTTTTCCCCGATTATTGTATCATTGACCGTTATATTCTCATCCGCATGCTAGTTAGGATAAAGTTTTACGCTTTGCAACAAAATATGGACACTTTTCAAGGACACTAAACCACGGTAAAGAGAACTCTTGACCCGAAGAACGTGCCAGAAAATGAAGTAACCCAGGATGTGCCACCTACGAAAGACGTCAATTATGAAGACCAATCAAAAAGCTGTGAATTATTGTAAATGACAAATGCATTACTTAATGTATAATTTGATAGGTTACAGATAGTGGGGTGTAGTGACTATCCAATAGAATTTGGGGGGAATGTATTATGAAAAAGGGATAAAAACCCATGACACAAGAGACTCGAGAGCATTAGGTAGGGAATGATATCGATTGCATCCAGAAACTCTGTCACTTTGTTTGGTGACTTGAGACTTAATAAAACCATCCTCACCCTTAGACGCCCCATTACACTTTCCTCCTTATGAGGAAAGTGTCCCCTGCCTTTAGACTAGATAGACTGACGGCGATCTAACTGATGTCCTGAAGACGAAGACTGATCCTGTATGCTGACCTATTTCGAGGAGGGTAATTATGTTGTTGCTATTGAAATTCATTTATTTGCCTTTTCTTTCTAGGTACCAACTGCTGTGAATTTTTATTAGAGACCTTAGTCAGATATTTTCCAAATTGATGTTCTAAATTGTTTTGCATGAAGTCCAAACATGCTGATGCTAATTGTGGTTAGATGAGGCATTTCATCTTGACCGACGTAACTGACGTAATTGACGTAACTGTAGTGGTGCTATGCTGAACTAAACATATATGAGGTGTTACGCATTTAGATATGGTTTTTCTTCATATTACTATCTTATGTTTGTGATCTTTGGTTTATTATCACATTGTGATTATGCTTTTTACTTCTGGGTTTTGAGATTAATACATTTGCTATTAGATTGTAATCAATAGGGAATAAAATTCACAAAACTTCAATAAGGTGTGATTATTCATGACTGAAAGGTCATGGTTGCACCGAAGGTTTAACTAATGTCTAAAGTGAAATATGTTGTGGTGATATATGTTGACAATATTATTGATATATTGCTTGATATATTGATCGGTTATCTCGTCTTACGGTGTCTCACCACTGGGTCCAAAGATTCATCGGCCTAAAACGAGTCCTGATGTGTATAAATTAACATAGAAGGACGCGTTAACAGTTCTGGTAGCAGAGCAACGGTTTGGCCCTTGGGGGCCCTAGGACGGAGTTTCATTGTTTAATTTGTTTTTCTGTGATAATGCAATTTGGAGATATGATGGGTTGCTAAGTTCGCGATGGCTTTCCTGGGATCTCGGAACCTGCCTAAATGAGTTGGGAATGTTCTCGGCGCCATAGTGTGTGGGGTTAGGGTCTTTGCGCTTACCTAAGCTTATGCATTTTTGCAGGTGGTTGTGAAAATTTTGTGTGTATCTAGGCCAAATTAAGTGGGCGTACTCCACAGTATGAGAGTAGGGAAGTTGGCGTACTTCATGTGAATGTAGCGTTTGTTGCTCCAAAAATTATCCACGTGGTTGGTTGTCGTGTACGGACCAGTTGAGGTCTAAGACCCCGGAGTATGATGATAAATGTGGTTTATGTTGTAATCTGTGCGGTTTAGTAGGTCAATCGGGCGTGGTTGACAAGTCAAGTTTGAGTTATGATGCATGTATGAAACCTTCAATGGAGATTTGACAAATTCTAAAGTGCACTAGAAGGAGTCATTGACAAGTCGAGAGTAGAATTTGCAGGTCGAATTCTGCTTGCGTATGCGGGAACTGAGAAGGAGAGAGTAGCGGCCGAGGCTTCAAGTGAAATCTCTGTAAAGTTCTGAAGCAAATGTGTTACCTTTCCTGTAGTAAACCGACAGATTTGTGTTGTCATTTTAAGGTGCTCGCAATAATTTGCATTAGTTTGTGTGAGTTGTAGGGATCAGTGAAGAGCGGACAAGCCGCAAGACTTTGTCAGCTGCAGTGTGTGTGAGTGTGACGTCAGTGGTGCCGCGCTGAGATAGGTCAGATGCCGAGAGGGGTCGCGCACGGATTGGCTGCCGTACGTGAGAGGCAATAGGTTGAGAAAGGGCAGGTGAAGATTGTCCTGGGAACTAAGCCATTTCTGATTAAATACGAAATAAGAGAATCGCAAAACTGAATTTTGTCAAGGCATTCAAGAGCTCTCTGAAGGGAGATGTATATATTGTAGCAACTGATGGGGAACCTACACCACCTGAGGGTACTCCGGCTTACATGGTGATGGAAGAGAAAGGTGTCGCACCTTGTTTATGGATGAAACAGTGGCGCAAATTAACAGAAAAAGAAGGGTGTTTAGCGTTTCCAGAGCATGGGACATTTAATCCAAAGGTACTAGAAAATCTGAGGTGGATTTTAAGTACACAGAAGCCACCTCCGAGACCGGCACAATACGAGGCTTTAGCAATTTGGGACTTAATGGCTCTTAGACACAGACAAGAAAGGTTTCAGAGAAGGCTGAGAAGGGCAGAAAAATCATATGCAGAAGCTAGGTGGGACAACAAGAACAAAATGTGGAGAAGGGGAATCGTAGATGGGTTGAAGTTATTCCCAGCAATAACCCAGAGAGAAGAGACACAGGGAAAGAAAGCCTCCTGTAAAACCGACAAAGATTCAGGCAAAACTAAAGAAAATAAAAGGTCCTGGGAAGAGGAAGATGATTCAGAGGATGAGGAATTTATGGATAGATTGTTACATGATCGTCCGCCACCGTATGCGGTGAGCGACAGCGCTCCAAGCACTAGCCTGGATCCTGGGAACCAGACGCAGGAGAAGGGAGTTACTGATACGGTACAGACTAGCGATACAGCTTTGATACAGAATAGTGTCAGTGTACCCAATGCACCAGACTTGCCGATACAGTTGCAGCCTCCACCGCAGATACAGAGAATCTACCCTGATGTTCCAGTGCTTGAGACTACTACGAACTTGATAGTGCCGCCAGACCCGATATAAACAAAGCTAAAGTTAATACAGATTGGATCGACCCAAAGCTAATGTCTCAACCACCACAGTTAATACCTGGGTATAACCCTGTAGCGGGACCACCGTTAGTACCCGTACCAGGTACACTGGAGCAGACCTATGGTGTTGCGGCTCCAAGAAGTCTGAGTTCAGGTCAGACACCTGCTGCTATATTGTTACCTATTACTGTTGGTCCCCCGGTGCCATTGTATGCACAAGATAAAACAGGGATGTGTGATCAGGGAGTTATGACTCAGGAAGCGATAAGAGGAGGGCCTATGAGAACTCCACAGATAATGGCCCCGGGAGAGCAAGTAAATGAACCACCAAGACCCTTGATGGACCTTAGTCCAGTAGGGGCACCTCTCGAAGCGAGGAGTCAAGCAGGGTTGGGAGTTTTAACTCCCCAAACCATGAGTACAAATACTTCACACTCTCCAATGGTACATGCAGGGAACATTTCACTGAAGGGTTTTACAATACAACAGTTAAATGAGTGGTTAGAGAAAACTTGTACCTCACAAAAGACTACAGTAACCAGAGTTGAACCCGAGAAAGAAAAACAATACGAATACTTGAATTTTGTACGACTAGGGGCAGAAGCTGCCGAGTTAGTGGAAGGAACAATGGGAGTAAATAGGTTAGAATCATACACAGAGGCAGAATTGAGATACTTATGTCCCAAGATTACCAAAGAGGTATGCAAAGTACATCAGAGATTAGCGAATTTGGCAGACAAATACAATATCGATATCGGAAATACTAAACATTTGAAAAGAAGTTACAGGTTAGATTTTGAATCCAAAGATTTTGAACACATGAGATCTGCAGGCATGAAGGCACATCTAAGAGAACTGTTGCAAAGTGCACAAATTTGGGGTGTATTAGAGAAATGGGAAGGGCGATGAAAAGAGATAAGGGAAAGGGAGATAGTCCAGGGTCCAATGAAGTCAGGACTTCACCTAATCTGGATTCAGTAAAAATCTTACCTATGAGAGAAACAGCTGGTGGTGTTTTGGTACATGTGCCATGGACTAGAGGAGACATTTTATCCTTTACGAACGATTACCCTAGGCTAAGAGAGAAGCCGATCGAGTGGTATCAACAAACGGATAGGTTTGTGAAGCTTGCAAAGTGTCTCTGGGAAGACTTGAATACTTTGTTTGAGATCATTGTTCCACCTGATTTGTGGCTCGAGTGCAAGAGAGGGGTAGATTGGCCAACAAAGGAGCCGGCAAGAGATAAGGTAACTGGAGCACCTTCAGAAGAGGTGATGAAATATTATCATAAAGTAATTGAGTTCTTGAAACAAAAAGTGTCACCGGAGGTGACCGATTGGCAGAAAATCGACCGGACCTCTCAAGAGGTTAAGGAGTCAATACATGCTTATTATGAGAGATTATTGAAAGCATTCAAACATTATAGTGGTACTGAGACTATCGAACCGAAGGACATGAATCACCTTGTGTTTAGATTCGTAGAAGGGTTGAGACCAGAGGTGAGCCAGATGATTAAGAATCATTTGATTTGTTGGCAAGCCAAACCGATTGATGAGGTGTTGCAGTATGCGAAATACTGTAGTGATGAGATTGAGTTGAAGCAGAAAAAGTTAAAGGAGAAGGTGATGGTGATGCAGTTAAGAGCTGCACAAGCTGGAATACAGGGAAATGGAGTTCAGCAAATGATACAGCAACAACCGCAAATGAATGGTGTGTTTCAGGCACAGCCGAGAGGTAGAGGTCGAGGGTTTGTGAACCGTGGTTCGGACATGAATAGTATTGTTATTCAAAATGATGGTCAAGGAATGAAAAAGATGTCACCATGTCACGCGTGCGGGGGTGTGGGGCATTGGAAACAGGATTATCCGAATATGGTGCAGGATGGTGCAGTTCAGCAGAGCATTAATGTCGGTACATTACAAAATCCACGAGGTCCAAAAATGAGACATCAAAACCCGAATTTTCAGAATAATTTGGTACAAATGCAAGGGGTACAGCCAATGCAGCAGATGCAAATGCCGCGTTTTCAGTCAGTACAAATGCAACCAGTACAGCAGCAGATTCCTATGGTGCCTAGTCAGCAAATGCAATTTCCAATGGCTCCGATGGGACAACAACAGGTGATGCTTCCTCAGCAGGTCACAGGCCAGGTAACCAATCAAAATAACACTGTGCAACAATTCCCATTACGAGGTGAAAGTGGTATGAATGAGGATTGGTCAGATGACAGTTCAGACAGTGAAGAGTGCAGGCTTGCAGCATCTTTAGAAGTGGATCAGAGTGGCCCATATGTAGAGGGAAAAGTAATGGGCTATAAGGTTTCATTTTTGGTCGACACAGGAGCTACACGCTCTACAGTTCGAAGTGCAGAAGTCCCGAGATTACCTCTCTCAGGGCGTACTATACGAGTGGTTGGTGTGGCAAACCAGTACCTGACTAATCCGATTACTGATCCGGTGCAGGTTTAAATTGGCAATTTCCAAGGCCTGCATAGATTTGTTGTATGCGATTCAAGCCCAGTATCCTTACTAGGAAGGGACTTACTGTGTAAGACAAAATGTTCGATTACCTGTTCCAACGATGGAATCGAGGTACAAACAAACAGTGACGATGAGGGAGACGAGAGTTAATTTGTAGAGGAAGAAGCAGAAACAAATGAAGACTACCCTTTGATTACTTTGTTCCCAATGCATACTTTGATCGACCTACCTGTTGATTTACAAGGGACCGTGACAGAGAAAGTGTGGGATTTGACTGGGAAAGAAGTAGGGTTGATAAAAGGAGTAGAACCAGTTAAGGTTCAGATAAAGCCAAATGCAGTGTTCCCACAAGTACCACAATACCACATGACCCAGGATGTTCTCATTGAGGTGTCACAGATTGTGATGGGTCGCTCCAACCCGACCCACACAATTCTCTTGCTTGTGCTGCCTCTGCCACAACTAACCTGGAGGCTAATGGAGAGACCGACGCTCTCGTTGGTTGGTTGCAGCAACCGCGGGAACTGAAGTGGGTTAAAAAAAGGGATTTCTCTTTTGCCTGGAGAGGAGGTCGTGAGCTGGAGCCGGTACATCCCAGCACTTTTGAAAACGGAGGATCGGACAGATCAAGAGGACGCGGAGCAAGGGGCCACGAAGACTGCCGGTAGGCCGAACGTGACGACGGGGCAGTCTGGAGCGGAGGAGCCCCAGAGAAGAACCGGAGACTGTTGACCCCGGGGAGCCTACGCTTGAGCCGCCACGCTTCAGGAGAAGCGTGGCCACTCCAGGTACGGAGACGCAAGCGGGGAAAGGAGCGGGGAAGCGGGAGGCGGGAGGTGGAGACGGGTGGGAAAAGGAAAACGGGCACTTTTGGAGGGAGAGAAGCACTGATTTGGAGGGGTAAGATAACAGGGACACGGAGTAAGAAGCCGTATTATATACAGGTATATAGAGAAAGAAAAATAAGACAGAAAAACAAGGCACCAAGAAGACAGAATAGACGCAAGATAGAGAAAAGGGAGGAAGACAGCAGAGAAGGCTACCTACTTAAATTATTGTAGAAACAAGAAGAGAGAGAGAGAGAGAGAGACGGAAAACCGCATACAAGAGTAAAGAAGACCTAATCAGGACAAAGAGGGAAGGGCAGGAAAGAAGCCATCCAGGAGAGCAGCAGAAGAGAAAGCGCAAGGGAAAGAAATAAAGGAGTAAAGAGGAAAGAAGAGATGGGGAAAAGGAAGGAAAGAAGAAAAAGGGGAAAAGAACAACCGATCCTAAACCTCTTCCCCACTTACCGTATCTATTCTCTTTTGTTTTTCCACGCTCCCCGCGAGGTCCTGGAAGAAAAAAGAGAAGAAGGCGAGCTAAGGTGTCAAGCAAAGAGGAGATCACAACAAGCAACCTATTCTCAACAACTTTTCTCTCTAATACTTACCGTTTATACTGTTTCAAGAACAACAAAAAAATTGTTCTCTGAAACCAAAAATACTGCCGTCTGGAGTCATAAATCAGCCATCCTCGTACACAGATAATTGCAGATTTTCTCAGACAGGGAGTCCTGAAAGAAGTTTTGAGCAGTGCGTGCAACTCTCCCATAATGGGTTTAAAGAAGCCCTGTGGAAAAGTTCGAATTGTGCACGATTTGAGAAAAATAAACGAAATTGTGATAAAATGCTGCCCTGTGGTACCTAACCCAGCGGTAATAATGTTCCAGGTTCCTTGTGATGCTGAATGGTTTACTGTGGTAGACCTATCACAAGCATTCTTTTCGATACCTCTTCATGAAGACAGCCAATTTTTGTTCAGTTTCAAATTCTTGGATAAGGTGTACAGTTGGTGCAGAATTCCTCAGGGGTTTTCTGAGTCACCATCCATCTTCAATCAGATATTGAAAAAGGATTTGGAACCTCTTGTGCTGCCTTTTAATTCAACTCTTGTGCAGTACATTGATGATTTGCTAATTGCATCCAAAACCAGAGACAGTTGTAAATGATACCATTGCATTATTGAATCATCTGGGAACGAATGGACACAAGGTGTCACCCAGAAAGTTATAATACTGTCAAAAAGAAGTGAAATATTTGGGACATTTGATCGAGAAAGGGTCTAGAAGAATATCAAAGGAAAGAATAACTGCTGTTTTGCAGATGAATCCCCCAACAACAAAAAGAGATTTCAGGATGTTTTTGGGAAATGGTGGGCTACTGTCGTCAGTGGATACCCAACTTCTCAATCATCTCAAAGCCTTTAATAAAATTGACAGGAAAAGAAGTCAAGGATGAGCCGTACACAATAACTTTGACAAAAGAGGAGCTTGAATCATTTGTAGAATTAAAAGAATGCATGTGCAGGGCACCAGCATTGGGAATGACTGACTATGAGAAACCTTTTCTGTTGTTTTGTCATGAACGTGATGCTTGTTCTTTGTCTGTTTTAACACAGGCCCACGGAGATGCAAATCGCCCTGTAGCATATTTTTCAGCTACCTTGGACCCTGTCGCAGCAGCCTTACCGGGTTGTTTGCGGGCAGTTACAGCAGTTGGCCAAAGCCTTTCACAATGTGAAGGCATAGTCATGGGATACCCTCTGACAGTAATGGTTCCACATTCAGTTGAAATCCTGTTGACACGAACTAAGACACAACACATGACAAATGCACGACTTACTGGATACGAGACGATTATACTGGGGTCACCAAATGTCACATTAAAGAGATGCACTGTGCTGAACCCAGCAACCTTACCTCCCAATGAAAATACTGAAATCAAAGATGGGGAAGAATTTGAGCATGATTGTCTTGAAGTGACTGAACTTTGTACCAAACCTCGCCCAGACATACAGGATACCCAGTTGAAAGAAAACAATTGCATTATGTTTGTTGATGGGTCCTGTCTAAGAGATTCAACAGGAACATTGAGAGCCGGTTACGCTGTATGTACCATAACTGGCATTGTCGAAGCCTCCTGGCTCGAGAAAGTGTTTTCTGCACAAGTGGCAGAATTCATAGCTCTTACAAAAGCATGCCACGCAGCTGTAAATTTGAAAGTCACTATCTATACTGACAGCAGATATGGATTGGGAATTGTGCATGATTTTGGACAACTCTGGTCACAGAGGGGTTTTATGACCTCCTCTGGT
Organism: Pleurodeles waltl; assembly: GCF_031143425.1. Taxonomy (NCBI): domain Eukaryota; kingdom Metazoa; phylum Chordata; class Amphibia; order Caudata; family Salamandridae; genus Pleurodeles; species Pleurodeles waltl. Next base: position 505,277,545 of record NC_090437.1, read on the forward strand.
ACTCCTGTGAAAAACGGTGAACAAATAAGAGATTTGTTATATGCGATTCAGTTACCTCTCGAAGTTGCCGTGGTAAAGTGCAGTGCTCACACCAGATCACAAGATTTTGTGTCTATGGGAAACAGCTATGCAGATCAAGTCGCAAGATTTTGTGTATTGAACTGTATATCGTTTAAAGAGCAGTGGGAATTGTTATCACATACTGAAAATGACACAAGTTTAAGTCTAGCATTACGAGTGGTTGATACCTTAGACGAACTGAAAACATTACAAAGTTGTGCTAGCAAAGAAGAAAAACGTTCCTTGCAGAGAATGCAATGTGTACAAAGAGCAGATGATCTATGGGTTTCAGAAGAGGGAAAATTGGTTCTGCCAAATAGTCTTTTATCACAGTTTGCCCGGCTCTATCATGGCCAGGCACATCTGGGAAGAGATGCCATGATCAGGTCCTTTAAGATTAATTGGTTCAATTCAAAATTCAGACATGCCGCAGAAATCACTTGCCACAGGTGCGTCATCTGTCAACAGATGAATGCTGGAAAAGGAACTGTGGTAACTTTGAGCCATATTGGGAGAGCTGGAGGTCCATTCAACAAAATGCTAATGGATTTTATTGAAATGCCTATTTGTGGAGGATTGAAGTACGTGTTGGTGATTGTGTGTGTTTTCAGTCATTGGATTGAGGCATATCCCACACGTAGGAATGACAGTCTTACAGTTGCAAAACTACTACTCAGGGAGCTGATACCAAGATTCGGGTTTCCGGTTTCTATAGAATCAGATAGGGGGAGACACTTTGACAATGAGGTGATTAAACTTTTGTGTGCCGCACTCAACATTGAACAAAAGCTACATTGTAGCTATCGCCCTGAAGCATCAGGACTAGTTGAACAGATGAATGTGTACCTTAAAATCAAGAATAGCAAAAATGTGTGCTGCAACAAACATGAAATGGCCAGATGCCTTACCTCTAGTACTGATGTCTATGAGAAACACCCCAGATAAGAAAACGGGACTGTCCCCCCATGAAATCCTCATGGGCAGAGCAATGAGATTACCAGCGGTACCCGCAAATGCACTAGTGAATATTACAGATGATATGGTGTTGGATTACTGCAAAGGCTTGGCTGACGTGATTCGCTCTTTCTCTCACCAGGTGAAAGCTAACACGTTGCCACCAATTGGCAAACCAGATCACTCTCTGCAAGCTGGAGATTGGGTGTTTGTCAAGAAGCACGAGAGAAAATCGTGTCTTGAGCCGCGTTGGAAGGGGCCGTATCAAGTAATATTGATGACCACCACTGCTGTAAAGTGTGCCGGGGTTCCCAACTGGATACATGCCAGTCACACGAAAAGGGTAACGTGTCCTGTTGAAGAGGAACTTGAAGTTTCCGGTACAGCAACTCCAGGAAGAGAAGTCACAGAGTCAGAGATCAGTCAAGAAGAAACTGAAACTACTGGAGAGCCCACTGAGAACAGCCTTGTCCCTCAAACTGTCAATGAGTTAGAGAGAGGTGACAGAGTGCCTATCTCAGTCGAGGCAGCAGGAGAACTAAGTCAAGGAGAGGTTCTCCCAGAAGTAGACGAATACGGGCTGGAGTCCGAACTCAACATAGAACCAGAAGACGAAAGAGAAGGAGAAACTGTAGATACAAATCGAAACGTGTCAGAGTCTCCTGAACCAGTTGCAGGTCCGTCAAGAGAAAACACCATATCACAAGAGGAGGGTGCTGTCCAACGTCCTGAAGGAAAACATCGAACCATGACACATAGAGGCGATAATTGGCCAGACAAGTCACATCCTAAAATAAGAGAGGTATCGAATGAGACAATAATAGAAGAAAGTGATACTTCACAAGCAGATGATCTGAGTGAAGGAGAACAACAAGGTGAACGAAGTTTAAAAAGAATAGCAAACAGAAGATATACAGGTCTGAATGGGCATATGCTACAACCTCTGAATGGCAACAAGAGTTCTTAGCATTCTGTTTTGATCGAGAAGTACCAGGCCAATATTACGGTACCTGAAGATATTCAGAGGAAAAAAAAAAACCTCGACTAAGATTACATTTGTGAAAGCTGAAAAGAGAAAGAGACTTTAGAAACTACTGGAAGTGACACTAAAACCGGATTTGACTTTAAAGAAACCTAATTATGACAAGCTGCTAACCTGAATTGACGAAAAGGGTCCTGGAGTGAGTGAAGACACTGTGATATATGCAAAGAGTTTTTTTTTCTTCTCTCTTTTTCTCAAGTTGATTGTTGATCTGCTATTCTGATTCTATGCAAACATGGCTTACAGTAGCAAAGGAAGTAAGGTGTGTGGTTGGTTAGGTCTTATAATAGGTGTTGTATGTGCAATAATGATTGTGGGAGTGATTGTGGGAATGCCATGGAGAGAGAAAGAAACTATTAATGCAACTTCGAAACCTGAAACTACACTACTAAGCTATCACTGTGGGAGAGATTCGAGCAAGATGCAAGACATATGCATGAGGGAACTAATGCAAAAGGGGAACTTTCTACTAATGTCTTCTATCGCTTATTAAATGAATATGTGGAAACTATGGATGCGAAAGATTGTTATGTATGTACTAAAATTCCTTCATCTGTGCAGGAGAGAGTTACTTATCATAGCCTCCCTCTTACTTATGGAATTAGTTGCAGCTTGCTATTAACAAGATTCTATAATCAAGAGCATGTGCAATACTTTTATTCAAACTTGGATGTTGTGTTTTCTTTTGTGCCTGTGATTGAATTCCTAAATAGATTAGCAAAAGAGCATGATATAAAAATAGTTAGAGGATTCTTTGAGCCAACACTTACATTTGGAACTGCTTATGCACATCGCAACAATTTGACTTGCTTATTGTCTCCTGTAGAGAAAAGCTTTTTAGATCACACAGATGATAAACGCAAAGCACTGAAAGAAAGATTAGAAAAAGGACTAGAAAAACGTACTTATGCAAATGATTATGCTTACACTGCAATCAAAACGCAAGGCAAACTAGCTATAGATGCATTACATGTAGGTAGGCTCTGTATATATAGACCAAAATCTGATCAAGACAATTTGTTTGTGGGTACGAGTGAATGTAGGCATGTGTTTTTGTTTCAGAGTAAATGGACCTTTATGTTAAATGGACAAGCCCCAGCGATTCCTGGAATCTATTATATCTGTGGACTAAATGCATATTACCGTCTCCCTAAGGGATGGTATGGGACATGTTATTTGGGAATAGTATTTCCAAAGATATACCAAATTGACGACTTAAAACAAATACCTAAAACGTCTGAATTACAACATCCTAGACAAAAACGAGAATCAGTGGTGGCTGTCATTGGTGATATATTTGGAGCCATAACACCATCAGTGGGGGTTATCTTGAATTCTATGAAAATTCAAAAGTTGTCTACTATAGTGGATAACATGTTGACAAATTTTACAGGAGCAATACTCCTAATGGATACTGAACTTGCTGCAGAAAGAGCTATGACTCTTCAAAATCGGCTTGCTTTAGACATTCTTTTAGCAAAGAGTGGAGGTGTCTGCAAAATGCTTAATGAGTGTCATTGTTGCTCATTCATACCAGATAATAGTAAGAAAATTGGAAGCATGCTTACTAACCTTACCAGAGATAGTACGGACTTGAAGGATCTGAAGCTGGTTTACCAACATTTGGAATGGGGTACTTGAAAAAATGATGATGGGTCTATTAATTGTTTTGATTTGTTTATTAGGATTATGGGGGGCATGTAAAATCAATGACAAAGTAAAAAGAAATTGGACTAAAAGAACCCGACGAAATGAAGAAAGTGAAAGAATGAAAATGTTCAATAAAATATGGGAAAGCTCACATAAAGGGCAAGATGTTGAAATGCGTATTATGCGCAAGGTGAAAAATTAAGATCAAAAGGGGGACTGAGAGAGTGCAGTTTAAACATTACCTATTTTAGATGTGAAATGCTTATATTAACAACGCTGCATTAATAACATTATTCATTGAAACGTATTTTAAACGTGGAGAATTATTACACGCATAAACTAATGTCAACTATAAGAAATAATTGCTTATATTATGATTAATTGAATATGTTAACACGTACGATGATTGCATTTATTAGAATTCATAAGCCTTAAGTTAGCGTGAGTCGAAAAAAAAAACTAGCTGTGTAGCTCTCATATTAAAGCATATCTTTCTGTTTCTCCAGTGTGCTGACTTGCAAAAGGCCATGACCCAGCATTTGTTCTTTTCCCCGCTTATTGTATCATTGACCGTTATATTCTCATCTGCATGCTAGTTGCGTTAGGATAAAGTTGTACGCTTTGCAACAAAATATGGACACTTTTCAAGGACACTAAACCACGGTAAAGAGAACTCTTGACCCGAAGAACGTGCCAAAAAATGAAGTAATCCCGGATGTGCCACCTGCGAAAGACGTCAATTATGAAGACCAATCAAAAAGCTGTGAATTATCGTAAATGACAAATGCATTACTTAATGTATAATTTGATAGGTTACAGATAGTGGGGTGTAGTGACTATCCAATAGAATTTTGGGGGAATGTATTATGAAAAAGGGATAAAAACCCATGACACAAGAGACTCGAGAGCATTAGGTAGGGAATGATATCGATTGCATCCAGAAACTCTGTCACTTTGTTTGGTGACTTGAGACTTAATAAAACCATCCTCACCCTTAGACGCCCCATTACACTTTCCTCCTTATGAGGAAAGTGTCCCCTGCCTTTAGACTAGATAGACTGACGGAGATCTAACTGATGTCCTGAAGACGAAGACTGATCCTGTATGCTGACCTATTTCGAGGAGGGTAATTATGTTGTTGCTATTGAAATTCATTTATTTGCCTTTTCTTTCTAGGTACCAACTGCTGTGAATTTTTATTAGAGACCTTAGTCAGATATTTTCCAAATTGATGTTCTAAATTGTTTTGCATGAAGTCCAAACATGCTGATGCTAATTGTGGTTAGATGAGGCATTTCATCTTGACCGACGTAACTGACGTAACTGACATAACTGGCGTGGTGCTATGCTGAACTAAACATATATGAGGTGTTACGCATTTAGATATGGTTTTTCTTCATATTACTATCTTATGTTTGTGATCTTTGGTTTATTATCACATTGTGATTATGCTTTTTACTTCTGGGTTTTGAGATTAATACATTTGCTATTAGATTGTAATCAATAGGGAATAAAATTCACAAAACTTCAATAAGGTGTGATTATTCATGACTGAAAGGTCATGGTTGCGCCGAAGGTTTAACTAATGTCTAAAGTGAAATATGTTGTGGTGATATATGTTGACAATATTATTGATATATTGCTTGATATATTGATCAGTTATCTCGTCTTACGGTGTCTCACCACTGGGTCCAAAGATTCATCGGCCTAAAACGAGTCCTGATGTGTATAAATTAACATAGAAGGACGTGTTAACAGTTCTAAAAATGTCTGACAGAAATAGAGCTTCCTAAATATAATTTACAAACTATTTCCCCATTTGCTGCAGATTTTCTATCATTAACTCAAAAGAGCTATATATTGGTACACAATAGTTATGACAGTTGTTCTGGTTCTGTATGTCGATATTTTTATAACAAATTGTCTGGTACCATGCCATGTATGCTGTCTGCTTCACTTTGTGTTATGTGTGACTGTATGGTTGCCATTGCATAGGCTCTCCGTGCAAGAATATTTACCCATAGTTCTGTCGGACTGCGCATACATTAGAGGAAAGCCAAACCTGTTGGCTTCGTCAGTGCTTGTTTTTATTGAGGAGAACATCCTTATTTAGAGTTTGCCACAAGAGCTTGAAAAAATTACAAACTGAAATAGCAAATGCAAAATGTGCTATTTCTAAGTTCAAACAAATGATTTAGTGGCATATCCGAGTAGAACCTTCAAAGACAGCAAACTGCATGAATGCAGCAAGAAATATGATGAATGTGTGAAATATGCAATGTACAAATTAATTGAACCCGCCCCCCACCCTTGACCCCATTGCCAGAGAACACAGTGATCCCTCTCCTGTACATAAGTAATTCGAAGCATCCACTCACTGCAGTGTCAAATTGCACCTCACGTTTAGTCATGCACTAAAAACCACTACAGCTGGAAAATTCCAGACAGCTAAAGAAGAGAGATCAAAAGAAGCTGGTGATCTATGATGAAGGACAAAAGAGGAAGATTATGAGAGTGACCTTAGATAGACTAAGACCAGTGAACATGACAGAGCAGCAGATATTCATCATGTACTGCTTCATCACTCCCCCATCAATCAACTCCTCAGAGACATGCAGAATGAACTTGAAACGAACAGGGGCATAAAGATTGCAATACCGACATTTGAAAAGTGACAATAGTACTTGATTTGAGTGCATCTGGTTTTAAGTAGGAATGGCTCAACAGATCCATACCAGAAACAGAGAGGAAGTGGATACCAAGTGCTACCACTGGGAGACTTCCCCTGTTCTAGGGAGACATTATCAGCAATATTTGAAGGCAAAGCCATGCCCACATCATTGTGGCATGCTTCATCATTGAGTCCCACCTTGATAGGCACTTGATCTTATCAAGAAAGGAGCTGCTGTTATAGAACAAGACAGTTGACAATATAATTGATGTAAAAGCTTGCTAGGGTTCAAACAAATGTGTTCACCATAGAAGTCCCATGGGTCTGCAAGAAGAACTCTCCCTCAAACTCAAAAAGGTTTCTGGTCAAGGGTAGATGTGCACTATGAAGCACATATTTTCTTTGTGTCCTGTAATCCCAAGTAATGACTAATACTAGTGAGGAGATAACTTTTCAAGTCCCCTCTTGTGGAATGCGTGTGTACAGAGCCTTGGTGTCCATACTTACTAACAAATCTTTTGTAGGGTCATTGCTCAAGTCAGCGAGAATTTTTAACATCTCCTTCATGTCCTCCTTGAGGTATGCTGGCGTGTCCATACTTACTAACAGATCTTTTGTAGGATCATTGCTCAAGTTAGTGACAATTTTTAACATCTCTTTCTTGTCCTAAAGGTATGCTGGCGTGTCCATACATACTAACAGATCTTTTGTAGGATTATTAGTCAAGTCAGTGAGAATTTTTAACATCTCTTTCGTGTTCTTGAGGTATGCTGGTGTTTTCTAATCCAATGGTCTTTAGGAGCCAGTCCCAAAATTCAGATAGAGGTTCCAAAACAGAACTGATGCCCGTGACAAGGGACCTGTCTGGTGGTGGATGGATATTCTTAAGCACCTCCTGCAGAATGTAAAAATACAAATCTAAGGTTGTTTATATTATAGAAAATAATCTTCTTTTTTTAAAAATATTTTTATTCACATTTTATCGTGGGTTAAATACAAACAATAATATGACTCAACAGTTTCTTGTCATATCATTTGCCAACATTACTTGCTTCCACAGTGCACGTTTGTATTCATCATTTATCTTATATATGTTACCTTGTCTCTATGAGTGTGTTTCGCTGTTACACGTTCCCTGTCGTGTGCTTGGGTGTAGCTTCTCCAGAGACCTCTGTCGTGTACTATGCTATCCCCCCTCTCCTTCCAATTGTCTTAACCAAACTCTTAACAACCTATTAACATGATGGCGCGTGTGGGACCATGCTAAAGATAGTTGCTGTAAGATGTGGGGCAGGCCCGTACCAGGGAGGTGGCCCAGCTCTCATTACCGTCTACATCCCTGTGTTGCCTCTCTGTGCATGTCTGGGGTCTCCGCGGTGTGTCCTATTACTCTCCAGGCCCGATCGGTGAGGGGTTTGAGGGGGCCTATATCTCGGTCTGATTTCTTATTATATCTCTCTCTTCTGTCGTAGGCCTGTCCTTCCCTTTCTAATCGCATGTCCCAACCTGTAATTTGTGTCCTCTGTTTCTCAATATCAGGTCTCACTTGTCAACTGTCTCCTTCTCCGCTCCTTCCTCTCCCTTGACTATTTGTTCCCACTTCATCAATATTTCTTCCCATGTCGGAGCAATGGGTGTTAGTCGTATGCCCCGCGCTTCTTCACACTTAAGGGCTTGTAGCTCGGCTCTGGCCCATTTCAGCCCGTCGCGTCACCACTCACTCAGGGAAGGGCTCCTGGGTGACCCCCAGCCAAGTGCTATTAATTTCCTAAATAGTACCAGTGCCAGATCCAGGAAGCGTTCCTTTATCTTCCCCACTACTAATCCTGTTTTTACGCCCAGGAGGCACATAGCTGGACTTTGGGTTACCTCGATCTCGAGCAACTCTTTCAGTTCGGACACAACCGCTCCACAGCCCCCCGAATGTCAGGGCAGTGCCACACCATGTGGTCAAAGTCAGTGTCCAACTCATTATATTTAGGGCATTTCTTGGGAGTTCCTCCGTATATTAAAGTCAATCTATGTGGGGTAAGGTACATCCTATGTAAGTAGTTGAATTGGGTATATCTTAGTTGTGTGTTCCTTGCTATGCCCCGCGGGTATGCTAGTCCCTTCCGCCATTCCGAGTCCATGAGATCCCTACCCAAGGCCCTCTCCCATCTTTCCCTTTGAGGTTGTAGTGGGTCCAGTACGCTTTTAACCTGTGTCTTGTAAAACTTAGTTATTAAGTGAGCGTCATCTCCTGCTGTCAGCAGTAAGTGCAGTACTTGGTGTGTGGCCGGTTCCGCGTTTACCGTGGCCCAGTGCTTCATTAAATTATGTGTTAGTCTCTGGTACAGGAGAAACAGTCCCCCCAGTATTCATCAAATCGGTGAATGTCCTCAAAACCCAGTTGCTAAAGAGGTTCCCAATTGTCTCTACTCCTGCTTTCGCACATGTGCTTAGTCCAACTCCCTTTCGGTTCCCGCCCGTCGATTCCAACAGGAGTACCAATAATTGTATTCCAGGCGAGTAAGCCGGTCCTACGCCCACCCGTCTTGTACATCTCCTCCAACAGACCAGTGCCACTTTCGTCATTCTACTTTTTTCTTGTGGTTCCACCTTCCGGTGTATCATCTGTGCTATGATGTCATCGCGGCTCATTTCCCTGCTCGTGACACATCTGTCCAGTCGGCCTCCTCCTGCCATCCACCTGGAGACCCACTGTAACTGGCACGCCAAATAGTAGGATTCAAAGTCTGGGACACCAAGTCCACCCTATAGTGTTGGCCTGCAGAGTATTGCTAGCGCTGTGCGCCTTCGACCTCCGTTCCATACCAATTCCCAGAACAAGGCATTCAACTCCCTGAACCACGATGCCGGGATCGTCACCGGGAGGTTAGCAAAATAGTAAAGGAGGCGGGGTAACATGACCATCTTAGATATTGTTATCCTGGCCATTATCGGTAGTTTCAATGTCAGCCAGAACCTAACTGAGGTCCGGAGGGAAGAGAGTGCCCTTCCCAGGTTCCCATCTCGAAGATCTTTAACATCGTGGTACACCTGTACCCCCAAGTATTTGATGGTTTGTGGAGCCCGCACCATATCCCGAGGGCATGAGGATGGGCGGGCCAATCCTGCTGTGATAGGGAAGACAAACGTTTTGCTCCTGTTGAGTCGAAGCCCCGACATATTCCCGAAGCAGTCCAATATTTGCAGTGCCCAGGGCAGTCCCGTCTCCCCGTCCCTGAGATAAATCAGGACATCGTCGGCATAAAGTGAGATTATGTACTCGGTTTGTCCCCATTCTACCCCCTTGCCCGCTCCTTCCAGCCGAAATTGTGCCGCCAAGGGCTCAATAGCCAGGGCAAATAATAATGGTGAAAGTGGACAACCCTGCCTGGTGCCTTTGTGTATTCGGTAGGGTTCTGAGATCGTCTTCCCAGTTCTTACTCGTGCCAGTTGGGACGTATATAACAAGTCCACCCATCTCACCCAAACTTCCCCTAGCCCCATCCTAAGCATCACTGTTCGTAAAGAGCCCATCTGATTGAATCAAAAGCTTTCTCAAAGTCAATAGCTATTAGCGCACCAGTTGGGGGTCATTCTGTTTTAGGCATCTGCAATATGGCAAAGAGGCGTCTGAGGTTCAGTGACGTACTACGGTTTGGGACAAACCCATTCTGGTCAGCGTGAATCAGCATTGGTATATGCTGGAGCAATCGATTAGCCAGGACTTTGCTGAGGATTTTAAAATCGCTATTCAGCATGGATAGCGGGCGAAAATCAGTGACTGATGCCCCACCTGATTTCAATTTGGGCAGGGGCACCACCAGTGCCTCTCTGAGAGAGTCCGGCAGTAGTCCGGCGCGCAGCGCTTCTGCATATGGTTCTACCAGCTGGGGCGCGAACAGTGCCATGTACTTTTTGTAAAAGTCCGTTGGGAGACCATCTGTGCCAGGTGTCTTCCCAGGGGCCAGCTGTGTGATAGCCTCCCTTACCTCTTCTATTGTCACCGGTCCCCCTAGTTCGTTCCTCCCTTCGTGCGCCAGTACAGTCAGTGGGAGCGGTCGTAGAAATGTATTTAGTCTCCCTTCCTCTATCTGGTTGGGGCTCCGGTACAAGTCTGTATAATAGTCCCTGAAGGCGTCGTTCATAAGGCCTGGTCTGAATCTGTGCCCGCCTTTCATATCCCGAATGCTCACGATGGGGGATCCATCCCCTCCCGATCTTACCAGCCAGGCCAATAGCTTACCTGCCCTACCCTCTTCAGTTTGTATTGATGCTAAATATTTCTGTATGCAGTGGCACTTGAGCTGTTCCTCTACCTGGGAATGGGTCCTCCTTGCCTGCATATATTCTTCCTGATTCAGTGTGCCTTGGCTCCCTGCCTTTTCTGCCTCATGTATGGTTACCTTTAGTTTGGTTAGTTCGCGCTCTAGGGTGCGTTTAATCCCCACCGTTTGCCCTATACAAAAACCTCTTGTCGCTACCTTAAGTGTTTCCCACTCTATATGTCTAGTAGTGGCTGATCCTTTATTAATTTTAATGTGGTCTGTCAGGAATGAACGGAGCGCCTCCCTGTATGCTTGGTCTTCAAGTGCGGCAGGTGTTAATCTCCATAACGGTATGGGGGGGCCTATCCTCTACTACTCTCCACTACTACTTATGGACCGCTGCTCCGGGTAATGGGGGGATGGAGCGGTCCAAATCTATGTTCATTATGCTATTGAAGTCCCCCTCGAGCAATAACTCCCCGTGCTGCTTGCATGTGAGACGGCTCGACAAGCGCTGCATAAAGGGAATCTAGTCCTGATTGGGGGCGTAAATACTTCCCAGCACCAATGGGGTCCCGTGGAGTTTCCTCTCCACCAATATGAACCTACCCTCCTGATCAATGTCAGTAGAGACCACCTCAAAGGGGACACCTGCCCGCACCCAAACCAGTGCCCCCCTCGCATATGCAGAGTATATAGTAGCAAACACCTGCCCTCTCCATCTACGCCTTAGCTTTTCCACTTCCGCGGCTGTCAGGTGGGTTTCCTGTAGCATCGCTATATGTATGCCTCTCCTCTTTAGATAAGATAGTATTCTATGTCTTTTAGCTGGTGACCCCATCCATCTGATGTTCCACATTAGGAAACTATAGTCTGTCATTTAAAATCATCAAAGAGGGTCGGCCTAACCAACCACCCCCGGTACTCCACATCCCTCCATCTGTTATTCTTGGTTGCTCAGTTACAATCTGTTACCCCCAGGTGCCATCAAAACTTAAAAATTAAAATCCCAACTCCCCCTCCCCAGGGTGCCTCCGAAAATGTAGGTAGCCCAAATAACCAGTGCAACAGTGCAACTTTGTCATCAAAGTAAATATAGCTCTCGCCAGTCTAACTGAGTGGACGAGAAGCCGGTAGGGGGGTGGGTGTGTCCATGCCCATCGGGGCCTTCTGAGTACTCCGTGTGCCCCATCACCAGACCAGGTCGAATGCAGTTACCCCAAGTCATCTGCTGTTTGCGGAGTCAACCTCGGAGGTCGCACGGAGCAGCCCGAGCCCTCCACTGATGAAGCTGTTGTACCATCTGAGTCTCTTTCGATGCTCCCTGAAGGGGATGCTTCTCTGTCCATATCAGCCGCCACTCTCAAGACTTCTGTCCTCTCAGACTCCCTCTGTAATTTTGTCAGTCCAGATCGGAGGAGGGTCCGGCGACGCCGCCCCCGGGAAGCTCCCCACGTCATTCTCTTGGTGTTGTTCGATTTCGTAGGCCGCCCTGCTCGTCCTCCACGGGTCTCTATCCACTCCCATGCCTCCTCTGGACTCTGGAAGAATGTGGTCTTGTCCTCTGCGATCACTCTCAATCTTGCTGGAAAAAGGAGAGAGTATTGGATCCCTTCTTTTCTGAGGGCTCTCTTCACCGCCATGAATGACGCTCTCCTAATTTGGACATCCATGGTAAAGTCCGGAAAAAGAGTTACTTCTTTATTCGCCAACTTAAATGGTCCCGCCTCTCTGGATCTCTGGAGCAGAATGTCTCTGTCTTTATAGTGGAGCAGCCTGGCGACCACTGCGCGGGGCGGTCTTCCTGGTGCCAGGGGTCTGGAGGGGACTCGGTGTGCCCTCTCCAACATAAAGAATGGTGTCAATTGTCCCGGTGCCACCACAGTGCGCAGCCATTCCTCAAGAAAGTCTAACATATTTGTGCCTTCTGCTCCTTCCGGGAGCCCTACCACTCTTACATCGTTCCTTTGATTACTTCCCTCTGCATCTTCTGCCCTGCGCTCAAGGTGCATCACTCTGTCCGTGAGGCTCAGTACCAAGGCTTCTAGGTCTTTTTGTCTCGATGTAAGGTCCGCAAGCGCGGTCTCCGTTTCCTTGACTCTATCAACAAGCTTCTGGTGATCCGCACGCAGGAGGCCCTTTTCCACAGCCACCTGATTGATGTCATGCTTCAAGGTTGCTTTTGTGTCCTCAAGTGCACCCAGTATTTTATCGAGGGTATCTTGTACTTTGGTTTGCGTGAGGTTTCGCAGGTCCCCTCCACCGTGATCAGCATTAGTGGTGCGCTCCATCGCTTCACTCCGGCGCCGGCCCTTAGAGATCATCAGCCCAGAATGGCTGGAGCCTGGGATCTTAACTGTGCTTGAGGCCAAAGCCACACCTCCACCTGACCCTTTTACCTCTAGATCCATGCCTTCAGTTCAGGTTCTTTTACTAGCGCGGCAGTGCCCGGTCAATCCTCCATTGGTTACCCCAGTTGTTCATGCAAAACGTGTTCTCGAGTTTGCACTGTCCCCACGTGTAGGGCCCCCGGGCCCGGACATGCCCCCTTCCAAGAATCGGCGCCAGGTGTAGCGTTAGGCCCAACTCCGCTTTGCACTTGATGAACTCATCGTCTATGGGGCCCCTTTCATCTTGGATGTCTTCTCCAATGTCTCGTCGGATTCATAGAGGGCCCTTCCCAGATGTCCAGTTCCTCTCACCCCGGTGCTTGAGGGAGCTGGTAGGGCCTGAGATGATTGGGGGCCTCCGCTCTTCTTCACTGGTGAAAAGTCCGGGTCCCGCAGGCCTAGCGCCGATCCGCCTCCACCGCTCAGGCGGAGCGCAGCACACCGCTCCCCCGGCCCGCAGGGCCCAACCGAACCTGCCGCTCCTCTGCTCAGAGTGATGCGCCCTCTCCCCCTATCAAGGGAGCAGCGCAGCCGGCGCTGCCCCTCCTCAGCTCTGCGGCTTCTCGCAGCATCTCCTCACCATAACCAGGGAGACCGGCACTCGAGCCCCGGCTCCAGTTTCTTCCTGGGTCCCAGTTGCGACATTCCACAGCTCTCCTCCCAAGGGGTTCATGCAAAATGTGTTCTCAAGTTTGCACTGTCCCTATGTTGAGGCCCTCCAGGCCCGGATATGTCTTCTTCCAAGAAATGGCGCAAGGTGTAGCGCTAGGCCCCACTCCGCTTCGCACTCGATGAACTCGTCGTCCACTGGGCCCCTATTATCTTTGCAGAGAGCCTAATGTCTTCTCCAATGTCTTGTTGGTGTGCCCCATCTGCTGCTCTCAATTTGTAACTGAGTCTAGGCCTTGCGGTGAAGTTGGATTCATAGAGGGCTCTTCCTGGGTGCCCAACTCTTCTCACCCCAGTGCTGGTGGGAGCCAGTAGGCCATGAGGTGTTTGGGGGTCTCCGCTCTTCCTCTCTGGCAAAAAGTCTGGGTCCCGCAGGCCCAGCGCCGATCGCCTCCACCGCTCTGGCAGGGTGCAGCACGCCGCTCCCCTAGCTCGCAGGGGCCGACGGAGCCCACCGCTCCTCCACCCAGAGCTATGTGCCCCCTTCCCCTATAAAAGGGGCCACGCAGCCGGCGTCTCGCAGCTCCTCCTCACCGTGACCAGGGAGACCGGCACTCGAGCCCCCGGCTCCCGTTTCTTTCTGGGCCCCGGCCGCGACGCTCCACAGCTCACCTCCTGAGGGGTCCCGGAGAACGGGAATCCCCTCCGCTGACTATTCTCTATTCCAGTCATCCCCGATGCACGGCTCTCTGATGGATGGTCAAGGGATGGGGTTCGTTTTTGTGGATAATTATTAGGCCCCTCGGGAACCGATGTATTAAGCAGCCGCCATCTTGGCGGCCTAGCCACGCCCCATAGAAACTAATCTTCTTGTTTTATTATTCAGTCGTGATCCAGACTAGTGTTCACCAAGCATTTAGGAGCATATTTACAAGGGAAGTTGCATCGCTCTTGCACCACTCAACATGGTGCAAGCACAACGCAAGCCCAAAATGAGATTTATGAAACCATGTAAGACCCCCTTGTGTGTCTGTAGGAAGTTGGCTCTGTATGTGCTATTTCAAAGTAAGGAATAGCATGCACAGAGTCCAAGGGTTCCCCTTAGAGGTAAGATAGTGGCAAAAAGAGATAATACTAATGCTCTATTTTGTGGTAGTGTGGTCGAGCAGTAGGCTTATCCAAGGAGTAGTGTTAAGCATTTGTTGTACATACACATAGACAATAAATGAGGTACACACACTCAGAGACAAATCCAGCCAATAGGTTTTTATATAGAAAAATATATTTTCTTAGTTTATTTTAAGAACCACAGGTTCAAATTCTACATGTAATATCTCATTCGAAAGGTATTGCAGGTAAGTACTTTAGGAACTTCAAATCATCAAAATTGCATGTATACTTTTCAAGTTATTTACAAATAGCTGTTTTAAAAGTGGACACAGTGCAATTTTCACAGTTCCTAGGGGAGGTAAGTATTTGTTAGGTTAACCAGGTAAGTAAGACACTTACAGGGCTTAGTTCTTGGTCCAAGGTAGCCCACCGTTGGGGGTTCAGAGCAACCCCAAAGTCACCACACCAGCAGCTCAGGGCCGGTCAGGTGCAGAGTTCAAAGTGGTGCCCAAAACGCATAGGCTAGAATGGAGAGAAGGGGGTGCCCCGGTTCCGGTCTGCTTGCAGGTAAGTACCCGCGTCTTCGGAGGGCAGACCAGGGGGGTTTTGTAGGGCACCGGGGGGGACACAAGTCCACACAGAAATTTCACCCTCAGCGGCGCGGGGGCGGCCGGGTGCAGTGTAGAAACAAGCGTCGGGTTCGCAATGTTAGTCTATGAGAGATCTCGGGATCTCTTCAGCGCTGCAGGCAGGCAAGGGGGGGGGTTCCTCGGGGAAACCTCCACTTGGGCAAGGGAGAGGGACTCCTGGGGGTCACTTCTCCAGTGAAAGTCCGGTCCTTCAGGTCCTGGGGGCTGCGGGTGCAGGGTCTCTCCCAGGCGTCGGGACTTTAGGTTCAAAGAGTCGCGGTCAGGGGAAGCCTCGGGATTCCCTCTGCCGGCGGCGCTGTGGGGGCTCAGGGGGGACAGGTTTTGGTACTCACAGTATCAGAGTAGTCCTGGGGTCCCTCCTGAGGTGTTGGATCGCCACCAGCCGAGTCGGGGTCGCCAGGTGCAGTGTTGCAAGTCTCACGCTTCTTGCGGGGAGCTTGCAGGGTTCTTTAAAGCTGCTGGAAACAAAGTTGCAGCTTTTCTTGGAGCAGGTCCGCTGTCCTCGGGAGTTTCTTGTCTTTTCGAAGCAGGGGCAGTCCTCAGAGGATGTCGAGGTCGCTGGTCCCTTTGGAAGGCGTCGCTGGAGCAGGATCTTTGGAAGGCAGGAGACAGGCCGGTGAGTTTCTGGAGCCAAGGCAGTTGTCGTCTTCTGGTCTTCCGCTGCAGGGGTTTTCAGCTGGGCAGTCCTTCTTCTTGTAGTTGCAGGAATCTAATTTTCTAGGGTTCAGGGTAGCCCTTAAATACTAAATTTAAGGGCGTGTTTAGGTCTGGGGGGTTAGTAGCCAATGGCTACTAGCCCTGAGGGTGGGTACACCCTCTTTGTGCCTCCTCCCAAGGGGAGGGGGTCACAATCCTAACCCTATTGGGGGAATCCTCCATCTGCAAGATGGAGGATTTCTAAAAGTTAGAGTCACTTCAGCTCAGGACACCTTAGGGGCTGTCCTGACTGGTCAGTGACTCCTCCTTGTTTTTCTCATTATCTTCTCCGGCCTTGCCGCCAAAAGTGGGGCCTGGCCGGAGGGGGCGGGCAACTCCGCTAGCTGGAGTGTCCTGCTGGGTTGGCACAAAGGAGGTGAGCCTTTGAGGCTCACCGCCAGGTGTGACAATTCCTGCCTGGGGGAGGTGTTAGCATCTCCACCCAGTGCAGGCTTTGTTACTGGCCTCAGAGTGACAAAGGCACTCTCCCCATGGGGCCAGCAACATGTCTCGGTTTGTGGCAGGCTGCTAAAACTAGTCAGCCTACACAGATAGTCGGTTAAGTTTCAGGGGGCACCTCTAAGGTGCCCTCTGTGGTGTATTTTACAATAAAATGTACACTGGCATCAGTGTGCATTTATTGTGCTGAGAAGTTTGATACCAAACTTCCCAGTTTTCAGTGTAGCCATTATGGTGCTGTGGAGTTCGTGTTTGACAAACTCCCAGACCATATACTCTTATGGCTACCCTGCACTTACAATGTCTAAGGTTTTGTTTAGACACTGTAGGGGTACCATGCTCATGCACTGGTACCCGCACCTATGGTATAGTGCACCCTGCCTTAGGGCTGTAAGGCCTGCTAGAGGGGTGTCTTACCTATACTGCATAGGCAGTGAGAGGCTGGCATGGCACCCTGAGGGGAGTGCTATGTCGACTTACTCGTTTTGTCCTCACTAGCACACACAAGCTGGCAAGCAGTGTGTCTGTGCTGAGTGAGAGGTCTCCAGGGTGGCATAAGACATGCTGCAGCCCTTAGAGACCTTCCTTGGCATCAGGGCCCTTGGTACTAGAAGTACCAGTTACAAGGGACTTATCTGGATGCCAGGGTCTGCCAATTGTGGATACAAAAGTACAGGTTAGGGAAAGAACACTGGTGCTGGGGCCTGGTTAGCAGGCCTCAGCACACTTTCAATTGTAAACATAGCATCAGCAAAGGCAAAAAGTCAGGGGGCAACCATGCCAAGGAGGCATTTCCTTACACAACCCCCCCCCAAACGAAAGAGGATGAGACTAACCTTTCCCAAGAGAGTCTTCATTTTCTAAGTGGAAGAACCTGGAAAGGCCATCTGCATTGGCATGGGCAGTCCCAGGTCTGTGTTCCACTATAAAGTCCATTCCCTGTAGGGAGATGGACCACCTCAACAGTTTAGGATTTTCACCTTTCATTTGCATCAGCCATTTGAGAGGTCTGTGGTCAGTTTGAACTAGGAAGTGAGTCCCAAAGAGGTATGGTCTCAGCTTCTTCAGGGACCAAACCACAGCAAAGGCCTCCCTCTCAATGGCACTCCAACGCTGCTCCCTGGGGAGTAACCTCCTGCTAATGAAAGCAACAGGCTGGTCAAGGCCATCATCATTTGTTTGGGACAAAACTGCCCCTATCCCATGTTCAGAGGCATCAGTCTGCACAATGAACTGCTTAGAATAATCTGGAGCTTTGAGAACTGGTGCTGAGCACATTGCCTGTTTCAGGGTGTCAAATGCCTGTTGGCATTCCACAGTCCAGTTCACTTTCTTGGGCATTTTCTTGGAGGTGAGTTCAGTGAGGGCTGTCACAATGGATCCATATCCCTTCACAAACCTCCTGTAATACCCAGTCAAGCCAAGGAATGCCCTGACTTGAGTCTGGGTTTTTGGAGCTACCCAGTCCAGAATAGTCTGGATCTTGGGTTGGAGTGGCTGAACTTGGCCTCCACCTACAAGGTGTCCCAAGTAAACCACCGTTCCCTGCCCTATCTGGCATTTGGATGCCTTGATAGAGAGGCCTGCAGATTGCAGAGCCTTCAAAACCTTCCTCAGGTGGACCAGGTGATCCTGCCAGGTGGAGCTAAAGACAGCAATATCATCAAGATAAGCTGTGCTAAAGGACTCCAAGCCAGCAAGGACTTGATTCACCAACCTTTGGAAGTTGGCAGGGGCATTCTTTAAACCAAAGGGCATAACAGTAAACTGATAATGCCCATCAGGTGTGGAGAATGCTGTCTTTTCTTTTGCTCCAGGTGCCATTTTTATTTGCCAGTACCCTGCTGTCAAGTCAAAGGTACTTAGAAATTTGGCAGCACCTAATTTATCAATGAGCTCATCAGCTCTTGGAATTGGATGGGCATCTGTCTTGGTGACAGAATTGAGCCCTCTGTAGTCCACACAAAACCTCATCTCTTTCTTTCCATCTTTGGTGTGAGGTTTGGGGACTAAGACCACTGGGCTAGCCCAGGGGCTGTCAGAGCGCTCAATTACTCCCAATTCCAGCATCTTGTGGACTTCCACCTTGATGCTTTCTTTAACATGGTCAGATTGTCTAAAGATTTTGTTCTTGACAGGCATGCTGTCTCCTGTGTCCACATCATGGGTACACAGGTGTGTCTGACCAGGGGTTAAGGAGAAGAGTTCAGGAAACTGTTGTAGGACTCTCCTACAATCAGCTTGCTGTTGGCCAGAGAGGGTGTCTGAGTAGATCACTCCATCTACTGTGCCATCTTTTGGGTCTGATGACAGAAGATCAGGGAGAGGTTCACTCTCTGCCTCCTGATCCTCATCTGTTACCATCAACAGATTCACATCAGCCCTGTCATGGAAGAGCTTAAGGCGGTTCACATGGATCACCCTCTTGGGGCTCCTGCTTGTGCCCAGGTCCACCAGGTAGGTGACCTGACTCTTCCTTTCTAGTACTGGGTAAGGGCCACTCCATTTGTCCTGGAGTGCCCTGGGAGCCACAGGCTCCAGAACCCAGACTTTCTGCCCTGGTTGGAACTCAACCAGTGCAGCCTTTTGGTCATACCAAAACTTCTGGAGCTGTTGGCTGGCCTCAAGGTTTTTGGTTGCCTTTTCCATGTACTCTGCCATTCTAGAGCGAAGGCCAAGTACATAGTCCACTATGTCCTGTTTAGGCTCATGGAGAGGTCTCTCCCAGCCTTCTTTAACAAGGGCAAGTGGTCCCCTTACAGGATGACCAAACAGAAGTTCAAAGGGTGAGAATCCTACTCCCTTCTGTGGCACCTCTCTGTAAGCGAAAAGCAGACATGGCAAGAGGACATCCCATCTCCTTTTGAGTTTTTCTGGGAGCCCCATGATCATGCCTTTTAATGTCTTGTTGAATCTCTCAACCAAGCCATTAGTTTGGGGATGGTATGGTGTAGTGAATTTATAAGTCACTCCACACTCATTCCACATGTGCTTTAGGTATGCTGACATGAAGTTGGTACCTCTGTCAGACACCACCTCCTTAGGGAAACCCACTCTGGTAAAGATACCAATGAGGGCCTTGGCTACTGCAGGGGCAGTAGTCGACCTAAGGGGAATAGCTTCAGGATACCTGGTAGCATGATCCACCACTACCAGGATATACATATTTCTTGAGGCTGTGGGAGGTTCCAGTGGACCAACTATGTCCACACCCACTCTTTCAAAGGGAACCCCCACCACTGGAAGTGGAATGAGGGGGGCCTTTGGATGTCCACCTGTCTTACCACTGGCTTGACAGGTGGGGCAGGAGAGGCAAAACTCCTTAACCATGTTGGACATATTGGGCCAGTAGAAGTGGTTGACTAACCTCTCCCACGTCTTGGTTTGTCCCAAATGTCCAGCAAGGGGAATGTCATGGGCCAATGTTAGGATGAACTTCCTGAACAGCTGAGGCACTACCACTCTCCTAGTGGCACCAGGTTTGGGGTCTCTGGCCTCAGTGTACAGGAGTCCATCTTCCCAATAGACCCTATGCGTTCCATTTTTCTTGCCTTTGGACTCTTCAGCAGCTTGCTGCCTAAGGCCTTCAAGAGAGGGACAGGTTTCTTGTCCCTTACACAGCTCCTCCCTTGAGGGTCCCCCTGGGCCTAAGAGCTCAACCTGATAAGGTTCAAGCTCCAAAGGCTCAGTTCCCTCAGAGGGCAGAACTTCTTCCTGAGAAGAGAGGTTCCCTTTCTTTTGCTGTGTTGCAGTTGGTTTCCCAACTGACTTTCCTGTTCTCTTGGTAGGCTGGGCCATTCTTCCAGACTCCAGCTCTACTTGTTCACCCTGTGCCTTGCACTGTGCTCTTGTTTTCACACACACCAGTTCAGGGATACCCAGCATTGCTGCATGGGTTTTTAGTTCTACCTCAGCCCATGCTGAGGACTCCAGGTCATTTCCAAGCAGACAGTCCACTGGGATATTTGAGGAGACCACCCCCTGTTTCAGGCCTTTGACCCCTCCCCATTCTAAAGTAACCATTGCCATGGGATGTACTTTTCTCTGATTGTCAGCGTTGGTGACTGTGTAAGTTTTTCCAGTCAGGTATTGGCCAGGGGAAACCAGTTTCTCTGTCACCATGGTGACACTGGCACCTGTATCCCTCAGGCCCTCTATTCTAGTCCCATTAATTAAGAGTTGCTGTCTGTATTTTTGCATGTTAGGCGGCCAGACAGCTAGTGTGGCTAAATCCACCCCACCCTCAGAAACTAGAATAGCTTCAGTGTGGACCCTGATTTGCTCTGGGCACACTGTTGATCCCACTTGGAGACTAGCCATACCAGTGTTACCTGGATGGGAGTTTGGAGTGGAACCTTTCTTGGGACAGGCCTTGTCTCCAGTTTGGTGTCCATGCTGTTTACAGCTATGACACCAGGCCTTTTTGGGATCAAAGTTTTTACCCTTGTACCCATTGTTTTGTGAAGAGGCTCTGGGCCCACCCTCCTGTGCAGGTTTTTGGGGGCCTGTAGAAGACTCTTTACTATTTTTAGTTTTGGTTGTCTCATCACCCTTCCCCTGGGGAGTCTTTGTGACCCCTTTCTTTTGGTCACCCCCTGTTGAAGTCTTGGACACCCTTGTCTTGACCCAATGGTCCGCCTTCTTTCCCAATTCTTGGGGAGAAATTGGTCCTAGGTCTACCAGATGCTGATGCAGTTTATCATTGAAACAATTACTTAACAGGTGTTCTTTCACAAATAAATTGTACAGCCCATCATAATTACTTACACCACTGCCTTGAATCCAACCATCTAGTGTTTTCACTGAGTAGTCAACAAAGTCAACCCAGGTCTGGCTCGAGGATTTTTGAGCCCCCCTGAACCTAATCCTGTACTCCTCAGTGGAGAATCCAAAGCCCTCAATCAGGGTACCCTTCATGAGGTCATAAGATTCTGCATCTTTTCCAGAGAGTGTGAGGAGTCTATCCCTACACTTTCCAGTGAACATTTCCCAAAGGAGAGCACCCCAGTGAGATCTGTTCACTTTTCTGGTTACACAAGCCCTCTCAAAAGCTGTGAACCACTTGGTGATGTCATCACCATCTTCAAATTTTGTCACAATCCCTTTGGGGATTTTTAACATGTCAGGAGAATCTCTGACCCTATTTATATTGCTGCCACCATTGATGGGTCCTAGGCCCATCTCTTGTCTTTCCCTTTCTATGGCTAGGAGCTGTCTCTCTAAAGCCAATCTTTTGGCCATCCTGGCTAACAGGAGGTCATCTTCACTGAGAGCATCCTCAGTGATTTCAGAAATGTGGGACCCTCCTGTGAGGGACTCACTATTTCTGACTAACACAGTTGGAGACAGGACTTGAGGGGTCCTGTTCTCCCTATTTAGGACTGGAGGAGGGACATTGGCCTCCAAGTCACTAATTTCTTCCTCTGTGATGTCATCATCAGAGGGGTTGGCTTTTTCAAACTCTGCCAACAGCTCCTGGAGCTGAATTTTGGTAGGTCTGGAGCCAATGGTTATTTTCTTTATATTACAGAGAGACCTTAGCTCCCTCATCTTAAGATGGAGGTAAGGTGTGGTGTCGAGTTCCACCACATTCATCTCTGTATCAGACATTATTTTGCTAAAAGTTGGAAGACTTTTTAAAGAATCTAAAACTGTTTCTAGAATCTAATTTCAAACCTTTAACAAACTTTTAAACTCTAAAAGACAATGCTAAACAGGGACTTAACACACAAGGCCCTAGCAGGACTTTTAAGAATTTAGAAAAATTTCAAATTGCAAAAATGAATTTCTAATGACAATTTTGGAATTTGTCGTGTGATCAGGTATTGGCTGAGTAGTCCAGCAAATGCAAAGTCTTGTACCCCACCGCTGATCCACCAATGTAGGAAGTTGGCTCTGTATGTGCTATTTCAAAGTAAGGAATAGCATGCACAGAGTCCAAGGGTTCCCCTTAGAGGTAAGATAGTGGCAAAAAGAGATAATACTAATGCTCTATTTTGTGGTAGTGTGGTCGAGCAGTAGGCTTATCCAAGGAGTAGTGTTAAGCATTTGTTGTACATACACATAGACAATAAATGAGGTACACACACTCAGAGACAAATCCAGCCAATAGGTTTTTATATAGAAAAATATCTTTTCTTAGTTTATTTTAAGAACCACAGGTTCAAATTCTACATGTAATATCTCATTCGAAAGGTATTGCAGGTAAGTACTTTAGGAACTTCAAATCATCAAAATTGCATGTATACTTTTCAAGTTATTCACAAATAGCTGTTTTAAAAGTGGACACAGTGCAATTTTCACAGTTCCTAGGGGAGGTAAGTATTTGTTAGGTTAACCAGGTAAGTAAGACACTTACAGGGCTTAGTTCTTGGTCCAAGGTAGCCCACCGTTGGGGGTTCAGAGCAACCCCAAAGTCACCACACCAGCAGCTCAGGGCCGGTCAGATGCAGAGTTCAAAGTGGTGCCCAAAACGCATAGGGTAGAATGGAGAGAAGGGGGTGCCCCGGTTCTGGTCTGCTTGCAGGTAAGTACCCGCGTCTTCGGAGGGCAGACCAGGGGGGTTTTGTAGGGCACCGGGGGGGACACAAGTCCACACAGAAATTTCACCCTCAGCGGCGCGGGGGCGGCCGGGTGCAGTGTAGAAACAAGCGTCGGGTTCGCAATGTTAGTCTATGAGAGATCTCGGGATCTCTTCAGCGCTGCAGGCAGGCAAGGGGGGGGTTCCTCGGGGAAACCTCCACTTGGGCAAGGGAGAGGGACTCCTGGGGGTCACTTCTCCAGTGAAAGTCCGGTCCTTCAGGTCCTGGGGGCTGCGGGTGCAGGGTCTCTCCCAGGCGTCGGGACTTTAGGTTCAAAGAGTCGCGGTCAGGGGAAGCCTCGGGATTCCCTCTGCCGGCGGCGCTGTGGGGGCTCAGGGGGGACAGGTTTTGGTACTCACAGTATCAGAGTAGTCCTGGGGTCCCTCCTGAGGTGTTGGATCGCCACCAGCCGAGTCGGGGTCGCCGGGTGCAGTGTTGCAAGTCTCACGCTTCTTGCGGGGAGCTTGCAGGGTTCTTTAAAGCTGCTGGAAACAAAGTTGCAGCTTTTCTTGGAGCAGGTCCGCTGTCCTCAGGAGTTTCTTGTCTTTTCGAAGCAGGGGCAGTCCTCAGAGGATGTCGAGGTCGCTGGTCCCTTTGGAAGGCGTCGCTGGAGCAGGATCTTTGGAAGGCAGGAGACAGGCCGGTGAGTTTCTGGAGCCAAGGCAGTTGTCGTCTTCTGGTCTTCCGCTGCAGGGGTTTTCAGCTGGGCAGTCCTTCTTCTTGTAGTTGCAGGAATCTAATTTTCTAGGGTTCAGGGTAGCCCTTAAATACTAAATTTAAGGGCGTGTTTAGGTCTGGGGGGTTAGTAGCCAATGGCTACTAGCCCTGAGGGTGGGTACACCCTCTTTGTGCCTCCTCCCAAGGGGAGGGGGTCACAATCCTAACCCTATTGGGGGAATCCTCCATCTGCAAGATGGAGGATTTCTAAAAGTTAGAGTCACTTCAGCTCAGGACACCTTAGGGGCTGTCCTGACTGGTCAGTGACTCCTCCTTGTTTTTCTCATTATCTTCTCCGGCCTTGCCGCCAAAAGTGGGGCCTGGCCGGAGGGGGCGGGCAACTCCGCTAGCTGGAGTGTCCTGCTGGGTTGGCACAAAGGAGGTGAGCCTTTGAGGCTCACCGCCAGGTGTGACAATTCCTGCCTGGGGGAGGTGTTAGCATCTCCACCCAGTGCAGGCTTTGTTACTGGCCTCAGAGTGACAAAGGCACTCTCCCCATGGGGCCAGCAACATGTCTCGGTTTGTGGCAGGCTGCTAAAACTAGTCAGCCTACACAGATAGTCGGTTAAGTTTCAGGGGGCACCTCTAAGGTGCCCTCTGTGGTGTATTTTACAATAAAATGTACACTGGCATCAGTGTGCATTTATTGTGCTGAGAAGTTTGATACCAAACTTCCCAGTTTTCAGTGTAGCCATTATGGTGCTGTGGAGTTCGTGTTTGACAAACTCCCAGACCATATACTCTTATGGCTACCCTGCACTTACAATGTCTAAGGTTTTGTTTAGACACTGTAGGGGTACCATGCTCATGCACTGGTACCCTCACCTATGGTATAGTGCACCCTGCCTTAGGGCTGTAAGGCCTGCTAGAGGGGTGTCTTACCTATACTGCATAGGCAGTGAGAGGCTGGCATGGCACCCTGAGGGGAGTGCCATGTCGACTTACTCGTTTTGTCCTCACTAGCACACACAAGCTGGCAAGCAGTGTGTCTGTGCTGAGTGAGAGGTCTCCAGGGTGGCATAAGACATGCTGCAGCCCTTAGAGACCTTCCTTGGCATCAGGGCCCTTGGTACTAGAAGTACCAGTTACAAGGGACTTATCTGGATGCCAGGGTCTGCCAATTGTGGATACAAAAGTACAGGTTAGGGAAAGAACACTGGTGCTGGGGCCTGGTTAGCAGGCCTCAGCACACTTTCAATTGTAAACATAGCATCAGCAAAGGCAAAAAGTCAGGGGGCAACCATGCCAAGGAGGCATTTCCTTACAGTGTCCCTCAGTGGATTAATAAATCTGGAGAAAAGCAATGCAGCACAAGTCACTGCTTTGTGTTACTCTGCCCCGGGGAGGCACTCCATGGGAGTTGCATGGGTGTCCACACACAAGGTCCACGAATTTGAAGGCATTTCCAGATTTACCAGAAGTGGTAGACCTGGGGATGAGTCAAAATGCTAAGCCTTCCTAGGTGAGGCTTAACAAGTAGAAATATGTTTATTTCTCCTCATTTTTCCTCTTCTATGTGTGTTGCATTCTGGAGCACACATAGAAAGAGGAAAATGCCATTTCTCGCACAAAGATAATCCTTCTAACAATATAGGCACCCTTGTACCATAGTGCATTGGCGCTAGCCAGCCAAAATGGTGCCAGTGCAGGGGCAAAGGCAGGAATGCACCACATTCCTGCCCTTTCCCTGGGATGCAGCACAGCAAGGAGACATGCTGTACCGCCCTGCATCACTTTCCCATAAATATGCCCCTTAATCTCTTCAAGACTTCAGTTGTGAGATCTTTTGGTAATTTCTTGTAGTTCTTCTCTACCCCAAGTAAATTATTTCGGTCATTCTTTAACATATCTTTTGGAGGGATCACAATTGCGCTGCCTTTTTCTGCAGGTTTATGATGCTCTCTTAGGGCCTGATTTAGAGTTTGGTGGACAGGTTACTCCATAACAAATGTGACGGATATTCCATCCTCCGAGAAGTCTTTGCTGTCCCTAAGACTTCAAACAACAGGAGGCAAGCTCTAACTCAAGCCCTTGGAGATTTCTTCACAAGATGGAAGGCACACAAAGTCCAGTCTTTGCCCTCTTACTCTGGCAGAAGCAGCAGTGCAGGAAATCTCCACAAAGCACACTCACAGGCAGGGCAGTACTTCTTCCTCAGCTATCAGCTCTTCTCCAGGCAGAGGTTCCTCTTGGTTCCAGAAGTGTTTCTAAAGTCTGTAGATTTTGGTGCCCTTCTTATACCCATTTTAGTCTTTGAAGTCACCTTTCTTCAAAAGGGACTCACACATACTTGTGAAATCCTGCCTTGCCCAGGCAAGGCCTCAGACACACACCAGGGGGTTGGAGTCTGCATTGTCAGAGGCAGGCACAGTCCTTTCAGATGAGAGTGACCACTCCACCCCTCCCTCTTAGCAGAGATGGCTAATCAGGAAATGCAGGTTACACCCCAGCTCCCTTTGTGTTACTGTCTAGTGCGAGGTGAAAAACAACCCAACTGTCAAACTGACCCAGACAGGGAATCCACAAACAAGACAGAGTCACAGAATGGTTTAAGCAAGAAAATGCTCACTTTCTAAAAGTGGCACTTTCAAATGCACAATCTTAAAATCAACTTTACTAAAAGATGTATTTTTAAATTGTGAGTTCAGGGACCCCAAACTCCACGTGTCCATCTACTCTCTAGGGGAATCTACACTTTAATCATATTTAAAGGTAGCCCCCATGTTATCCTATGAGAGAGACAGGCCTTGCAACAGTGAAAAACGAAGTTGGCAGTATTTCACTGTCAGGACATATAAACCACATTACTATATGTCCTACCTTATCCATACACTGCACCCTGCCCTTGGGGCTACCTAGGGCCTACCTTAGGGGTGCCTTACATGTAAGGAAAGGGAAGGTTTAGGCCTGGCAAGTGGGTACACTTGCCAAGTCGAATTTATAGTGTAAATGTATACACACAGACACTGCAGTGGCAGTTCTGAGACATGATTACAGGGTTACTTATGTGGGTGGCACAACCAGTGCTGCAGGCCCACTAGTAACATTTGATTTACAGGCCCTGGGCACCTCTAGTGCACTTTACTAGGACTTAACAGTAAAACAAATATGCCAATCATGGAGAACCAATTACGTACACATTTTAAACAAGAGCACTTGCACTTTAGCACTGGTTAGCAGTGGTAAAGTGCCCAGACTAATAAAAACAGCAAAATCAGAGTCCAGCACACATCAACAACCTGGGGAACAGAGGCAAAAAGTTAAGGGAGACCACGCCAAGGATGAAAAGTCTAACAGTCCACATAGCTTATAAAAGGATAATAATTTGGCGAATGGGATATCCATCGTATTTGTGATGGGGTAACCCCTCCCCCAGGCCCAAAATTATGCCCTTAATCCTCTTGTGAATGGCTTGTCGCCCCTCTTTTGTGATATTGTGATGGGGGTAGAAGTTATTTTATTCAGCTTGTCAATGTCGTTGTTTACCGGCTGTTTGAAAGCAGGCCTTTTGTGAGTGGGTGGAATGAATATGGATTTTAATCTCAGCCCTATGTTTTTATCCATATCTGATGAGTTAGTTTTACTGGCAAAATATGCCTCTAGTTGTATTTTTCTAAAAACTCCCATTTCTGTCCATAAATTAAATAGTTCATGCTTTGGTTTATGCAGAATCCATTACTGAGTAAGTTAGTCTCAGCATCTGTAAAGATATTCCTGTTGAAGTGAAATACCATATTGATGTCTTTCAATGGTCTTTGCTGGTGGCCGTGTGTCTGTTAGTCTTCCCATGACACCATTTGCTCTTTTCCCTTTCCTCTCCTGCATCCTCTGCCTCTCTCTATAAAAGAAGATCTTGGTTGGAATTGCCACTGCAAGATCTATGGTACCATTGGTTGTGAGTACATATATGTATTGGGCCTACTCCACTGTAGTTCTTGAAATGGACGAGGTCACAGGCCAAACATTCTTTGTTGAGTGAAACCTCACCTGGAGTTACTCCTGCCTCTTGGTCTATACTTGCCAGTGTCACTGGAATCTGAATTAGAGGATCCACTACTGTGGGAGGATGTGTCTGACTCATTTTATTCATAAATTCATAATTCTTCTTAGAGTAGGGATAGACCTTGTTAAGAAAGAATTTCTAAAGGTTCTTCTAAAACCTCTATATTTTCAAATTAATTAGGACGGTGTTATTCACTTCCTTTAATTTATTTTTGAAAGAAGTGATACTCATCTGTGTCATCAAAGAATTTTCTCTGATCTTTATTTTCAATAGCAAGTTTTCAGACGATCTTTTCGCAGTTCTTTTGATCAGGACAGCTAGTACCTGCTACATTTCCAAGAGGTCAGTGACCAGTCACTTTGAAACTATTTGTCATCCAAATGATTTTCAGGTCATTGGTTACTATCAATCTATGAGGTGCTGTGTTTCCCCGAAGGTATTCCATTATTATAGCACCATGCATCAGAGTTTAACCTGTGTCTTTTTCAAATCACTCAAAGAGTCCCAATTGCTGATCTGTGTCCGGGTTTGATTCATAGTGGTATCATCAATTGTGGTGGATCCACTACAGTAGACAATACCAAGTCATCATCATATGACAAGGTTTCTGCCATTGTTTTTACCAAAAAAAAGTGTTGGTCTAACAATCAAAAGGGGGGCATTTCTGCTTGTACAAGTCAATGCCTGATATCTATCACACCTGAGTCACTGTACCACAAACAGAGAAGAAGGGGATACTAAATGCTACTATGGCCCTCATTATGTCAATGGCGGTAATGACCCCCTACCGCTGCGGCTTCGGCCACCAAAACACCGTTGGCATGGCTACTTACCATCTGCCATATTATGACCGTAGCCGGAATTCCTCCAGAAGGCTGGAGCAATTCCAGCTACGGTCATAATATGCCGGGCAGAGGTAAGGTGTTGTTGCTGCCAGCAGCAGCGCCACGACAGTGGACAGCCGCACACAGTATCATGATCCATGATGTGGCCTGGCAGTGTTATGCTGGTGGACGCAGCTGCTGGCAGCAGCGCCATGTCCTGTCTCCTGCCAGAGGACCCCCTCCAAGCATGAAAGTTGGGTGCTCCGACAGGGGAGGGGGGCGTTGTCGGTGTGTGGGGGTGTGGATGTATGTTAGTGTGTGCCTGCATGCGGGTGTGTGGCGTGTGGAATGTGCGTGTGCATGAATGGGTGTGAGTGTGCATGTATGTTGTGTTGTGTGAATGCGTGTGTGCATGTATATGTGTTAGTGTGTGTGGATGTGTGTGTGAATGTATGTATGCATGCATTGGTGAATGTGGGTATGAGTGTGTGTATGTTGGTGCGTGAATGTGCGTGTATGTCGTGGGGGGTCGAGAGGGGGAGGGTGGGGGAGGACTCTGGGGAGGGGGGCGGGGGAGACCCTTATCAGTGTCAGGGAAGGAATTCCCTGGCACTGACAGTGCCTACTGCCATGGTTTTCGTGGCGGTAAAAAAGCCACGAAAACCATGGTGGTAGGTGGGGTCATAATCCTGCGGGTGGGACAGTGACGGCCGCCTGGATGGAGACTGAAGTCTCCAGCCCGGCGGCTGTTACCACACTGGCAGACAGAGTGGTACATTGGAGGTTTGGATGTCATATTTTGGGGAGAAGTACCGCCAGCCTGTTGGCAGCACCTTTCTCCAAAATACCGCAGTCTGCCAGGGTTGTAAGGAGGGCCAATATGTTTTCCACATCCATATCAACAACTACAAAGAATTTGGTAGCGATAGATGTTTTCACGCCACTATTCTAGAGAGAGTACATCAAAGATATTGGACAAGAAAGATATTGGTCACACCCAGCCCCTATTGTGTTGTGGCTATCTGGAAAGTATGCACCTAGTGTAGCTATCACTCTGCCCTAGACGTGGATTCGAGTCATGCTGCAAAGCACGAGCGGTATAAGCACATAGAAATGCCCACTTTCTAAAAGTGTAATTTCTAAAATAGTAATGCCAAAATCCAACTGCACCAGTAAGCAGGATTTCTCACTACCATTCCAGGCATAACAAACATGCTCACACTACTCCTCACAGATCACAAATTACCAGTTAGACATATATAAGGAAATTCCCAATGCAAACCGATCTGAGGAGCAGCACTCACAGTAGCGAAAAATGAAATAGGCTTTTTGTCACTTCTAGTGCATGGAACAACATAAAAGTACATGTCCTATCTTTTTTATACACAGCAGCTGGCCCATGGGCTATCTAGGGCCCAGCTTCGGGATGACTTACGTGTAGTAAAATGCGGAGTTTAGGCCTTGGCAAGTAGTTTGACTTGCCAAGTCAATGTGGCAGTAAACTGTGCATGCAGGCACTGCAGTTGCAGGACTGAAACAAGTTTTAAAGGCTGCTTCTGTGGGTGGCCCAATCAGCCCTGCAGTCCCACTAGTAGCATTTCATTTACAGGCCCAGGTTATATGGTATAACACTGTAGCAGGGTCTTACAGGTAAATTAAATGTGCCAAACAGGTTGTCACATAGGTTCTAATTATGCGAATGAGGCTACTGGATTTAGGGGCAGAAACGCAGAGATTGTGGGGTACTAAGTACATTTCCACACCATGTGACCCCTGTCAGCCTAATCAGGGTTTTTCTGGCTAACTAGCAGCACCTCATCTCTACCCAAGAGCAGGGATGATTGTGGGAATCGGGTGCATCACAAGGAAGACTCCTCAGGGGAATCGTGGTCTCATCCCTTTCTCTCAGTTACATTGGTCTTACGCTGGCAAAGACAACAGAGGCAGAATATAGCTCAATAAAGGTTTTTATTGAAGTAACTGCATCCTAGATAAAATAGCATGTATTGCAATAACTGGGATGATAAAACACAATAAAAGCAAGAAGGAGACAAGGAAAGTGAAACACATAAACAGTCCCATCATACTTTCAATAGGAGTGCGATGTAGTTCTCATACCTACGTTGTGTATGAGCACAGCATAATTAGCCTAATCCACCATTCAGGTTTTCCCCTGGGAAAACATCATCCCTCATACCTGAGTAAGGGAGCCTGTAGTCTAGAAAGACACTGTCCCCATGTAGGTCAGGGGTTCAGCCATCTAAGCAAGCAGCTGTAGCAAGGCAATCCGCAATCAGCATGCAGTTGTGTTGATCTGGCTGGAATCTCCTTCTGACATGTATGGAACACAGGAGTGTTTTATAATAAAACAGTTGACATTCTAAGAAATGGTCCCCAAGTACAAGTGTGTATATTTCTGTGAATGTTGGAGATACAGCGTACCACTTTTGCTGGCAACCCTATCTGACTGTAGACTTGAAGAAAGCACAAAGTGAAATGAATGTCCTACTGAGAAAGTATTGCTTTCCTAAGCGAAAGAACAATTAGATAGGGAGAAATAAAACAACACTGCAAGCGTGGCTTTTGCTAGAAAAATAAAGTGATGCTGAATAAAATGCAACTGGGCTAAAACGCACAGCTGCAGTCCTAGATTGCTAAAATAACGTGTCTAAAATATGGCTAAAATAGCTACACAACACCACCCCCTTGCCTGTTCAAAAGTGGTTTAAAAGCTCAAAATAAAACAAAGCATAATGAAATCTTATAAAAAAGCATATAAACACAAATGTCAATAGTGACAAGTTAAAAGACACTTGAGCTTGAATATAAAAAGGACAATTTAAAACACAATAGTGGCTCCAACGAAAGCCAAATTCAAAGTTTAGTGTCATTTTGAAAATTACCAATTATATCCGGGACAATTGAAGCCAGGAAATGTTCTACTTCGCAGGTGGTAAAATACCCAAATCGTTTCCAAGGGAACCCATTGAGCACTCGTGTTCCAAAGCCTGAGCTCCAGCTGAGGCAGCAGCATTCCGTGTTGTGCCCAATGTTGAGTTAGGAGTTGCAGCATCCAAAACGGCAATTCATAGACGGCTTCCCATAACAAACGCACTCTCAACGGACATGTCTGATAATGAACCCTCATCGACAACATCAACAGATCAGCATCCAATGAAAGTAAGCGCTGCCTAGGAAGACAGACTTTCAGTACACAATCAAAAAGGCACCAGAGGCATTGAAACACAGGCTGCACACAAACCAAAGCCAGTCAGAATGACAAGGACCAGTCGCACTCCATTTGTTTTGGAGCGGTGCTCTGAAATACTGCATCATTCACTCATGACACAGTTGCGCTGGTGGAAGTGCTTTCAGTCCTCCTTGATGTGAAGGGACAGCCATTGCACAGAAAAAGTAGCAACAGCAAAATGCCACTTATTATAGCCAAAGTAATCAGAAATCCCCTGAAAATTCTCGAACATATTGAGTGTATGGCTGAAGGTATCAAGCCAAATATAGAGGAGAAGGTGTGAACAAAACCAGAACCCACATCCTTAAAATAATGGGTGGTTCAAGTAGTACTGGACCCCTTGAATATACGTCCCATGAGTTCACCAAAGTGTCTCAGAAAATTTGTGCTTAAAAGGGACTGAATCTCTGCCGAAGACCTCGCAACTTGAAGCGCATAGGTCTTTCATGCAGATGTAAGTGCCACATGTTTTAGAAACAATAAAGCCTTGAGCCTGCTCAACTTGTCAATATTCACATCAGAAGTAGCAATATGAGGCCAAATGTCTCCTACTCCTTTTAGGTGCATAGGGGGAAAAAGGACATTCCCGCAACATGTAACAATTTGGGAGAGCGAAATGAGATAAGCTATTTCGGCTGGCATTCCACAACAGCTCTCACTGTTAAGGAGCACATAGCTACCATTTGAGAGTACCTGGAACGCAGGTTTGACTTGCCAAGTCAATGTGGCAGTAAACTGTGCATGCAGGCACTGCAGTGGCAGGACTGGCAGGACTGAAACAAGCCAAATTTGTCACCGAGGCATTACATGCGTTACATGCCCTGTGCAAGGACAGCTGTTTACAAACCAACAAATTGCTCACAAAAGTCTCACATTCACTAACGCTAAGAGAAACCTCTTTCATGCCATTGAAGCATTTCTATGAAAAGGGAAGCTCCCACACCTTGTGTATATAATTATCTCCCAGCCTTTCATATCTGCCTGCTGGAATGTGTTTCAAACAGAATGTGAATTGAAGTGTTGAAATAGGCAGATTTCCCTACGCTATGGAGGTCATTATGACCCTGGCGGTCACTAGACTGCCAGGGTATTAGTCGCGGTCGGACTGCCATCATAGGGGCGGTCAGGCTGTGACATTATGACCATTGCGGAGCCGCCACGGTTAAACCACCGACACTGCCAGGCTGCCACCAGCCTGCAGCCTGGAGGTCCCATGGTTGTAATCTGCAAAGGCAGCACTGCAAGCAGCGCTGCCCTGGGGATTACGAGTCCCCATCACCCAACCTGTCCATGGCAATAGACACCACCATGGAAAGGCTTGTGGAATAGGGGACTCGGGGGCTCTGTGGGAACCCTGCACTGCCCATGCTCTTGGCAGTGCAGGGCCCCCATGCACAGTACCATCGCGCATTCCACTGCCCGAATTACGGGCAGTGGAAAGCGTGACAGGTACTGCTGCACCTGCTGCCCCACCACATTTCCGGAGCCGGCTGCAATGTTAAGGCCCTGTTCCCCACTGGGCCAGCAGGGTTCAGGCCGCACAGGTGGCCTGATGGTGGGATGGAATTGGTGGGCAGCCTCTGCCACCCACCAATGTCAAAATGAGGGCCTATATGAGTTCTGAGGACACATAGCAAGGGTCTGGCCTATTTGTTCTAAAACCCCAGTAGAGTTTACAAAATGTGTATGGCACCCACTGGTGTCTACTGGCCATAATAACCACCTACCTGGACGTGAAAGTGATGTGTTAAATGTTCCATTCTGGACCCATTCATTGAGCTGTTATTCAGAAGCATTTATATATTTTTGCCATTTGGAAAAGTTTTCAGGGGTAGGAATATTGGGCGCATTCAATTCCTTAATTTTTGCTAAGCCAAAACAACTAGTTTGTTGTACAGTTTCATTTAAAAATATAATTTGAATAGGTATCAGTCATGCTCTAAATAAGGCTTCCCTTCCCCTTATCTGCCAATTTTTAGTTCCACGCACACTTTTCAAGTCTATTGACTTCAACCAGTACTCATAGCCTTCTATAGCCAACTGGGAAAAAAAGGAATCAGAATAAATCAGTTTTGTGTCTGTCAAAAGAATATGTTGGCTTTCCATCACTGGCAATTTCAAATAATATGACTCAGCATTTTTGACATTGTGCCCAGAAAAATATGCAAACTTTTCAGTATAAGTTTTGGAATTCCCCACTGGTGGAGTCGGACAGTGTTCCCACTATGTATAATTAAAAATAGTCTTTGAGGTACTTGCTCTGTGAATGAAGTGATGTCCATAATGATTATAACAGAACATATCACCATAATTTTCTTTGGATTGATACACATCTTCACTTTCAAATACCTTCAAATACACAGAATCAGACATCATGGAATCAACTCTTTTCACATCCCAATCATCAGAAATAACTCTGGGTGTAATTATATCGTTCATAGAAAGTTTTAATACATATGGAATTTGAATGACCTCTGTCAGGCATATATATCAAATAATATTTTATCACAAACAATCCCATCAGGAATTGGTATGGCAGAAATGTTCACTAGGGACATGCCCCTGCGGGCTTTGTGTGATGAAAAATGTGGTTTTAGGACTTCTTCCACCAGTTCAACTGTAGATCGTTCAGGAAGGTAATAGCCAAATTATCCGCGTACGTGCTCATGACAGTTCTGTTGCAGTAGAGGCAGATGAGACAGTGAAAGTGTCATTGATGTTGGTAAAATATCCAGAAGCAGTTCGTGCAAAAACTGGAGCTGTGCGCAGAAGAAGAGAACTTGCAAAAGACTCCCTAAGTGGTTCATAGCATACTATACCGTCCGTTTGTGTGGAATTTAAATAAAATCAATCAATATTATTGGTGTTATTTGCAGTTGTAGGAGTTAGTGGAATTGATGAGAGCTCATTTTCCACCCACCTAAGTTCAGAGAGGTGTCAGTGTTTTTTCTGAAAACGGTAGAGGAACATCCTGGTCCGTAGTGAGAGGGATTCAGGTACTACCCAGCAGTCCCTTAGGTCTGCTCTGCAAGTTCAGCCACAAGGTGTAGCTTAACATTGTCGATGGAGACGAGGCGATTTTCTTTAGAACCAGGCAACGGTGGTAGAATGACAGTTCTGGTACTGTGTATTCCCATGACTGAAAACCGGTGCATGATAAGAAGGACCAAACTTCTTTTTCTCAGCAACCTTTCCACGCTCTAGATGCCCAAGTTTTGGAATACAGCCTGTAGATGTTACTGGTACATCCCTTATTCCCAAGGAAGCAGCACTGGTAGATGTGTTCTCATCACGGAACTGTTGTAAGTCCTGCAAGACATTGAGACGTTCATTTGTGTCAAAAGGTGTCACTGCCACCTCCACGCCAGGACCATCAAGATCTGGAACATACATTTGTGTTCTGAACAGGTATTCATATGAAGTATGTCCCCCCAGGGACATTCTAGGCAGATTCTTAAGTGCTCTCTGGACTCCATACAGGTGTGTAAGCCAACTATGACCTGTGTCTAATACTCTGGCTGTTAAAGATTGCTTTAAATCTCGGTTTTGTCATTCCCCGAAGCAGAAGCTTTTACAGCTGCCAATGTTTCATCATCCAATTTTGTTCAAGAACGAGATAGTGCAGCAACAGAACACATAGCTACTACTGATTTAGCTGCTTCATCAGCCAAGGTGTTTCACGCAACGTGTATTCCAACACGCTGATGTCCTAGTGTATGTACAACATGGACGTTGGGTAGCATTTCTTTCAGATCCGCCTCTATACCCCACAGAAGTCTGTGCTTAGCGGTGTGTCCTTTTGAATCTGTGAACTCATTCGGTCACCAGTAATGCAGATATTCATTGAAGGACTGGACACAATAATTTGAATCACAGTCAGCATCATCTGCTTAGGATCTTTATGTTCCAGTGCCATCACCAGAGTCTTGAGCTCTGCAAGTTGTGCAGTGCAGTCCCCTAGGGTCTGCGTGTAAGTATGTTTTGGATGGAACTCGCCATCCCTCATGTATCCACTGACGACTGCGCTAGCAGTGGAATGTTGATGTTTGGTGCCTATCGCTGGTTGTGCAGTGCACAAAATTGTCTGGTATTGCTCAATAGACAATGCATTTGCTGGAACTGGGTATTCAAGTTCATATTGCAAAAAATCTTGGGTTTGTAATTTTGATTCAAAAATATAATCAACATCAGTGGCTGTCAGAGACTTTCCCTTTGGATCCAAAGTGGATGTAATGCTTTAGCGTTAGATACACTAGCTTTGGTAACAG
Organism: Pleurodeles waltl; assembly: GCF_031143425.1. Classification (NCBI taxonomy): domain Eukaryota; kingdom Metazoa; phylum Chordata; class Amphibia; order Caudata; family Salamandridae; genus Pleurodeles; species Pleurodeles waltl. The sequence goes on from NC_090437.1 coordinate 505,313,735, forward strand.
CCTCGAGGGCTGGAATGAGAGATAGGACAATGATATGTTTCCCAGGGGCCAGAGGCCTCTCTTTAATGACAGCCATCTGATCAGCAGTGAGAATTAAATTTCTTCAGTGGGAGCAAAGCGTTGTTCAGCCGAAAAATTCAAATGTGATTTGTATGTAATCGGGATGGTCTCACCCTCATTGAATGTCACTTAGTTGAAACCAATGGCACCAGCAATTACTCCAGATGTGTTTTATTGTCCCTTGTCTGTAAGTGTTTCCTTCAAGCATGTCAGCTGTCAGCCATTTTTATATTGTCTCTATTTCTAAGATTATATCTATTCTGAAGTGGCCTGGCCTGGTGGGTACTAGGTACCTAAGGTACTTACACCATATACCAGGTTCAGTTATCCCTTGTTAGTGAAATGTAGGCAGTGTCTAGAAGCCAGGCTCTCTAGCTGTGGATGAGCAGCCAAGGCTTATCCAGGAGACATGCCAAGCTCATGCAATACCACTGTAGTCACACAGTACTCACAAGCATGAAAGAAAATACTCAGTGTTACAAAAATAACGGCACTTTATTTTGGTGATACATATACCAAACATACCATAGAGACTATACACAATACATGGAGGTAAGTAATACACAAATTATATACACTAGTATGCAGAAATGGACATGAAAACAGTTTGAAAACAGTGCAATTAGTGAAAATCACAATAGTTAGAAATGGGCTTATGGGGAGCCCATACCATATTCTGAGAAAGTGGAATGGGAAAGTCTGTCCCCCACGTAGGCAAGTGTGGTGTGTAGAGGGGAGCTGGGAGTATGAGAAAACCCCAAAGGTAAGTACTAGAACCCACCCCAGTGACCAGGAATGCAGGAGTAAATCACCGTACGTTTCCTAGAACACACACAGAAATGAGAAGAAGACTTATGCAAGATCCAGAAGAGACTGCAAAACACCAAACTGGATTCTTAGACCAGAGGACCTGTGGAAGAAGGAGACCAAGTCTAAGAAGCGCAGAAGAGTCCAGCAAGAAAGGAGCCCCTGCTAACAGGGATGAAGCTGCAAAAGGAGAACCACCAGTGAAGAAGAAAAGTAAGCACTGCACTCAAGAAGATGAAATGGAGTTCCTGGAGGGTGCAAGTGATTTTCCACGCCCAATGGAGGATTACTGTCTGGTTTGTGTCGCTGGAGTCCACCAACAATCTTTAGCAAACGCAAAGTTTGCGGTTAGCGGAAAATGGCGCTGCCCGAGACCAGGAAGGACCCGGTGGACTCTACCCAGGAGGGTGAGCCAGAGAGGGCTCTCAGCAACCCAGAGATCCCCAGAAACTGGGCAGAGCACACAGGAGTCCCACAGCACCGGGACAAGGAAGTTGCAGAAGAGGTCCACGCAGCACTACGACAAAGGCTCCCATGTTGCCGGAGAACCACTCAGGAAGCTGTACGTTGCAGGATAGAGTGCTGGGGCCCTGAGTTACAAGATGCACAAAGGACTTGGAAGAAGGATGCCAACAAGCCTTGGCAGCTGCAAAACACACAGTGCATGAGGGTACTGTCTTGTGTGAGGAGGCAGGGTCTTACCTCCACCAAAGTTGGACAGTTGGACACGAGGACCATCGGGATCACTTCAGTCTATGACCCTTGATGCAGGATCCACGCAGTTCTGTAGGAGAGTCGTTGTTGCAGTTGGTGCCTGCTGACGCAGGAGAGTGACTCCTTTACCCCGAGGGAGATTCTTTCGCTCTTCTGGTGTAGGCTGAAGATGGGCTGTCCTCAGAGGATGCACAACTGGGAAACACTTGCAGATACTGGCAGGAGCTGGAGATACAATGTTGCAGAAGGTGTCTTGCTTCTTTGTTGCAGCTTGTAGAGTTCATGGAGGGTCCAGATGAAGTTTCTTCAGTGAGAAGTCGAAGTGGATGACTAAGAGGATTCCTGGTGGGGTCTTGCAATACGAATCTGAGGAACCACCCAAAGGAGAGACACTAAATAGCCCTGAAAGGGGGATTGGTCACCTAACCAGGTAAGCACCTATTAGGGGAGGTCTGTGACGTCACCTGCTGGCACTGGCCACTCAGATGCTCCCAGAGTTCCCTAGGGTGGTGAAGGACAGGGGAGTGGTCATTCTCATTTCCTTTGTCCAATTTTGCGCCAGAGCAGGGACTGGGGGTCCCTGAACTGGTACAGACGGGTTTATGCAAGGGGGCACCAAATGTGCCCTTTCAAGCATTTCCAATGGCCTGGGGAGGCTATCCAGCAAGCAACAGGAGGTCAGAAATCTGTCTTAGAAGTGGCAGCAGTTGGGGCTGCCTGGAAAACCTCATAAGACTGAAATGGCAATTCTGGGGGTCCTCTAAGGAGCCCCCAGAGTGCATGAAATCATACAACCAATGCTTTCAAAAGCCTTGGGGTATGTTTCTAATATGTTTGATACCAAACATGCCTATGTTTGGAGTTACCATTATGTGGCTGGACATAGGTCCACCTGTGTGCAGCACATGCGTAAAATGACATCCCCGCACTCACGAAGTCTGGGAAAATGGTCCTGGAGGTCGTGGGGGAACCTCTGCTAGTGCAGGGCTGCCCTCACACACAGGTCCTTTGCACCCTACCCTCAGGGCTGGAGGGTCTGCTATAGGGGTGACTTATAAGTGACCTGGTGCAGTGTAAAGGGCAGTGAAAGGGTGCTTGCACCTTTTCACGTAGGCTGCAATGGCAGTCCTGCAGAAGCCTTTGCATGGGCTCCTTATGGGTGGCAAAATATATGCTGCAGCCCATAGGGATTCCCCTGGAACTCCAATGCCCTGTGTACTTAGGTACCAAATACTAGGGACTTATAAGGGGACACCAGTATGCCAATTGTGGGAGAAATAATGTGTTAAAAGTAGACATCAACCAAATTTAATGAGAAAGAGCATAATCATGGATGTCCTGGTTAGCAGGATCCCAGTGAACACAATCAAGCACACTGACATCAGACAGAAAATGGGGGTAACCATGCCCAAAAAGAGGGTACTTTCCTACTTTAAGGGTCTCCAAATGCTGAGATGTTCCCCTTTCATTTTTAGGTGTTTGTTGTTTTTTATCCCAGCATTTTTTAGAACCTTCAAGTGCTTGCTTAGTAGAAGCTTTATTAGATCTACCTTGAAATTGTGGTTTGATTGGTCTGGCCCCTCAGAGTATCTCGACCAATACTAGAGTAGGTCTCAGCAACAATCTTTGGTAGCTCATGTTCTTGGTCCTATACAGAAAAGTCCTAGAGCTGCATACAAACTGCTAGTGCTACTGCTTCCCCGTTAAAGTTACCTAATATGAGTGAAGACACAGTGGCAAAGTTGCCCATTAATTGCATCCCCAAATCCAGGACCAGGGCAGCCCCGTATTCATCTTGAATTTGTTTTAACACCTCCGGAAGATTGTCAAGTGTTGGTGTACCATGTGCAGTAGTGAAGAGCGTGGCAAATACTGTGCTATATGTGTTGCAGTTATCTACTGTGGGAACCATCCCAAATGACAAGCACATAGTGAGTATTCTATGTTTGTCCTGAGGACCCATATGGGAAAAGACTGCTTCCAGCACGTTTATTTTTTTAACTAACCAAAGCGGAATTTCTTTCCTCTTGGCAGGTGCTTCACACATGATCGAAAGTACAGTTGCCGGGTTTATACCTGGTGTAGCTGTATGTGGTTGCGCTGGGGCAGCTTGTGCTGGGTTACAAACTGTACTAACAGTCTGTATAGTCCAGTGAGCTCTAAAGATAAGCGGCGGACCTCAGCTACCGCTAAGGTTGCTTCATCCGGGTGTGGGGCATATGTGGCCAGTAAAGGCAAGGTAGGGCCATCGTTACTCAGAGGACCTAACCTAACATGTAATATTGAATGTTGTAGGGTGCCATAAAGCCAATTATTATAGTCTTCATAAGATAAAGGTTCTTCTAAATATGCATAACCTCTGTATTGTGCAGGTACGTTCGCAGGTGTATAATGATGAAATGTGTTTGTGTTCCCATCAACTGCTGGAAAAGTGACTGAGAATAAAAACATTCTGTTCTGTAGGCTGGATGAGCCTCAACAACAAATGTGACTGCCCCCCCCCCCGGCTGTTAGGCCATTTGCCAGTAAGTGTGCAGTAAGGGGCGGTCTCATATTTACTGCAATTACAACCTGTTGCGGGTACGCCATGTTAATGGTAAATGTGTGTTCAGAGATAAGGACACCAACTGGGGATTGATCTTTTTAAGGTTCAAACTTGAACAACCTACACCTTTAGATAGATATTACTTATTTAGTTGAGGAGGAAATCCTCAATACCACAGACGTCTCCGTCTATAATATCGAGGTGTCTTTAGCCTTTAGTGAGACAGAGATACATAGGAGGATCCAAAAATTAGTGCCGGACCAAACTTTTGCGGCGCCATGTCGCGTAGGTTCTCATTATGCTAATGAGGATACTGGATTTGGGCGGCAGAATCGCATAGATTGTGGGGTACTAAGTAAAATCCCACACCATGTGATGCCTAATCTGGGTTTTCCAGCTAACTAACAGTGCCTCATCTCTACCCAAGAGCAGGGATGATTGTGGCAACTGGGCGCATCATAAAGAAAACTCCTTAGGGGAATCGTGGTTGATCAGATCTCACCCATTTCTCTCAGTTACATTGGTCTCACACAGGCAAAGACAACAGAGGCAGAACATAGTTCAATTCAGGTTTTTATTGAAGTAATTGCTTCCTAGCTAAAATGTCATGTATTGAAATAGCTATGATGATAACACACAATAAAAGCAAGAAGTTGACAAGGAGAGTGAAACACAAAAACAGTCCCACCCTACTGTCACTAGGAGTGAGATATAGGGGGTCATTCTGACCTCGGCGGTAAAAGGCGCTTACCGCCAGTCAGAAGGCCACCACAACACCGCCGCGGTCGCGGTAAACCGCCACGGTCATTCTGACCTACAAGAGGCAAACCGCCAAAAACCCGACATCAACAAAAGTCCGCCACACCAACGGCCAGCGTTAAACTGGCGAAGACCAAACCTCCACTGTCACGCCAACAGAAAAACGCCCATGCCATTACGACCCACGAATCCACGCGGCGGTCTTTCAACCGCGGTATTCCATTGGCAGTACACACCGCCGCGCTCAAAATACACATACAGCTCCAAAACACAGCCACATTGGACAATTTGAAATACACACACCTGAGACACATACACACAACACTCCCACACACCCAATTAACTATAAAACACACACCCACAAACCCCTACGACCACAAATCAGAGAAGAAGCCCAGAGAGAGACAGCACAGAATAGAGAACACCATCACACAGAGGCACACTACACCATCACCCACACAACAACCACGCACAAAACACCACACACCACTACACTCACCACACTCATCACCGCAAACACCACCCCACACCTCATCCACACCACCCCATGGCACCCCAAAGACACCCCAGGTTCTCAGACGCAGAACTCAGGGTCATGGTGGAGGAAATAGTTTGGGTAGAGCCCCAGCTTTTCGGGACACAGGTGCAGCACACCACGATTGCCAGGAAGATGGAGCTATGGCAAAGAATAGTGGACAGGGTCAACGCTGTGGGACAGCATCCACGAAATCGGGACGACATCAGGAAGCGGTGGAACGACCTACGGGGGAAGGTGCGTTCCATGGTATCCAGGCATAACATCGCGGTGCAGCGGACTGGCGGCGGACCCCCACCTCAACCCCCAGAATTTACAACATGGGAGCAACAGGTCTTGAACATCCTGCATCCTGAGGGCCTCGCAGGATTAGGCGGAGGAATGGACTCTGGTCAGTCGAATCTCAACTACTTCATCCCCCCCCACCCACGGCATGCCAAATCATACCCCCACCCTCCCCCCCACCCCCATCACACATCCTCATTGCTAATGTCTCACCATCACAACCCACCCATCCCAACACCAAACCCTGCATGCCACCCCAAACCATAGACAGCCATCACCTAAGCATGCCCACTGCACATACCCATCTCCCCCACAAACCGCTGTCACAACAGCCCCCACAAAGGAATGCCAGCACTGGGGTACACAGGCACCCACCCATTGCACGAAATGGCAAACACAGAAGCAATAACCATACTCTTATACCCCTGCAGGACCCGAACGCCACCACACCGCCCAGGAGGGTCCAGAAATGTCCATCCCACCCCCAGAAGAGGCCCCCAGTGATGACAGCAGCTCTGTCTCCCTGGACCCAGATGACCAGCCCGGCCCATCGGGGACCTCGAGACAGTCGGTTCCCCTCAGACAGCCACAGGCTACAGCAGACCTACTCCCCTCTGGGAACACCAGCACAGCACCCACCCAACGGGCCCATGCCTCTGTCTCCAGGGCACGTCAATCAGCGGTGTGTCCACCACTACAGGGCACCCAGGTTAACCCACCACCCCAACAACAACAGGGACCTGGGGGCAGTGGTAGTGGGCACACGGTCCAGGGGACAGAGGCCCAGGGAAACAGGGGAACTGGGAGGGCTGCTGTGCGACAGGAGGGGGACAGGCCCAGGGAACCCACTCTCCACGAGGTCCTCACCTCCATCATGGGAGCATACCACCACTCCCAGGAGACGATGGCGACGGTCCTGGCCAGGTTCCAGGAGATCCAGGTACTGCAGGAGGAACAGTTTATGGGGTTCAGGGAAGAACTGAGAAACATTAGTTCCGCAATGGGCACCATCGTTGTGGCTCTCAACCAGATTGTCACCACATTGCGGGACCATGTGGCACCACAAAGGGCCCCTGTCACTAGCATGGACCAGGAACAGCCTACCACCTCCGCCGGCGCTAGTGGACAGGAGGCCCCGACACAGCAACAACCTGCCACCAGAACCTCACCTCCTGCAGAACAAGAACCACCCCGCAAGCGGGGCCTGAGATCTAGGAAGAAGACAGAGTAGGATGCCAAGACCCCCGCCAGGAAAGGATACCCCCTGATGTCATCCCACTGTCCCACATTGTCACCCTGTCCAAACTTAAACTGCCCCTGCTCCACCTTCCACAGGCATATGGACAATGCACCTGTGAGACTGAGAATCTGGACTCTGCCATGGACATTCCTCCACCATCACCCATCACCGATTTTCAACCATGTCCCACAATTTAGCACTTTAATAAACACACTTATTGCACACAAATAATCTGGAGTCTGCCTTTTTTTGTTGAAAATATGTATTAGACATAAACGTGCAAAAATGACCAGTTACATTGTGATGACAACATACCACTGTCACACAGCTGTAGTCCATGGGCAAACAAAGCAGAGGTCACGCAGTGGGGCCCACATCTCTGAAATTGGAAGGGAAAGTCACAACTCTGTTAGCATCCACTGGGTGAAAAGGACAGACAGTAGAGAGGCAGGAGACTGTAAGTAAATGTAAAATGGCGGTGTTAATTCTTACCTGTGTGTTATTGAAAATACTGCTGTATCACTGTGTCCCTGTTGTCTGTGTCGTCCTCTTCGTCTTCCTCCTCTTCACTCTCCGCAGGCTCCACAGCTGCTTCAACAACACCATCTGGACCATCCTCCTGCAGAAAATGCACCTGGCGTCGCAATGCAAGGTTGTGAAGCATACAGCAGGCCACGATGATCTGGCACACCTTCTTTGGTGAGTACATTAGGGATCCACCTGTCATATGCAGGCACCTAAACCTGGCCTTCAGGAGGCCGAAGGTCCTTTCTATAATCCTCCTAGTTCGCCCATGGGCCTCATTGTAGCGTTCCTCTGCCCTTGTCCTGGGATTCCTCACTGGGGTTAGTAACCACGACAGGTTGGGGTAACCTGAGTCACCAATTAGCCACACACGGTGTCTCCGTAGTTGTTCCATCACATAAGGGATGCTGCTATTTCGCATGATGTACGCGTCATGCACTGACCCAGGGAACTTGGCATTTACATGGGCGATGTACTGGTCAGCCAAACAGACCACCTGGACATTCATGGAATGATAACTTTTTCTGTTCCTGTACACCTGTTCACTTTCACTGGGGGGTACCAAAGCCACATGTGTCCCATCAATAGCACCAATGATGTTGGGAATATCTCCAAGGGCATAGAAATCACCCTTCACTGTAGGCAAATTCCCCACCTCAGGGAAAACGATGTATCTCCGCATGTGTTTGAGCAGGGCAGACAACACTCTGGACAACACCTTGGAAAACATAGGCTGAGACATCCCTGATGAAATGGCCACTGTTGTTTGAAAGGACCCACTTGCTAAGAAATGGAGTACTGACAGCACCTGCACTAGAGGGGGGATCCCTGTGGGTTGGCGGATGGGTGACATCAGGTCTGCCTCCAGCTGGGCACACAGTTCATGTATAGTGGCTCGGTCAAGCCTGTATGTCAGAATGACATGGCGTTCCTCCATTGCCGACAGGTCCACCAGCGGTCTGTACACGGGAACATTCCTCCATCTCCTCTCAAGTCCCAGCGGACGGTGCCTAGGAAGGACAACAGCGAGCACAGAGTCAATCAACCCACAGGTAAGTTCCCAAAGCTTGCACAGTACACAATTCTCTATGCATTGAATGGCTTGTATGAGTGTCGATGCAAGGCTAGGCATGTGTGACGCAGTAGAAATTAAGCCATGTGGGCCCTTGAAATGGCGGCTGCCTGACCTGTGAAGTGCGACAATGGGATGTGAGGTCAATGCGCTGGCGTGGCACACCGTGGCGGTAGGCGGTCGAAGACCGCGGCGCAAAGCCGCATTGGTTAACATTGAACCCTATGCGTTTCAGGAGCCAATGACGAAGTGTGCTGGCGGTCGCGGGACGCACCGCCGCGGTACGCACCGCCGCGGACGTGACCGCCATTTTCTATCTGCTTAATCACTCGAGACCTGATCATCCACAGGAGAGGACCTATACTGCAAGTGCTGCTGTGAGCTCGGTCTGGAAGATACAATGGCTGCTGCAACTGGGGAAAGGGCCCCTGCCTTCACTTCTGAAGAATTGGAGAAACTCGTGGATGGGGTCCTCCCCCAGTATGCGCTACTCTACGGTCCTCCAGACCAACAGGTAAGTACCCTGGGAGCATGCTTTGGGGGCAATGCCTGTGTTGAGTCGGGTGGATGAGAGATGGTGGGGAGGGGAGCGTTTGAGGCATGCATCAAAGGACGGATGAGAGCATGTGCCACATGGCAAGGGTGGGGATGGGGGGCCACTCACATCGAGCATGCAGAAAATCATAATAATGTTATTTCTCCCCCTGTACATGTCACATAGGTCAGCGCCCATCAGAAAATCGACATTTGGCGTGTCATCGCCAAGGACGTCCGGACCCTGGGGGTCCACAACAGACGGGGCACCCACTGCCGCAAGAGGTGGGAGGACATCCGCCGCGGGAGCAGGAAGACCGCGGAGGCTCTGCTGGGGATGGCCTCCCAACGTAGGAGGGGTGCAACTCGTCAATTGACCCCCCTGATGTCTCGGATCCTGGCGGTGGCCTACCCAGATTTGGATGGGCGCGTGAGGACATCACAGCAGACACAAGGGGGTGAGTACCACCACATTCTGCTATCTTAGCGTGCAGTGGAGGTGTCTGGGTGGGGGAGGAGGGCTGTGGGTATCCCTAGGCCAGGGTGATTTCTGTAGGCTAGGCCCCTCCGTAAGGCATGGCTCTGTGCCCCCGCCCCCTACCTCTGTAGGGTGCCAAGTACAGCTATCTATGGCCCTGTGTCACCTATGTGTGCAGTTGTCGTCCATAGGCTTGTAGGCCAAGTCCCAATGATTGAGTAGTGTACCCCAAGTGCGCGGCGTAGTGCAGGGGGCTTCTTTGTCTGTCCTCTCCGCCAACTGTGTTGCCAATGGATGCACTCAACATGTCTTCATTCCCCCCCCCTTTTTTTGCTGCTCTTCCTGTTCATGTGTGCTTTAGCATCATCAGGCGGAGGAGAAGTGGCATCGGAGCACGAGGGAGCTGCATCTCACATGGCCCTGGAGGACCATGCAACCGACTCTGAGTTCACCAGTGAGACGGAGGGCGAGGGGAGCTCCACAACGGGGACACGAGGAGACATCAGCGACACAGACACGTCCTCGGAAGGGAGCTCCCTTGTGGTGGCGGCAACATCCGTGCCCACTGCAACAACAGGTACAGCCGCCACCCAGCGCACCAGCTCCGCCCTCCCAGCAGCCCCTCTGCGATCGCCCCGTGCCCGCTCGCACACGAAGGCGGGCATCTCCTTCGCCCCAGGCACCTCAGGCCCTGCCCCAGTTACCCCTGCTGCCCTCAGTGAGGAGGTCATTGACCTCCTCAGGACGCTCATTGTTGGGCAGTCTACCCTTTTGAATGCCATCCAGGGGGTAGAAAGGGAGGTGCACCGGAGCAATGCATACCTGGAGGGCATTCATTCGGGTCAGGCTGCCCATCAGCGATCGTTCAACGCTCTGGCCTCAGCACTGACAGCAGGCATTGTCCCTGTCTCCTCCCTCCTCCAACTTCCTCAACCCAGTCCCACTCCCCTGTTCCTCTGCCTATCCCAGACACACCTACAGACCAGCCTGCACACACCTCAACACCCAAGGCCAGCTCATCCAGACATAAGCACCACAAATCACACAAGCATTCACACAAGCAACAGCCACATGCAGACATACCAACAACCACTGCCTCCTCTGTGTCCCCCTCCTCCTCGTCTCCCTCCTCCCTCCCTGTGACGTCTCCACTCACACTTGCATGCACAACATCATCAGCCACTACGTCCATCACCAGCACACCCACCAGAACACTCCGCACATGTGCAATCACCACCCCCACTGCCATTTACACGTCCCCTGTGTCCTCTCCCAGTGTGTCTGTCACCCCCTCTTCCAAACCACAAAAACGCAGGCAGCCACCCACCCACCCAACAGCCATCCACCTCACGACAGCCTCTGTCACAAGCACCTGCACCCAAAGACACCACACTTGACTCTCCTACAACCACATCCTCTTCCTCCACTCCCATACCCACTGCACCTACCCTTCCCACTGCTCCTAAAAAGTTTTTCCTGTCCAAAATTAACCTCTTTCCATCACCTGACCCACCCCATCCATCTCGGGGTCCAATCAGCACCTCAGCCACCACAACCCCTGGACCTACAAGGTCCATAGTACAGGGATATTGGAGTCCACCACCTTCAAGGGCAGCAACATCGGCCAGCAGTAAAGGGACAGCCAGCCCACCCCCTGGGAAGAAAACCAAGAAAGGCAAGGCCCGGCGCGAGAGGCCAGAGACAGCAGCCTCCAAAGGCACTACCCTGGCACCGTCAGGATGTGGGGTGCCACCTGGCACATCTACAAAGGGAGGCAAGGGCCACAGAGAATCACGGAAGGATGGCAAGGGAAGCACGGCTGACAAGTCCGGCAGCAGGCGAGCTGCCCAGGAGGGCCCCACCAGCCCCATTCCGGGTGTGAAGGAGGACACCCACGGGCCCGGGACTCCAGCACAGGAGGGCCCCGGAAGCGAGAAGTCGGATGGTGAGTGAACTCCATGTATGGGCCGGATATGGTGCCCTGGAGACACATGTCAAGAACCGCTGAACAGGGCCCTTCAAGACAAGCACCGCTGAACAGACCACCGCCGTGTCAAGAACCGCTGAACAGGGCCCTTTAAGACAAGCACCGCTGAACAGGGCCCTTCAAGACAAGCACCGTTGAACATGCCACCGCCGTGTCAAGAACCGCTGAACAGGGCCCTTCAATACAAGCACCGCTGAACAGGGCCCTTCAGGACAAGCAACGCTGAACAGGCCACCGCCGTGTCAAGAACCGCTGAACAGGGCCCTTCAAGACAAGCACTGCTGAACAGGGCCCTTCAAGACAAGCACCGCTGAACAGGGCCCTTCAAGACAAGCACCGCTGAACAGGCCACCGCCGTGTCAAGAACCGCTGAACAGGGCCCTTCAAGACAAGCACCGCTGAACAGGGCCCTTCAAGACAAGCACCGCTGAACAGGCCACCACTGTGTCAAGAACCGCTGAACAGGGCCCTTCAAGACAAGCACCGCTGAACAGGGCCCTTCAAGACAAGCACCGCTGAACAGGCCACCGCCGTCTCAAGCACCGCTCCGCTGGGCCCTTCATCTCAAGCACCGCTCCGCTGGGCACCGCCGTCTCAAGTACCGCTCCGCTGGGCCCTTCATCTCAAGCACCGCTCCGCTGGGCCCTTCATCTCAAGCACCGCTCCGCTGGGCCCTTCATCTCAAGCACCGCTCCGCTGGGCCCTTCATCTCAAGCACCACTCCTCTGGGCACCGCCGTCTCAAGTACCGATCCGCTGGGCCCTTCATCTCAAGCACCGCTCCGCTGGGCCCTTCATCTCAAGCACCGCTCTGCTGGGCCCTTCATCTCAAGCACCGCTCCGCTGGGCCCTTCATCTCAAGCACCGCTCCGCTGGGCCCTTCATCTCAAGCACCACTCCGCTGGGCACCGCCGTCTCAAGCACCACTCCGCTGGGCACCGCCGTCTCAAGCACCGCTGGCCCATTGGCAGAAGGGGCATGCCCGGATCTGTGTCGGGCAGGGCTGCACGATGCACTCTGGCCACCATGCCTCCTCCAGTACCAGTGGAGTCTGTAATCCACTTGAGAGACTGTGGCTTTGCACTCCCCAGGATGGCACAGTGGGCAATCCACCCACTGTAGAGACTTGTGAGACTGTGGCTTTGCACTCCCCAGGATGGGACAGTGGGCATGGAGGCCCCTCGTGGATCTGGCGTCGTGGACTCATCTGGCTGAGGTGCCTCCCCTTCCCTTCCCCCTGAGGTGCCCGTAGTTTTTCTATCTGATGCCCCTGCAGTGTTCTCTCCAATGGCTTCGGGTCTCCTGTGTGAGCTTTGCCCATGTGTTGAGGCCCATCGGCCCACGTACAATGACTGAAACCCAATTTGGACAGGACAATTTACATATGTGTATATAGTTATAGATGTTTGAAAGAAAAGTTTTACGTAGCTTTACAATATATTTTGCATTTCATGATCATTTTATTTTGTCTTTGCATTCTTCCGGGGGGTTTGGGGGGTGTCACTCTGAGTTGTTGCTCTGCATTGATGTGTAGGTAGTTGTGGGTGAGGGTGGGTGTGTTGCGTATGTGTGTGCCCGTAATCTTTTCTCCTCCCCCCTCCCCTGTGTCGTAGGTGCAGTACTCACCGTTGTCTCCTGTGGTGGCGTTCGTGCTCCTGGTAGAGGAGCAGGTAGACAATAGCTGGTAGGATGTGTAATTCGGGTTCCATGCTGTCCAGATTCCTCGTGGAGTGTGTAGAGGTGAGCGTTTTCCCGTTCGTAGTCTGTTTCCGCCGTGTTTTTATCGGCGGGGCTCCCGCCCCGGAAAAGGTGGCGGATTGGTGAGTTGTGATAGGGTGGGCGGTACATTGTCTCCCGCCTGTCTGTTGGCGGTGACCGCCGCGCTGTTTGTTTGTCCCGCCGTGGCGGTCGGAGTGTTAAAGTGGCGGTCTCTGTTGGCGGTTTCCGCCAGGGTCAGAATTCCATGTTTTGCACCGCCTGCCTGTTGGCGGGTTGGCCGCTGCTTCAACACCGACCGCCAGGGTTGGAATGACCCCCATAGTTCTCCTACCTACGCTATGTTTGAGCACAGCATAATTAGCCTAATCCACTCTTCAGGTTTCCCCCTGGGAAAACATCATCCCTCATACCAGAGTAAGGAAGCCTGTAGTCTAGAAAGACACCGTCCCCATATAGGTCAGGGGTTCGACCGTCTAAGCAAGCAGCTGTAGTGAGACAATCAGCAATCAGCATGCAGTTGTGGTCATCTGGCTGGAATCTCCCTCTAACATGTATGAGACAAAGGAGTGTTTTATAATAAAACAGTTGACATTCTAAGAAATGGTCCCCACGTATGAGTGTTATATTTCTATGAATGTTGGAGACACAGCGTTCCACTTTTGCCAGCAACCCTATCTGACTGTAGCTTTGAAGAAAGCACAAAGTGAAATGAATGTCCTACTGAGAACGTATTGCTATCCTAGGTGAAAGAACAATTAGATAGAGAGAAATAAAACAACACCTCAAATGTGGCTATTGCTAGAAAAATAAAGCGATTCTGAGTAAAATGTAACTGGGATAAAAAAAACAACAGCAGGCCTAGTTTGCTAAAATAACATATCTAAAATATGGCTAAAGTAGCTATCCAGCAAGGTGTGAAGCCAATTACACCATGTTTTAGGGGCAAGTGCACATGCACTTTAGCACTGATTGGTAGTGGTAAAGTGCCCAGAGTCCTAAAGCCAACAAAAAGAGAGTCAGAAAGTTAGGAGGAGAAAGGCAAAACATTTGGGTATAACCCTGCAGAAAGGGACATTTCCAAAACGCACCCAGAGAAGTCGTTGTGGACTTTTGGGTCTAGTAAACATTCTGCGGTTTGCACTTAGTGACTTTTTTCTGAGCATGGAATCCTTCAGTGAGGCAAGGCTGCAGGTTGTAGCCAAAGAGGGCTCTATAAGAATGGATACCTTCTCTGTGACATCCCACCGAATAGGATACGCTGCAGAGACGTTCAGAACAGTAGAAACCTGAATCTTCAGACCAGCAACAATGCACCTTGTTGGGATTAGCTTGCCAGGTTTGTCCCATCTCTCTGGTGACCTTAACACTGAAAAGGTTTCCAAGCCCTGAGTTTTCATGGGTGGTAGGAGAAATGCAGCCAGACACAGCCAGGTATTCATCATTTTGGCAGTACTCTCTCCAGCAGACGACAATAGCAGAGTCCAGTTCAAATCTGCTTGAAGCTAATCAGCTGGGCAATTACAGGAAACTGCCTCTTGCAGCTTTTTGTGACCAGGAGGTCAGCTTTATAACACTTTCACTACTTTGTTCTGGGTACAAAAGGGAGCAGGTCCAGTCCTCCCGGGCTTCTCTCACGTCATGGACAACAGGTTCGGTCCTCTTCTGATCAACCTCAGGTCCAATAGTGTTCTGAGGAGAGTGCCAGGTGAAGCCACTTTTATGCCTAGCACCAACTTTAGGGTGGGGGTGACTCCTGGCCCCTCCCTAACCATGGTGGTAAAAGTAAGCAGAGGTAACCTAACCCACTTTTGCAGAAGTTCCTGTGTGCCCTATTGTAAACAATCCCACAGTGCCTTTATTTTCCTATATTCCAAAATGATTAAACCCTTTTCCCCTTGTGAAGAGACTGTGTGCCCACCCAGAGGCATGGCAAGGGTAAGGAGCAGCCCCTCCTCTACTGTCACTCCAAATCCAGTGGGGGGTTGCTCACCCGCCACTGGATTTGGTAACTTCTTGACTGGGAAGACAAAGAAGGTGCCTGTCCAGGTGGTGTCTTATATCTGCTTGTGATGAGGGGCCCCCAAATGAACCTCCTGTGAGAAGAACAAAAACACCTCCCCAATCCATTTCTTTGTTTCTATTGTGGGATTGTATTCATTTCCAAACTAGAGCCATTCACCAGCTAGAGGCTCCTATAAATTAGCCTTCAGTTTCAGACAGTGAAAACGTAATATTTTGTAAGTTACTTTTCCTTATTTTTTAAATTAAAATCTAACTTCACCATTAAGTTGGGCTTTTAACAAACAAATACTAAACGTAGTTGTTGAATCACATTTCTTGCTGTTCCCGTACAAGAGATAGCAAAATCAGCATTTAATATTGCTTCTCGTTGTTTCTCTAGGGGCCACTCAGGCTTCAAATAGTGAAAATAGCTTTTAAGTGGTAGGTTCTGAAGTACCAAGCCTCACATTCCCACCTTGAGTGTCCCTGCATTGCATGGTAAATCTGGAGTAGTGCAAGGCAGCGGAAATATCTGTCTTATATTACCCTACACTTGGAAGGCATTACATGGGTGGAGAGGGGGTGTTCCCACCCTTGTATTTTGGCTCATTCCCAGATTTGCCAAGGCAGTTAAACCTGGGAATGCATCATGATAGTAAGCCTTCTTAATGGAGGTGCAACAAGGAGAAATACCTTTCTTTCTCCTCATTTGAACCAGGTCCAGAGGAAAAAGCATCTAAGGATTGTTTTTGTGCAGGAAAATGTTCCTTCCTTCACAAAAACAATTCTGCCTGCCATTACGCAAGGGTGCCTGCATTGGTGCTCCGCTGCACGGAGTGTACCAGCGCAAGGAGAGAGCAGGAATGCACCATATCTTGATAGATAGGGCACATTTCTACCCTCTCTATTTAACACCATGCAGAAAGTTGTCCTGCTATTTTGCACTATACCACATTTTGATAAATCTGGACCTAAAGTTCTAAAGTGCTACTTTTAAATACCATGTACTCTGCCTTGTAGACTAGAAGGTCTACTTAGAGGAAACATATTTATAATAATGAAGGCTTCCATCAGACAGAAGAGTTTTTTTTTAATGTCAAAATTACTGTTTTTGCACTGGTCAAGTCCGGCTACAATGATAGACAAGCAGCCATGCTTGCACTGCCACTGTAGTGAATGGTAGTAGAAGTGCTGCAATCCACAAGCGGCTTATAATTTGCAGACCCTGGGCAGGCGTTGTGCTATGTACTAGTGATTTAAAGACGAGTTAAATATGACAGTTAGGAGTATACCAATTCAACCATGTTGAACAGTGAAGTGTAGGCCCTACTACTGGTTATCAGGGGTAAAGAACACTGAGTTCTACAGCTAGCAAAACAGAGAAGGCAATAATCTGGAGCTACATCATGCAAATGATAGCTTTATTTCCTACAGTTTCCCAATTAAGAAATAGGATACAAGAAAAATAAAATTTGTGATTAATTGCTGCACAAGAAACTACCATTGCTGAAAAGCAGCTCTCTACATGATTGACCCTACAACCCAAATGCCTCCCACATGCTCCAAAACCAAAACCCCAATATTTACTGAGAAATCACAGCATTATAGCAAAACTTACATTTTACTAACTTAAATAAATTAAATACTTTAACACACGGCCAAATAAATAATAATTGTTTTAAAATAATATCCCCAAAACAGGGGTACCAAGGCTGTCAAAAAATCACATGCGACAATGTGTGAAGAAATCCAAGCTACAAAACTACTGCAAAATTATCACACAAGAAAGGCAAAAAGAAATATAAGTATAATGATACAAAGATTAAAGTTAACCACTAAAATGAACAAATAACAAATTATGATTTAGTTATCACTACAAAAAAAATACAGAAAAACAAAATTAAAAAAACAACAATAGATAAAAACACTTTGCATGGGTAATGAAGCAATACAATGAACATCTCTCTAAATCACAAAGAACCAGAAATTCCTAAAAAAAAAATCAATTAAATATGAAAACCATGTAGGTACCAAGTGTAAAATAGGCTGTAAAATGTGGCAATAATTTTCAATAACTTAAAAAAAAAAAAATATATATATATATACATATATAAAAATCCATTTGCCAGCATTTCCTGGCTTCTTCCACTCTTGTGGGGGTCGGTGCGTGGAGCAGAAGCCAGCCACCGCTCTAAGTATGAATAGAAAAAAGGGACAGGGACATTGCTCAGCACTTTACTTATTTTACACACTTTTTATGCACTTTTTTTGGTGTTGCATGGGTTAATGCCTTTTTTATGAAGAAAACTGACATGAAAGAATAATGTAGGGAATAGAATGTAATTATGTTAATTGGATGCAAAAGGTATGAGGGAATGATCATGGCATTTTTTAAAAGATTAATCATGTGTATAAACAAATTTATGTTACATCTTACGGCCACTTGGCCAATAAATATTTAAACGAATATTGATATAAATATTTACACATATATATATATATATATATATTTTTGGCATTTTAGAGACATTTTGTTGTGACTTGTTTTGATCTGTCCAGAATGTATGATACAAAAGAAATTTAGATGTATCATATGGCTATTTTGCCTGTATATAAGAGAGAGGTATATTTATATGGACATTTTTATTATATTTATTTTTACACATGTTTGTCGAATGCAGTATACATATTTTTAATGGTGTAGATTTGACTAGTTATTATGGATATAAATTAGAGATTATTGGATTTTTGGTCTTTAGATTTATTGTCTTGTTTTTCCTTCTTTTCTCTTTTTCTTTGTATTGGGTTAAAGGCTTAACAGTCTTTCTACTATTTCTAATGTTTGTTGTATCTTTTTGAGGGAGTTAGTGTACTTTATTGTGATTGGCTCTGAGGAAGATCCCAGTGAGATCGAAACGCGGTGCCATTAAATTTTCTTTTATCACGCATTGCAAGCCTCTGGAGTGCGTTTTTCCATTTACCGAAGAAAAGTGGCATTTGGTCTTTTCTATATATATATATTATCATATATATATATAGAAAAGACCAAATGCCACTTTTCTCCGGTAACTGGAAAAACACACTCCAGAGGCTTGCAATGCGTGATAAAAGAAATGTATATATATATATATATATATGTATATATATAAAGATAGATAGATAGATAGATAGATTTTATTAATTCTGTAATTTAAAATATTATGTTGGGAACTGTGACGTGACATGCATCAAATCACAAAAGGGAACTGTAACTGTACTATTCCACAAACACTTTTCCATGCACAAATTTGTGAGGAAATACAGACATCATCCCATTAACATGGATAGAACATGCATGAAATTGCAGAGTAATAGAAACAGACACATGCTGACATGTAGGCAAAAGGAATGTTGGCAACAGTCATGGGACATAATTCATGTCAATGGGCATACCCCATTTACAAAGGGAAGGAAGATTGCTACATCTGCAAACAACTAGTCTTGTAAGCCATGTCACATGTATAATGAATGCCTACACATCACAGACTGCAGTGAGGCACCAGCTCCCATCACAATTAGCTTCTAGGTGGCAAATGTCTACATACACATATACCCAAACACATGGCAGAGGATAGTAATCCATAACCTACTTTTCTTTAGCCTGTAACATTTAGGGTTAGTGGTCTGTAACTTAGAAATTGTACCCACTACAACAACAAACAGTATGTGAATAATGACTGTACATAGCCCTTTGTGGTCCATTCAGAGCAAGTGGTTTGATGATTCCCCTGAGTTTTGTACTAGGTGCCAGGTACAAAATGCAAGACACACCAGTTTGATACACATGACATGTCAGCACAAACAATGCTCCATCTACTGTGTGACCCATTGCCCATCCCTAATTGTCTGGGGGAGCAGTCAGTACCTCACTCAATCACCTGGCAATAGGGCAGGCGGGAATTTGCTGTATACTCACCCCCTTGTGGCTGCTGTGCTGCCCTCAAACACCCATCAAGCTCCGGGTAGGCCACCGACAGAATGTGGGCCATTGGGGGGAGTCATTGTCTGACAGGCATCCCACCCACGTTGGGAGGACAGCCCCAGTTGGGCCTATGTAATCCTTTAGGCCCATCTCTAGCAACAGGGGGCGCTCTGCTGGCTGTGGACCCCCAGATTCACCACCTTCTTGGCAATGGCTCTCCAAATCCCTTTCTTCTGATGGGTGTTGACCTGCATGGATGCAAAAGACAAGAGAAGAAATTATGGGGGTCATTCTGACCCTGGCGGTAAAATCCGCCAGGGCCAATGACCGTGGGAGCACCGCCAACAGGCTGGCGGTGCTCCCATGGGCATTCTGACCGCGGCGGTACAGCCGCGGTCAGAAACGGAAAACCGGCGGTGTACCGCCGGTTTCCCGCTGCCCTGGGGAATCCTCCATGGTGGCGCAGTTGCTGCGCCGCCATGGGGATTCCGACCCCCATACCGCCATCCTGTTCCTGGCGGTTTTGGCTGCCGGGAACAGAATGGCGGTATGGGGTGTCGTGGGGCCCCTGGGGGCCCGTGGCATGGGCACTGCAGGGGCCACCATAACAGGGCCCCACAAATATTTTCAGTGTCTGCCATGCAGACACTGAAAATCGCGACGGGTGCAACTGCACCCGTCGCACCCCTTCCACTCCGCCGGCTCCATTCGGAGCCGGCATCCTCATGGAAGGGTGTTTCCCGCTGGGCTGGCGGGCGGCCTTCTTGCAGTCGCCCGCCAGCCCAGCGGGAAACCCAGAATACCCGCGGCGGTCTTTTGACCGCGCAGGGGTATTCTGGCGGTCCCCGCCAGGCCGGCGGCTTCCGCCGCCGGCCGGGGTCAGAATGACCCCCTATGTCTACAGGTCCCATCCTAAATGGCTGAGTCATATACATGTCAGTACAAAAACATTCTTCTTTTGCCCAAACTGCCTAAGTGCGGCACGTACTAGCCATTGAGTACAGGGCCATGACTACAAACACTTTCCAATCAACTGACCAGCACATCACCCTGTTCAAGTACTCCGCTGACTAACTAGGTCAACTGACATCTGGTGTGACATGCTCTAGCAATCTGACTGACATCTGAGGAACTATGGGACACATCACAACTCTGTGCCTCCTGAAAGGTAGACTCCTCAGGCATGAATGCATTAAAACACTCACACTCTGTGAAATTGAATCTCTGCTTACAGGCTACTGCCAGATCAGAAACCCCAACATTACACATGGGTAATAATGAAGGGACTGGGATAGTGGGTACAGAAAGTATCTACCCTGTCCATGTGTGGGCATGTGGACTTACAAATGCATACTCATGCTACCTGAGGGGATGGGATTATGTGTCATGTACTTTTGCCACAGAAGATTCTTTTGGACATATGTGTCCATACTACAGAAATGGCACACGACAAACAAAGGCATACACTGTCCTTTTACTGACATGTGACTAAGCTACTGAATCACATTTCATTCTCATGAATCAACACACTGTCTGCACTGTGGGACTATCATTTATGAAAAAAGCCTGCAAATGACTAATTTGACCTGTGTGAAGGTGACAACACGGCTGTGTGAGTAAAGGACCTCTCAGGGGACAGAAACACACATTGACCTTGATGCCAAGTGTATCTTCAACTCTCCCCTAAAACATGTTCATACTCATCAGGGAAAGGGCCTTGTAAGGAAATGCCTCCTTGGCATGGTTACCCCCTGACGTTTTGCCTTTGCTGATGCCAAGTTATGATTTGAAAGTGTGCTGAGGCCTGCTAACTAGGCCCCAGCACCAGTGTTCTTTCCCTAACCTGTACCTTTGTTTCCACAATTGGCACACCCTGGCATCCAGATAAGTCCCTTGTAACTGGTACCCCTGGTACCAAGGGCCCTGATGCCAGGGAAGGTCTCTAAGGGCTGCAACATGTCTTATGCCACCCTGGAGACCCCTCACTCAGCACAGACACACTGCTTGCCAGCTTGTGTGTGCTAGTGGGGAGAAAACGACTAAGTCGACATGGCACTCCCCTCAGGGTGCCATGCCAACCTCACATTGCCTATGGCATAGATAAGTCACCCCTCTAGCAGGCCTTACAGCCCTAAGGCAGGGTGCACTATACCACAGGTGAGGGCATAAGTGCATGAGCACTATGCCCCTACAGTGTCTAAGCAAAACCTTAGACATTGTAAGTGCAGGGTAGCCATAAGAGTATATGGTCTGGGAGTCTGTCAAACATGAACTCCACAGCACCATAATGGCTACACTGAAAACTGGGAAGTTTGGTATCAAACTTCTCAGCACAATAAATGCACACTGATGCTAGTGTACATTTTATTGTGAAATACACCTCAGAGGGCATCTTAGAGATGCCCCCTGAAACCATACAGACTACCCGTGTGGGCTGACTAGTTTTAGCAGCCTGCCACACACCAGACATGTTGCTGGCCACATGTGGAGAGTGCTTTTGTCACTCTGTGGCTAGTAACAAAGCCTGCACTAGGTGGAGGTGCTTCTCACCTCCCCCTGCAGGAACTGTAACACCTGGCAGTGAGCCTCAAAGGCTCACCCCCTTTGTTACAGCACCCCAGTGCACTCCAGCTAGTGGAGTTGCCCGCCCCCTCCGGCCACGGCCCCACTTTTGGCGGCAAGGCCGGAGGAGATAATGAGAAAAACAAGGAGGAGTCACTGGCCAGTCAGGACAGCCCCTAAGGTGTCCTGAGCTGAGGTGACTCTGACTTTTAGAAATCCTCCATCTTGCAGATGGAGGATTCCCCTAATAGGATTAGAGATGTGCACCCCTCTCCTCAGGGAGGAGGCTCAAAGAGGGTGTAGCCACCCTCAGGGCTAGTAGCCATTGGCTACTAACCCTCCAGACCTAAACACACCCCTAAATCGAGTATTTAGGGGCTCCCAGAACCTAGGTAACTAGATTCCTGCAACCTAAGATGAAGAAGGACTGCTGAGCTGAAAAACCTGCAGAGAAGACGGAGACACCAACTGCTTTGGCCCCAGCTCTACCAGCCTGTCTCCCCACTTGAAAAGAACTGCTCCAGCGACACGTTCCACAGGGTCCAGCGACCTCTGAAGCCTCAGAGGACTACCCTGCATCTAAAAGGACCAAGAACTCCAGAGGACAGCGGCTCTGCTCCAAGGAAGAAGCATCTTTGTAACAAAGAAGCAACTTTGAAAGTACACACGTTTCCCGCTGGAAGCGTGAGACTTTGCACTCTGCACCCGATACGAATTGTGGAGAAACAACGCTACAGGGAGGTCTCCCCGGCGACTGTGAGCCCGTGAGTAGCCAGAGTTGACCGCCTGGGCCCCCACAGCGACGCCTGCAGACGAAATCCAGAGGCTCCCCCTGACCGCGATTGCCTGCTTCTAAGAACCTGACGCCTGGTAAGGACACTGCACCCGCAGCCCCCAGGACCTGAAGGATCCGACCTCCAGTGCAGGAGCGACCCCCAGGTGGCCCTCTCCCTTGCCCAGGTGGTGGCTACCCCGAATAGCCCCCCCACTTGCCTGCCTGCTTCGCTGAAGAGACCCGTAGGTCTCCCATTGAATCCTATTACAAACCCGACGCCTGTTTGCACACTGCACCCGGCCGCCCCCGTGCCACTGAGGGTGTACTTTTTGTGCTGACTTGTGTCCCCCCCGGTGCACTACAAGACCCCCCTGGTCTGCCCTCCGAAGACGCGGGTACTTACCTGCTGGCAGACAGGAACCGGGGCACCCCCTTCTCCACTGAAGCCTATGCGTTTTGGGCACCACTTTGACCTCTGCACCTGACCGGCCCTAAGCTGCTGGTTTGGTAACTTTGGGGTTGCTCTGAACCCCCAATGGTGGGCCACCTTGGACCCAACTTCGAACCCTGTAGGTGGTTTACTTACCTGCAAAACTAACAAACACTTACCTCCCCCAGGAACTGTTGAAAATGGCACTGTGTCCAGTTTTAAAATAGCTTATTGCCATTTGTGTGAAAACTGTATATACTATTTTGCTAATTCAAAGTTCCTAAAGTTCCTAAGTGAAGTACCTTTCATTTAAAGTATTGTTTGTAAATCTTGAACCTGTGGTTCTTAAAATAAACTAAGAAAAGGTATTTTTCTATATAAAAACCTATTGGCCTGGAATTGTCTTTGAGTGTGTGTTCCCCATTTATTGCCTGTGTGTGTACAACAAATGCTTAAAACTACCCTCTGATAAGCCTACTGCTCGACCACACTACCACAAAATAGAGCATTAGAATTATCTCTTTTTGCCACTATCTTACCTCTAAGGGGAACCCTTGGACTCTGTGCATGCTATTTCTTACTTTGAAATAGTACATACAGAGCCAACTTCCTACAGGCCTCAATAAGCTGAAAATTAGCACAAAATCTAGATTTGGCCACATGACAGAGTCAACTGGGATACAGGGAGTGGTAGTAAAAGTGACTCAACACCAGCCTAGACTTGGACACATGCTGGGAGAAACATTTGATGGTCCAAGTTCCCCGCAGGCTGAGCAGACAGAACCTACATGAAACTTTATTCCCATCACGTCCATGCATGATAGTACATCATCTAGCTAACAGCAATTTGGCATGCGTTATGTATGTGGCAAGCTGAATGGCAGAGTGAGTCAGGATATGTCTCCAAGACAACAATTTAGCAACGCCAGATATGGCTTAAAGTCTCAGTGGCAACATCAATGTGTTAAGAGATGTATGGGAGGGCTATGATGTCACCTTACCTACTTTTGTGCATCCAAAATAAGTTAGTTTAGGGTATACTCAAAGCACACAAAATAATGCTTCAGAACTCAACACCTGGCACTGAACACAGAGGCATGTACCTTGACTCTCCTATTGATGCCACACCAATGGCATCTTCATGGCCTTGACTTTTCATTCTGGCACACATGGCTCAATCTAGCATGTGAGGAGGAAATATATGATGAAGTACAGAAATATTAATGTGGACATGAGGCACTTATATGCTCCTCTGGTGCACCATAGAGGTGTCCATACAGGGGTAGGACTTCTGTGACCAGCCTCTCTAGCTCCTCCAGGGAGAAGGCAGGGGACCTATCACCTGCCGACTGTGGTATGATTGCTCTCAGAGGCAGTGCACAGCAGCTCAGGGAGTGGAGGTTTTGATGGTAGGAGTGTCTGGAGTCAGGTGAGGGACTTTGCAGAACATGGCGGTCACGTCCACCACGTACATTGCTGTCACCACCGGCGGATACAACCATTGGCCCGCGACCACCACTGGCAACAACGTTAGTCTATGGCTGAGTCCACCATGGTTGCAACCCCCTACCACCATCATGACTTCCACAGGTGGTCGCAGGCGGTTAGTCATATCCAGTGGAGTAGGTCAGGCTGTCGCCACTTAAGAGGCCTAAAATGCATTGTATACCTTCAAAAACATGTCTCACAACTCGAAAAAAGTTGTTTTTTTAATGATAAGTGTCTGTCTTTTTATGTCAAGTAGCTCCACCTACTCGGATACCATTTTTTTACATTGTTGGGCACATATGGCAATTCACTTTGGGGCACAGTTCCCCCTAACAAAGCTCATTTTAAAGCTTGGGACCTGAAGTCACAGACCCAGTGGAACGATTCATGCTCAAATTGTTGTTGACCAGATAGATAATGTCTACACATGTGTTGCAAAGCTAGGGGGGTAACATGATTCTTCTGTGTGATTTACAGTTTTGATGTGCACTGTGTATCATGTCCTCAACTTGCGACATGCCATGTCACAGTCTGTCATTGACATCCATCATGTACGTTGTAAGGGACACATTGAACAATGGCCAAAATATTTTCTTGTCATACAGGGAGGGGGAGAATCAGACAACCTCCTGTCTATAGTCTACTACTAGACCTTCAGACCATGGATCTACCGTCTCAATCGGCAAGCAATCATGGATCAATGTCATCAGTTGGAGCCAGATCTGATGCCTCCCATTCACCATCCAAATAGCATACATCCATTTGCACAAGTCATGGCAGTGCTGCACTTCCTGGCGACAGGGCCATTCCAAAATACAGTGGCCCTATCTGCTGGGATGTCCTAGCCTAGTTTAGTCTTGTTTTGAAGGATATACTTTCAGCAAAATTAAAACAGTCGGACAGCTACATCCGGATCCCTCAACCAGAGGATTTCACACATGTGATGGCTGTGTTTTATGGTTTGGCACACATCCCACAAGAGGTGGGAGCCATTAATGGTACACATGTTGCCTTGGTCCCACCTCATGGCAATGAACAAGTGTATCACAACAGGAAGAGCTTCCATTCCATCAATGTCCAAGTTGTTTGTTTGGCGGACCTCTATATTTCACAGGTCTGTGCTCGTTATCTGGGTTCAGTCCTTGATGCCTTCATTATGTGGAACAGCACGATCCCCCAGATGATGTGACAACTGTACGGAGAGAGGGCCTGGCTGGTTGGTAAGTCACATATGTCCTATTTGCTTGTGTGCAATGTCTGCTGCAAAAAGTGCGACGACAGGGACTCATAGTTGACATATGTCCCATTCCATAACAGGGGACTCTGCATACCCAAGCCGTCCATGGTTGTTGATGTCGGTGAGGAATCCAACTAAGCCATGGGAAGTCCTCTTCCGTGATGCCCATGGAAGAATATGGCGTGTCGTGGAGCGAGCTTTGGACTCCTAAGGGTAAGATTTAGGTGCCTGGACAAGACAGGTGGAGCCCTCCTTTACTCACCCAAAAAAGTTTGTAAGATCATTGTGGCCTGCTGCAGGCTCCACAACATTGCACTATGGATGGATATCCACCCGATGAGGGGGAGCCAGCAGTGTCACAGGGGGCAAATCAACATTTGTATAATAAGAAGACAAGCATTAAGAAATTAGGTCATGTTTTATTAAAAGAAAAAATATCTTAGTAATAAAAGATAAGAGAAACTAGTATCTGAAGGGAACAAAAAAAGAGAAAAACAGACATAAGAACAAATTAAATGTAAGTAATTCTTGAAGTGTCTATATCCTCCTTCATGTCTTTGAAGAAATTTCTTAAGTACTGCAGGCTCCTCATAAGTCGTTGTCTTATCTTTATACATCACCTTCAAAAAGCATGAATGAATTGGGCAAATATAGCGTATATAGCACTGAACTGAGGACGCAAGAATTGTTTTTGGCAATCTACAGTGCCTATAGCCACATCTAGGGAGAAGAATAATCTATGGCTGACCCAGATGATTTGCTTTTTATTTTTAACATAAGACATTACTTGTAAAAGGTCTGCATATTGTGGGGCGTGGCTTGCAAGCCAAGATGGCGGACGGGACCTAGCCGAGCCCCGCGGCCAACCCTGATTATCCGACAAAAATGCGATAATGGGGAGACGATGATCGGCAGCCAACTCACACGCTTGTGGACAGAGCTCTCCTGAGATGAACATACCCACCCGGGGGTGCTGGGGGAGCGGCGGAGATAGCGGCGGAGGCAACGAAGGTGCAGGCCTACGAGGCATGATGCCGAGAGCGGCCTACGAGGTGGCACCCTGACGTAGAGGTCCTGGAGGGGCAGAAACTCTGCAGTCATGCTGCCGATCCTGGGCAAGGTGAGACAAGCAGCGCTGGACAAGAGGTGATGGCTGGGATACACGGGAAGGGAGGTCCGGTCCACACTAACCGACAATTAACTCGACTCTTACCCTCTGCAATGGTTGACACTCTTGAATTTGGGCACTGTGGTTGATGCTGCGGAGGACGACAAAGTGTAGGAGGATAGGGGAGAAGGATAGAACAGCAGTCGAGCACTGCGGCCATTCACCACTAGAGTGGCCAGTAAGTGACACTTTTGCAGTGTGGACACGACAGAGATGGAGGCTGTTTGTGCTGTTCCGTTTTTCTCACCACTTTGCACATGCAAGTGGGGCCTTCACTTCCCTACCTCGTTCGCCCAATGACCTGATCCCCCCTACATGTCACAGACGTGTGCATGAGAAAAGTCCTCCTGTTTAACACATAACTGAATGTTGTGGCGAATGAACATACAGGGGAAGGGAGGGAAGCTGAGTTATCCGGTTGCCTCTTCCCAAAACTTCTCCTACTGCGCTGATACAATCGGATGCACCTGAACGATTCTCAATTGTCTCCCCTAGTCGTGTGGTGGTAATGGAGGGGGGGTGCTCATGCTGCTGCGCCTACTCCTCTGAGCGGTGCATGCAAGCGGACCCCCCCACACCCTTGATGCCTGCAGTCTGACTTGCGCCTGAGATTGAGAACAGCCAGGACCACGCAGTCCTCCTCGGAGTGCAGCATTGCGGGTGCGGGCAGTCTTCGGTTGTGGACTGGAGCTAAACCACTATCGGAGACCATATATCTGGACAGCCACAAACTAGACGCGGTGCTAGCGGCCGTGGAATGCATAGGCACCTCCTTAGAACAAGCTGGAACTTCCCTAGAGGGCAAAATTGATAAGGTGGCCAGCGACCTCACCTTGCTCCATGCAGATCACTGCAACCTAGCAGACAAAACATGAACGCTGGAGGATCAGCTTCATGATCTGGCACCTAAAACTGATCTATTGGAGTCCTCACTACAGAAAGCACTGGACCGGATAGGCACTCTGGAGCACCGCGTTGAGGACGCCGAAGGGTGTACCAGAAGGAACAACATTCGAGTCATAGGCCTCCCGGAATGCATAGAAGGACCAGATGCAGTCACCTACTCAGAAACCTGGCTCAGGGAACTGGTCCCAGAGGGTTTCCTGACAACTTTCTTCTCAGTGGAACGAGCGCACAGGGTCCCTACCAGGGCTTGGCCTCCAGGTGCTGGCCCACGTCCTTTTCTGATCCACCTACTACATTACGCAGACAGAGATATTATCCTCTGTGCGGTCAGATCGCTTCCAGCGGTCCAAGTGGATAACACCCAGGTCATGTTATTCTCAGACTATACAATTGCAGTGCACAAATAACGTGCCTCCTTTTGCCTTTAAAACGTAAACTTCGTGCCCTTAATCAACCATACTCCCTCCTATTTCTGGCCAGACTGCGAGTAGCCACTGATGATAAGACGTATATCTTTACTGCACCTGATGCAGCCTGGGAGTGGCTTGAATCCACAAACCGGATCGGTGGGCACGACACAGAAGCAGAAACATTACCATTGTGTGGTTTGCACCCCACAACAGGAGAAGTCGAAAGAAATGAGTGACCGCTCTGAGAGAGGTGAAACATGCTCCCTGATCTGGAACAAATCATACAAGAACGACATTGTGCACTGCAATCTGCAGCAGCCATTAATGCCCTTCCAGTTATCTCGGATGCAGAAGCAGAGCTCTCGCAATCTAATGGAGAAGATATTTCCTTCCTTGACACCTCGTCTGAAGTGGGATCCTCAGCTCATCCCGTGGCGACACCGCAGACAGCAGACAACTTGCTCTGAATCTAACATGCTAACTCACAACTGACGGCATTCGGCTCCCGGAGGTGCTGCATGGGTGAATTGGGAAATTCTGCATTGTTACAATCCCTGATCGCCTTGCTGTTGTGTCCACTGTCATCCTTGACGCTCCTGCAGACAACTCGGCAGCACTGGTACAGGCCTTGATATTTCTTACGACCAATGAGGGTTCCTTGATCGATGCACCGCCCTCTGCCTCCCCTGTATATGGACATACCTTGCTGTTGCTGGCCCCTGCGTCTATACTGGACTAGGAGTTTTGTCCTATTGTCAATTGAACACATCTCAACTTGCCCATCCCACTCTCCTATTAGTGGAGTCCTCTTATTTACACCTGTTTTGCCACTTTTACGAGTTGCTTGGTTTGGGCAGATACCAGTTGTCCCTCTGCTCTTATGGTATTCTATTTGTTAGTTTTTGTATGGAGTCTGAGAACCTTTTGCCCGCTGGCCTGCGAGACCCTCGTCGTCAGTAGTGCAACACCCCCTAAGTCTAGGAAGCGAACAGTTGGACATTATCATTACAATGACCCACCATGAATCCCTTTACCATCCTTAAGGGGAATGTGCGAGGCATACACACGCCAGCATGCAGATATTCCATATACTCATATCTTAAAAGGCACTCCATCCATATAGCCCTTTTGCAGGAAACTCACCTAGCACATCCTGAGGTGACTAGACTGAAGCGATGTAGGAGAGGGCAGCTTTACGCAACAGGCTACTCTTCCTATGCTAGAGGAGCCTTCATTTGGGGCAGACCGGGCACCCCCATTTGTAGCAGAAGATTAAATTGCTGCTTGTGCGTTGGTGTTGGGTTCCATATATGCACCGAACATGGATCAGGCTTCATCCTTCCATTCGTAATCTAGCCAACTCTCTCGATGGAGTGAGCTTCCCTGATTATTGCGAGGTGATTTTAACACTGTCTTTGATCCCTGCTTGGACCGTTCCTTCCCACCACTGCTCACTGTACCTACAATGCTAGCGGCACATGCATTAAATACCTGGCTCCAAAACTTGAATCTAGTTGACATTTGGCGCTACCGCAATGCTAATGCACAAGTCTATTCATATTCTTCTGCTCCACACCAGTTACATGCCTGCTTTGATAGAATTTTATGCACAACTAATTATATCCTGCAGTCCTACAGACTGACTACTTGGGACAAACTCACTCAGACCACAATCTGCAATTTCTGCACTTAGGATGGGACATGTCTCCCTCAAGAGTACCCACCTGGAGACTCTGCCCGGAGCTGCTAGATGACACAGCAGTTAGGGCATCGCTGGACAAGGCGATTCCCAAATATTTTTAGCAAAACGCTGGCAAGACGTCATCTGGCTTGATCGAATGGGAAACATTTAAAGTCTTCATTAGGGACAACTGTATTGACACACATTGGAACTTGCATAAATCTATTGAGTGTGACCTGATTAGAGCGGAACAAACCCTGATGCAGCACAAAAAGTATGCTACCCAGCACCCCTCATAAACGACACAACTATCATCTGCCCGGGCAGAACGTATATCCCTTTTAGAGAGATTACGTTGTTTAAACTATGCAGCCCCCTCAGCATTCCCACATGCTTCTGCAAATAAATTGGGTAAATTGCTAGCCTGAATGATCCGACAAGATCAAGACCGCAGTCCTATCACAAAACTTTGCTCGGAAACTGGGAATATGCTCTATACCCCTCAAGAGATTCATGCTGAACTTACAAGGCATTATGAGTCCCTTTATTGCTCCACAGCAACAACAGGCCGCTCGGATTTTGATGACTTCTTCTCCCTGATCGCCCTACCCTACTTGACTACTGACCAGCGGGAAGAACTGGAGGAGCCCCTGACCCTCTCTGAGGTGCAGGAAAGTATCCATGCATTTCCTGCAGACAAAACTCGAGGACCAGATGGCCTCCCGTCTGACTTTTAGAACTCCTGTTCTGCAACTCTCGCACCTAGCCTTCTCTCTCTATGAGGAGGCACCTCAGGTAGCATCCCTGCCGGCATCGCAGAGAGAGGCACTGATGGTGTCCCTCCCTAAACCAGGAAAAGACCCATTAAAACTTGGCTCTTATAGACCACTAGCGATGCTCAAAACTGATTATAAGATGCTCGCCAATGCCTTGGTGTCACGGTTGGCGCCCCTGATCCCACAACTGGTTCATCCTGACCAAGACTGTTTTGTACCTGCACGAGACACTTCTCACAACATCAGATGCCTGTTCTGAATCATGCAATACTTAATGCGGGACAGGCTTCAATCAGGATGTCTGGTGCTTGACTTGGAGAAAGCCTTCGCTTCCTTGGAATGGCCTTCCCTGTTTGAATCACCAAAGCGATTTGGCCTCGGCCCTTATTTTCTATGCAAGGTGAAATTACTGTACACCCGACCATGGTTTAGGGTCAAGATGGGTGGGAACGTATCTGACACTATTGAGGTGGGCAGGGGTACACGGCAGGGTTGCCCCTCTCTCCACTTCTGTTTTCCCTAGCGATGGAACCACTGACGGCGTAGATTCTCAGGAGAGGTGAAGACTGGAGCATTCTACTAGGAGACGATCCACACATCATATCACAGTTTGCGGATGGCCTTCTGTTGTATTTTAGGGACATCAATAACATCCCTCCAGAAGTCGCGGTCCTCCTGCAACAGTTCGCTACCCTTTCTGGTTTACGAGCCAATTGGGCAAAATCATGCCTTTTCCCTTTCGATCCAACACTGCCGAATCCAGACCTATGCCTTTCTAGAGTCAGCATGGCAACCAAGGACATTCCGTTACATGGATATACAGATATTCCATGGACAAGAAGATCTTCACGAAGGGAACCTTAGAAGGGCAGTATCATCCATTCGCTCCGAAATGACCTTTTGACAAACACTGCCACTCTCACTGGCAGGAAGGATCACTCTCCTGAAGATGATAGTACTCCCTCGTTTATTATACATCTTTTCCAACTTACCATATCAAGTCCCAGACAGCTTTTTCAAAGGTCTGGAACCCAGAATAAGGCAATTTATCTGGAACAAAGGCAGATGCAGAGTGGCATTGAAAAAACTTTACTTGCCTTTAACTCACGGAGGCCTCTCGGCACTAAACATGGAACATTATTATTTAGCCTTGTAGCTTCAATGAGTGGCACACTGGCTGGCAGAACTTCAGCTCTCTGACACGGCAACCAATTTCAAATCCTGGACGTCTGCGCGACTTGCACATCTTTTCCGCCCACTCACAACTGGGCACCACCTGCATAACTTTTGTTAAATTTAGCTGACCGTTGCTACCGCAGACGTTTAAACCTCACAAAAAGAACCATCCCCTATGCTCCAGCATTAGTGCTTCTAGGCACACAACGAGGCCTGGGAATCATGACTGTTGCTGAACGTGGACCTTGGCACGCTTTGGACTTACACGCACTGGGCAATCTCTATAGTGATAAAAGGCTTACCCCATTTAATGAACTGATGGTAGAGACAGGCCTTCTGGCAGGACAATTTTCACTATACAATTAATTGGTGAGGGCACTGTCGAGCAAATGGGGGGAACTGGCAACTGACCCCCCAACTCATTTAATTGTACAATATGTACAGGTTATGGGACAGGTCAGGCATCTGATACAATGGTTCACTGAAGCACTTAGAATGCATACACTGCACACTCATACTGCACTCCGTGCAGCCTGGGAAGGCGACTCCACTGAGCCCTTTACTGATGCAGCATGGGGTGCAGCCCTGTCCAGTCACATTACCATCCCCGCCACTCTAGATTTCACCTTATACAATTTTGTATTATTCATAGAGCACACCTCACTCCAGCCCGCATTAATAAATACTTTAACCATATAGACGCTGCTTGTCCTCGCTGTAAGCAAGTAGACACGAACATCCTCCACAAGCTGTAGTCCTATCCCTTCTTACACACCTACTGGCACACAGTAACATCATGTCTCTCAATATGCACGTCACACCCACCATTAGAAAATTGGGAACTCTGTATTCTTGGCCTTTTCCCCAGACACAAGAATCATAAAGCCTCCTCGAGATTCCTAGACCTCGGGCTCCTAACAACCAAGTGTCTGATCACTCGGAGATGGAAAGCCGATGAACCACCATCCGGACTGGCATGGAAGAACTATTTTCTAACATGGGCAGATGTTGAAGGGGTGGCATGAAGACGTGAAGATTCTTTGGGCATACGTACATATCCCCTATCTATTAGCTGGGATGAGATGTTATCTCTCCTACGCGAGCCAAACACTGACACGAACTCTAGCGATCCAGCTGAACAATTCATGGTTGTTGGAAAATGGGTTATTGGTAGGGCAGGTAGGTACCTACACCTAGCAACAAGCCACTAACCTCCACATAGGTACAGTTAGGTCTCAGTAAATTAATCCCAGCTCAACCCTTGGTAGCTTGGCAACGAGCGTCAAGGCTTAACTTAGGAGACAAAGTGTAAAGCATTCAAATATCACAAAACAGTAATTAAATAAAACACAGGAAACAGTTTAAAAATCCAAAACCAATTTATAAAAATAGTTTATATTTTTATCTTTAAAATGACACAAAAACGATTAAAATCGGTTCAGGGGAACCGGAGATATGAATTTTTAAAGAATTATTAATTTTCTAGCGCTTAGAAACAAAAAGCGCCAATCGGGTCATCTGGTTGCACCTCGACCGGGGCAAAGTCAAACTTTCAGGCCGACCGCGATGGAGCCCTGCTCGGCTACAGGTCGCGGGAGGCCTCGGTTAAAAAGTTACCTTCTGACTTAGTCTTTATTTTGAAGTTTTTCTTCACCGGGACGAACCTGCCAGTTGAATCCGACCTCCTGGAGCCCTTGTCCGGATACGCGATGTGGGTTTCCTCGGTGGAGACTTTTACCTTCGGACTTAGTCGTTTTTTCGAGATGAAAATCCTTCGACCGGGGTAAACCTGGATCTTGATCCGACGTCCATGGAGCCCTTCTCGGATACGATGGCTGGGAGGTCCCGGTCAACTTTTTACGTTCGGACTTAGTCTCTTTTTTGGATGTTTTTCTTTACCGGGACGAACCACGAAGTCAGGCCGGGTCGCGGTTGAAGCAAGCCGGCTAGAATTTCCGCGGCGGGTCGGTCCCTCTCTGGAGCTTTTTTCCAAAAATTCTCAAATCTTTTCCAAACTTCTGGGGCTTCACCCAGATGTTCTTTTAAGGTTCTTTTGGGGTCCACAGCTCACCCCAAGGGTCCAGAAGTTCTGTGATGGTCCTTGGGGGGTGCGGACTTCAACTCCCAGAATGCACCTGGCGCAAACTCCTTTTTGGCCACTGGACAGTGGTCAGCTGGTCGCTTTCTTCATGAGTTGGTGCAGGGGACTCTGGTTAGCAATTTTTCACCTGTAGCAAACAGGTAGTCCCTCCTTGAACCAGTTGAAGCCAGGCAAAGTCCTTCTTGTGGTGAAGCCCGAGTGTGCTGTTGGTGCAGTCCTTCAGAGTGCAGGTTCCAGGTGCAGGCCAGGGGTCCAGCAGGGC
Source organism: Pleurodeles waltl (assembly GCF_031143425.1). NCBI lineage: Eukaryota > Metazoa > Chordata > Amphibia > Caudata > Salamandridae > Pleurodeles > Pleurodeles waltl. The sequence goes on from NC_090437.1 coordinate 505,347,928, forward strand.
AGTCCTTCTTCTTCTTTAGTTCCTTTCTTGTTGAATTCTGGAGGGGATCTGAGGTGTGGGGTCAGGTCTGCCAGTTTTATCCTTGCTCCTGGGTGAAAAGCAGGGGGGTCCTGATCCTCCAATCAGGTACAGGGTCGTCCCCCTGTGATGACCACTTCCTGGGAAGTGTGGCAAAAATCCATCCCAAAAGGCAACAGTCTCTAAAAATCCAACATGGCTGAATCTGATTTTTGGAGGTTACATCTGGCTGAACCCACCCACTGGTGTGGCTAAAAATCATAAACACACCCCTCTCCTGCCCTCTCCTAATCTAATCAAGGGGGCACCTAGTTGTCTGGGGTTGCAGGATGTGGGGGTGTTGCTGGGTGCTCCAAATGTCCTTCTCTGCCTTTGAAGACCAGTTTGGCCACCCTCCCCCTTCCTGCCTCACCATCTGCTGAGGGGAGATTCTCTCCCCCAAGCACATTCCTTTGTGTGAAGTCAGGCCACTTCACACCTCATCAAGGCAGCCTGGCAGAAGCTGCTGCAGGCTGGCCAATCAGAGCACAGCAGCAAAAACAATGCAGAGCTGAAATTGGCAACTTTTTAGGTAAAGTCTAAACTTTTTACCTGGACAAGTTATATTAAATCCAACAACTGGAAGTTGTGGGATTTATTACAACAATCAATTTGATACCAAATTCTTGGTATGTAACCTTTAAGGAGACTTTAAAATTTAAAATAAAGTCTGCCCATTCTAGCCTATGAAGGCCATTTACTTCAATGAGGGAAAAACGAATTTGGCTGTTTTTACCTCACCAGGGCTTATAAACCTATTTTTATAAAGTCCCTGCTTATAGTTACATGGCACCCAGCCCTAGGGGCACATAGGGCACACCTTAGGGGTGACTTATATGTAAAAATAAGGTAGTTTAAGACTTTGGAAGTACCTTTAATTCCAAAGTCGAATTTGCATATAACTTTAATTTAAAAGCAGCCAGCAAGGCAGGCCTGCTTTTAAAATGACACTGGGCACCTCAGCAGTGCACCTAGGTGTGCACCACCTATGCTGTGGTCCCTAAACCTACATGCCCTACCATATACTAGGGACTTATAGGTAGGTTCACTTAGCCAATTATAATTAGCCTAATTTGCATATTGATTTTACACAGAGCACAGGCCCTGGGACTGGTTAGCAGTACCCAGGGCACCATCAGAGTCAGGAAAACACCAGCATAAAGTGGAAAATGGGGGCAAAAAGTTAGGGGGCCTCTGCAATCAGCCCTGTTTTCCCACACAACCCCTCCCCAGCCCACACGCCCAGGAGACTCAGCCCAACCCTGGGAGAGTCTTCCTGGCTTGTTAGGCGAGGAAGACAGTGAAGAAAACTGGCTGTCCCTTTGCAGGGCCTACTCTGCCTTATATCCTCCTTTCAGGGTCACTCCCTCTGGGTAGTGAACCCACCCCAACAATGAAAGGACCCATTTCAAACTGAAACTTCCCTCTAGGGGGGTCTTCCTCCTCTCTCTCTGCCAACTTGGGTAGTGAGGTGCCCACCTCCCCTACTCCTAACTTTGCTAGGGCAACACCTAGCTTACCCAAAGAGGTCACCCAACACTTGAGCAACCCCACCATGACCAATAGGGTCAGAGGGCCTACTTTACTATTGGCCCTGGGGTCTGCCTCCCAGGCCAAGTACAGTGCTGCCAGGAAGGCTAGCACCCAGCAGAGGCTACTGACAGCTGTCAGTACCCAGAACCACACCCTAAGCTCTCCACTGACAAGGTGGCTGAGCTGCTTTAAGGGCAACTTTGGGGTCCTGGCACCCCTCTTGCTGTCTAGAGTGGGGGGCTACCACCTCCTGTGGCAGACACCCTCCTTCCACTCTCCCTTCTGTCAGTGCAGGGGCAACACCTTGCATCTGGACAGCTGCCTGACTACTCAGGACTTCCTTGGGGTCAGGTGAGGCCTCACCAGTGCCAACTCTGGGCTCCCCCCCTACTGGGGCAGAAGGCCTTTGGCTCCCTGGAACTCTCCTTAAGAGTGGCCTACCCTTCCTTTTCTTCTTTCCTTTTCTTGGGGACCCCTGTCTCCTAACTGTAGGGACTGACTCCCCAGGACTTTGGGTTGGGGGGGTGCCCTGGGCGACCACCCCATCTGGGACCAGACTCACCTCTGGGAGGTCATTGCCCAGGATTCAATCTAGGGGGAGGTCAGCACTGACTACCACCCTAATCCAGTCAATGATACCCTCCCTCTCTAGGGGCACTATGGCTACAGGTTTGGAGGTGACCTCCCCTGTGGCTATCCTGACTTTCTTTGTCTTTCCTGGGACATACATGTCTGGGGTCACTAACCGGTCACTCACTATAGTGTGACTGGCACAGGTGTCTCTCAGGCCAGTGGTAGGGATCCCATTCACTTGAATGTGGTGGAAGTGCCTACTCCCACCCTCAGGGATCACCAGCTTACCATCTGGTCCTGTCTCCCAGCACAATGCTAGGAGGACTTCATCATCTGAGGAATCCTCCTCTATGGCTACACTGGACAGCCCAGTGCTAACCACCTTCCTTGGACAGGCTGCATCTCCTCTGAAGTGACCTGTCTGCTGACAGTCAAAGCAAGCCCTACTGTCCAAGAGTTTTTTTAACCCTGGGTCTCCCTGTCTCTGCTTGTCAGAGTGGGAGTGGGATTTACTCTCCTCCTTCTTAGGGTTCTGGGGTACAGAGGGAGTCTCTGTGGTGGGCTTACCACCTCCATCCTTAGGTTTTTGGGGACCTCTCCCCCCTTCTTGGAGTCTCCCCCCTGGGACTTGACAACCACCCTGGTTCTCAACCACTCATCAGCTGCCTCACCTAGCTCTCTAGGGTTGGTCTGCTTAGAGTCCACTAGATGCTGGTGTAACCTTTCTTAGGTACAATTGGTCAAGATGTGCTCTCTCATGATCAGATTGTATAACCCCTCATAAGTATCTACTTTGTTACCAATAATCCAGCCCTCTAGTGCCTTTAGTGAAATGTCCACAAAGTCAACCCAAGACTGGGTACTGACCTTCTGGGTGTCCCTGAACTTCATTCTATATTGCTCTGGGGTCAGACCAAACTTCTTGGCTAAGCACCTCTTCATACTAGGGTATGAATCTGCCTCCTCCCCCCTTAAGGTCAGAAGCCTATCCCTCCCTGAGTTGGGGACCAACTCCCACAAAAGGGAACCCCAGTATTGAGGCCTAACCCTTCTCATTTGGAGTGCCCTCTCAAAGGCCCCTAGCCACTTATCTATGTCACCCCCCTCTACATAAGCAGGAACTACCCCCTTGGGTAATCTGGGGCAAACTCCCCCACCCATGGACACCTCAGCTTCTTTATCGCTGCTTCCATCTCTTTTCTCTTTGTATGCCCACTTTTTCTTTTCTAGGGCCAGCTTCTCTGCTTCCAAAGCTATGTATGCTAGCTGGGCCTCCAGCTCTCTTTCCCTGATGGATGGGTTCTCTCCTCCTGAAAGGACCCCCTTCCCACCACTAGCTTTGGATCTGCCCCTAGTGACTGTGTTTACTGAGGACCGTTCTTCCTCATCCTCACTTGGGCTCAGATGCCTTCCCTCCCCTGAGTGGTTAGAGCTTGCATCATCCCTTCTTTCTCCCTCCTCTGGAGCTTCTTCTGACTCTACCTCTTGGGCCTCAGCCCATGCTGTCAAGGATGTGATCAGGATTTGCTTCCTGAGATCAGTGGTTGCAGGCAACCCTCTTTCAATACACAACCCCCTAAGCTGGACTACTGTCAGTGTGGGTAGGCTAGCCAGATCAAGCTCCATGGTTCCCTAGTTTTGTGTCAACAAAAACTTTTTGCAAAAATTGGAAACAAGAATTTAGAAAAATTAAAAAAATTCAATAATTGAAATTAATCCAAATTAAAAATTAAAAACAATTTTTGCACTAGGACAATTTAAAGGATTTTTAATTTGTTTTACTTAAAACTGTAACGTGATATTGAACACAAGTACAGGATCCCGTCGCTGCTTCCAATTATGTTGGAAAATGGGTTATTGGTAGGGCAGGTAGGTACCTACACCTAGCAACAAGCCACTAACCTCCACATAGGTACAGTTAGGTCTCAGTAAATTAATCCCAGCTCAACCCTTGGTAGCTTGGCAACGAGCGTCAAGGCTTAACTTAGGAGACAAAGTGTAAAGCATTCAAATATCACAAAACAGTAATTAAATAAAACACAGGAAACAGTTTAAAAATCCAAAACCAATTTATAAAAATAGTTTATATTTTTATCTTTAAAATGACACAAAAACAATTAAAATCGGTTCAGGGGAACCGGAGATATGAATTTTTAAAGAATTATTAATTTTCTAGCGCTTAGAAACAAAAAGCGCCAATCGGGTCATCTGGTTGCACCTCGACCGGGGCAAAGTCAAACTTTCAGGCCGACCGCGATGGAGCCCTGCTCGGCTACAGGTCGCGGGAGGCCTCGGTTAAAAAGTTACCTTCTGACTTAGTCTTTATTTTGAAGTTTTTCTTCACCGGGACGAACCTGCCAGTTGAATCCGACCTCCTGGAGCCCTTGTCCGGATACGCGATGTGGGTTTCCTCGGTGGAGACTTTTACCTTCGGACTTAGTCGTTTTTTCGAGATGAAAATCCTTCGACCGGGGTAAACCTGGATCTTGATCCGACGTCCATGGAGCCCTTCTCGGATACGATGGCTGGGAGGTCCCGGTCAACTTTTTACGTTCGGACTTAGTCTCTTTTTTGGATGTTTTTCTTTACCGGGACGAACCACGAAGTCAGGCCGGGTCGCGGTTGAAGCAAGCCGGCTAGAATTTCCGCGGCGGGTCGGTCCCTCTCTGGAGCTTTTTTCCAAAAATTCTCAAATCTTTTCCAAACTTCTGGGGCTTCAGCCAGATGTTCTTTTAAGGTTCTTTTGGGGTCCACAGCTCACCCCAAGGGTCCAGAAGTTCTGTGATGGTCCTTGGGGGTGCGGACTTCAACTCCCAGAATGCACCTGGCGCAAACTCCTTTTTGGCCACTGGACAGTGGTCAGCTGGTCGCTTTCTTCATGAATTGTTGCAGGGGACTCTGGTTAGCAATTTTTCACCTGTAGCAAACAGGGAGTCCCTCCTTGAACCAGTTGAAGCCAGGCAAAGTCCTTCTTGTGGTGAAGCCCGAGTGTGCTGTTGGTGCAGTCCTTCTGAGTGCAGGTTCCAGGTGCAGGCCAGGGGTCCAGCAGGGCAGTCCTTCTTCTTCTTTAGTTCCTTTCTTGTTGAATTCTGGAGGGGATCTGAGGTGTGGGGTCAGGTCTGCCAGTTTTATCCTTGCTCCTGGGTGAAAAGCAGGGGGGTCCTGATCCTCCAATCAGGTACAGGGTCGTCCCCCTGTGATGACCACTTCCTGGGAAGTGTGGCAAAAATCCATCCCAAAAGGCAACAGTCTCTAAAAATCCAACATGGCTGAATCTGATTTTTGGAGGTTACATCTGGCTGAGCCCACCCACTGGTGTGGCTAAAAATCATAAACACACCCCTCTCCTGCCCTCTCCTAATCTAATCAAGGGGGCACCTAGTTGTCTGGGGTTGCAGGATGTGGGGGTGTTGCTGGGTGCTCCAAATGTCCTTCTCTGCCTTTGAAGACCAGTTTGGCCACCCTCCCCCTTCCTGCCTCACCATCTGCTGAGGGGAGATTCTCTCCCCCAAGCACATTCCTTTGTGTGAAGTCAGGCCACTTCACACCTCATCAAGGCAGCCTGGCAGAAGCTGCTGCAGGCTGGCCAATCAGAGCACAGCAGCAAAAACAATGCAGAGCTGAAATTGGCAACTTTTTAGGTAAAGTCTAAACTTTTTACCTGGACAAGTTATATTAAATCCAACAACTGGAAGTTGTGGGATTTATTACAACAATCAATTTGATACCAAATTCTTGGTATGTAACCTTTAAGGAGACTTTAAAATTTAAAATAAAGTCTGCCCATTCTAGCCTATGAAGGCCATTTACTTCAATGAGGGAAAAACGAATTTGGCTGTTTTTACCTCACCAGGGCTTATAAACCTATTTTTATAAAGTCCCTGCTTATAGTTACATGGCACCCAGCCCTAGGGGCACATAGGGCACACCTTAGGGGTGACTTATATGTAAAAATAAGGTAGTTTAAGACTTTGGAAGTACCTTTAATTCCAAAGTCGAATTTGCATATAACTTTAATTTAAAAGCAGCCAGCAAGGCAGGCCTGCTTTTAAAATGACACTGGGCACCTCAGCAGTGCACCTAGGTGTGCACCACCTATGCTGTGGTCCCTAAACCTACATGCCCTACCATATACTAGGGACTTATAGGTAGGTTCACTTAGCCAATTATAATTAGCCTAATTTGCATATTGATTTTACACAGAGCACAGGCCCTGGGACTGGTTAGCAGTACCCAGGGCACCATCAGAGTCAGGAAAACACCAGCATAAAGTGGAAAATGGGGGCAAAAAGTTAGGGGGCCTCTGCAATCAGCCCTGTTTTCCCACAATGGTGATGATATAGGACTAGACAATTGGTATGTTAACGCTGATGGCTGTACCCTTAACATCTTTCCTAACCCTAAACAGCAGTTGCGGTCAGGATATCATCGGCAAATTATTTTAATGTGTCACCCTGGACTCAAACACATTACCATTCACGTAGTTATATTGGGGGCCCCTTTGGCTAAGGGGATGGGGGGGGTCATTGGCTCAGACTCCAAGTTTAAGTTTAGTTTTGCTCTGTTGTATTATTCTTCTGAATTATGTTATTCTGTTTATCATCAATGTTGGATTTACACTTATAAATGATTCTATGGACACACCAATTATTTCGAGGACAAAACATAAGGTTATAAACTGCGTGAAGAAGCGCTCATGGGACTAAGCAGATGGACTTTCACTGTGGCCCGCACCCAATGGCAATCGCCTTGAAGAACACATTCGGCCCTAATCAATAGCTCATTACTAAAAAGGAGCAATTTTATCATGATCAACAATTTTCTAGCTCTTTGGGGCGCGATTCAGGAGCCATAAATAGTATCTGAAAGCTGAACAAGTGTAACAAAATTATTTACCAAAACTGTATTTGTAAAGCTTTACTGATTAAAACTAATAAAAAGATTCAAGCAAAAAAAAAGGTCTGCATATTGCAAGAAAAACAAAATAACTCCACGTGTCTAGGCAGACATTTTGGGACTAAGGGCCTCATTATGAGTTTGGGGTCAGACCACCAGACTGCCGTAGTGGCGGCCGTCGAAAGACCAACATGTTGGGGATCTTCCAGACCACTGTATTCCAAGTTACACAGGCAGGACCGGCGAAAGCGAGTCAAAAAATCCACATAATCAGTACTGCTGAAAGCGGGAAATAGGAGGTCCAACCACCAGTACTGACACCCTATCAACCAACCACTGAATGTATTACAAGTCGAAAAGTTGCAGTGGTGGACACCCATGGCGGTCCTCCAATGGCAGTCTGAAATCATGGCAGTTCTCTGTTAACAAAGTAATACACAACACCACATTGTATTCATTTGAAAACAGCACAGCTGTCACACATAGCCACACCGACACACCTGCAAAGAACACCATAAAACACACCCCTTCACAAAACACAATCCTTTGCATCTACAATGCCAAACACTGAAGCCAGGGCACATTGAAAAATCACCAAACCATAGATTAGGCACCCCCACAACCTTCCCTAATCATATATCCCACACACTCAACACACTCCTATGTCCAATCTAATCCATTTGCACTTAACAACCCCATTAACTCACCGTCACCTGTTCATTTCACACCACTTATTTTTTAATCACTACCATGTCACCCCAGAAAAATCCCTGTTTCACTGAAGATGAGTTAAGAGTCATGGTGGAAGAAATCATAAGAATAGAGCCACTTTTATTTGGAGCACAAGTCCAGCACACTACTATTGCCAGGAAAATGGAAATGTGGCAAAGGATAGTCGACAAAGTGAATTCTGTAGGCCCCACCCCGCGCACAAGGGATGACATCAGGAAGAGGTGAAATGACCTCAGGGAGAAGGTATGTTGCATGACATCCAGGTACCAGCTGCATGTCCAGAAGACTGCCTTTGGTACCCCCACCCCTCCCTTACAACTCACATCCTGGGAGGAGAAGGTCTTGGCCAACCTGCATCCTGAGGGCTTGACAGGAATACCTGGGGGAGTGGAGTCTCATAAGTCACAACACAAAAATATAACCAACCTGTATTGTCATTCATGCTCACTGATCACCTTCTGCCACCTTCCTGTCACCCCACTCACCAGCCCAGTGTCTACCTGTCCATAGACCTTGGTCTGACATCTCACATGTGAAGCAGACTCACCTGGGGGGACAGCATCTCCGTATAGTGTGTGTAGTACAGGGACTGACTGCACTATAATTAACAGCAGGCCCTGTTCTACAATTACAAAAACCAGAACAGTGTATCCTACTCAAAACCCCCACCTGAGAAGCTGACATCTGTATAGTGTGTGTAGTACAGGCATTGACAGGACTGAAAAGGCCAGAAGGCACTGCTACTCTCACTCCACTCAGCCAACACAGTGTCCTCTGCTTCAATGACCCTTGTCCCTGAACTCCCCATTGAATGGTACTCACCTGGAAGAATGGCAACTTTACAGTGTGTGCGAAGTACAGGCACTGGCAGGACTGAGAAGGCCACAAGGCACTGCTACTCTCACTTCACTCAGCCAACACAATGTCCTCTTCTCCAATGACCCTTGTCCCTGAACTTCCCATTGAAGGGTACTCACCTGGAAGGCTGAACTGCACAGTGTAAGTGTAGTACGGGCACTGACAGAACTGAGAAGGCAAAGAGGTACTGCTGTCACTCCACTCAGCCAACACAGTGTCCTCTGCTCCAATGACCCTTGTCCCTGAACTCCCCTTTGAAGAATATTCTACTGGAAGAATGACATCTGTACAGTGTGCGTTTAGCACAGGCACAGACAGGACTGAGAATGCCAGGAGGCACCACTACTGTCACTCCACTCTGCAAACTCAGCGTCCTCTGCTCCAATGACCTTTGTCACTGAACTCACCATTGAAGGGTACTCACCTAGAAGCAAGACATTTGTATAGTGTGTATAGTACATTCACTGACAGGACTGATACGGCCCAGAGGCACTGGTACTGTCACTACAAACACCAAAACAGGGCCCCTTCCCTGAAGACAACAGCATTTCAAATCTCTAATGATGTGCACTCACTGAGAGAGATAGCATCTGTCAGGTATTATGAAGCAGTGAGAGGGATAGGACTGCAACTCACAGCAGGCAATGCTCCCCGAACTACAAACAACAAAACTGTGTCCACCCCACAAATCTGTGTACCAAATCATCATTGAAGTCTTTTCCCTTGGGAGAAAACCATCAGTGTAGTGTGTGTAATACAGGAAGTTACATGACTGCAGCTCAAAAAGGATCCCTTACTGTCACTCCATACACTAGTCCAGTACACACTTTCTAATATACCCTTATTTGACGCATCACACATGAAGTGTACACACCTGGGGGGATGACATATAACATGTGCATGGAGTACAGGGAGTGACATGACTGCTAAGGCCAGGAGGCTCTGTCTCCTCAAGTCCAAATACAAGCCCAGTGTGCATCTGTCCAAAAATCCTTGTTTTTTTAATGTTTAATGGAAGTGTACTCACCTGAGAGGATGACCTATGTGTACAGTGTGTAGTATTTGGAGTAACATGACTGTAGATCTCAAGAGGGTCAGTCCCTGTAACTCCAATAACCAGGCCAGTTTCCATACAACACTGTGCATCTGTCTGTGAACTCACAAATGAAGTTTACCCACCTGGGAGGGACCAATATACATATCTTGAGCAGCTAAGCAAAGTTAAAAAAAATTGTGGACAAGGAATGACAGCTCAACCTGTGTGCAGCAAAATGATGACAAAATCAAAGGCCTCACGATGCATCATCTGAATGGTATTGGCAGCAGACACATTCTCAATGCACTGACCACTTGATGGAAACAATCACATACACAACAAATTCCTGGGTCTGCCTCCATTATAGTCAATTAGGCTAAAACATGATATAAACAACAGTCTGCCCAGCCACTGTTTTGCCTGCCCTGCTGGCAAGATTTAAGTCTATGCCCATCCTCCAAAGTGATAATGAGCTCATACATTCTGAAGCTGGGTGACTGAAAAGGAATTGGTATTTTATTCCAATTCCAAGTCAATACAATTGATTGCATGCTTACCTGTCACATAAGGTAAACCTGAAAATTCAATGTGTACATGGACTTTGCTAAATGTCACTGTAAACTGTTGAAGGTAGATGTCACAATACAACCTGTAATACTATCTCTCATATCAACAGGACTAGCTGCCACTGGGAACACTGAGCCCACTTAAGAGACTTCCACTACCCTAATGGATGAAGCCCTGGACAACACTCCTAGGCATCTGGATGTTGAGGACGGTTCTGGCCCATTAGGGCAACCTGGTCAGGCAACACCAGGAGCCTCACCCTGACCACATCAAGCCCTCTCAGCTTGTTTGCATCTATATCGCAGGCATCCATCGCCCCCTAACCTGTGTACCAAGGACTGTGACAACCATCTTGTGCCCCCAGTCCAGGATCCTGAGTCACAGCAACACACTTCTGACAATGATGGTCCTGTAACCTGTGCAAAGGGTGCAGGCACGTTGGGGTAGGGTGCATGGGAGGGATGTTGTGGGCCAATGGCATGAGGCTATTAGGGATGGTGCTGGCCAGGACACCATCAGCCAAGTCTTGGGAGTCTATCAAGATTCCCAACGCGTGATAGGCCGGGTACTTCATGAACTCTGGGAGAACAAGCAGCTGCAGATGGGCTTCCATCATGAGTCTCTGGAAAAGTGGGAGGCCACCAAAAACATCCTGGCCTCGCTGTCAGGGGTGTTCAGGGAGATCAGTAGTACCCTGATTAGGGACCGTGAGCAACACAACAACCCTTCTTCATCTGTCACAGTCACTGGAAGGGAGGTCCTGTCAGGGGAAGGACCTACCTCAGACACCCCTGCATTTGTAGCAGCAGAACACCCCACAAGCGGGGCCATCAAGCTAAGCATCCCAGGGGTGTAGATGACAAGACACCAACCACTACCAGCAAGTGACCTCTTCCTGAAGGAACTCTTTTGTGTGCCACATATTTACTCTGTTGATTGTTCTATGACCACCTTCCATTTCCTATGGTAGTTGGACACTGGATATTGGACTTCAAGTGTTGTGGCATCTACTAATATGATCACATCCACCACAACTGATTACTACACTTTGCTTTTCTGTTGCATCATTCAATGATTTCCTACACCTCTGCCAATATACTCACCTATCACCAATACATTGCCTGCTACCTTCTTTTCCTCATTCCTAAATGTTGAAATGTAAGCCCATGTGATGCACATGAGCAAGACACAGGATGGTAATGGAAGGAGAGATATGTCTCAGGGCCGAGGATGATTGCGATGATTTGGGATTCCTTTGAAGCTGCTGCAAGAGGTTTGGAAAAATGTATGGAAGCACAATCCCAAAAAATACTTGTTAACATTAAAAATGGGAATATACTTGTTATCACTCTTAAACTGAAATATCCTTACAACAATTGATTGCCACTAAACGAATCTTCAAGAGATTAACTCTGAATGCTGCCTCTTTTTTTTTATTAAAGAACACTGCATGTTATTATAGGGCCAAAATCTTCCTTTTTTTCTCCAACAAGTTACTTTTTCCCAACTGTCAGGCTATGGGCTTACTACTGATAAGTGTGAAGTATTACCTTTAAATGTGTTATGTAACAAGCAACTTTGTAATCACACAGGATTTGCCTGGCAACCTCCTAAGATAAAGTACTTAGGATTTATAGTATGATTTTGCAGGTAGATGATATTGAAGATTTGAGATAATATATGGTGGTTTGAGTATAACTATTAATGGAAAATTGCAGCTATTGGCTCGTTGTGTGGCCTGTGTGCTGCCTGACATTTATGTGCAGATGGTGGACATACCATTAGACTAACCATGACCTGTGCTGGATCTGATGTGATTTTATGGTAGTAACCTATTCAGAGATTGCCCTCAGAAGAATTGAAATTCTCGATATGAATATGTAATTAGCTTATAGACAAATTTGTAAAATACTTTGGAGAAAATTATTGGATGAGAATAGGCCGTGTCTCGTCTATTGGGTGCGGACAAATATTGGGGCTATTAGATAAATGGCCGCCGTATTCACAAACCTATTAATGGGCTAACATTTTGAATGCTTATTGTGACAACGCCGATGCTGTGCTGCATTGTGGGTACGGGATGAGGCGGTAGGTTTAAAAGCAAGCACCACCAATGGCTCGGATCGGTTTCATGCCTCGGTAAGGGCTGTTATGGGGGTTGCGGAAGGTGAATTACTGATATATTAATAAGGTAAGCCATCTAAAATAAGGTGCCCATTGGTTTAGTTTGGCTTCTTTGATAACATGTGATAGCATAAGGGCTCACTCGCTATGTCTTTGTTGGCGGCATGGGGTAATCTTTTCCCCATTGGATTTTTGATAAAGCGATTAACAAGTACTGTGGTAGAAACTGGTGGAGGCTGTCGCTAATAATAAAGAGTATTATCTTTTCTTTTGTCTAAGCCCGGTTGTCGGGATAAAACATCCTTGTCAAAATAGAATAGACTTGCAGAGTTGTGAATAGATGTGCTTATTTGTGGATGGTAAATTTGTGTGTCTGACAGGGCTCTTATTTATTTCACATTAGATGATATTGTTGCTTTGCTTTGTGGTGGTGGCGAGGTTTGCTTGATTCTGACAATACATGTGAATAATAATGGTGACATTGTTGGTTTGATATGGTCATTTCCATTCTACATTAGGTATTACTTTCAATATAGGCAACATGTTGCCTACAGTGCAATCACTGTTCTGAACATGAAGGATGGTAATTGATTAAAAATAAAAACAAAAAGGTATGAGTGTCTTCCAATGTGGTTTGATAATAGAAATCATGAATATTGTACTAACAAAAACGGCCAACTTCCTTTGTGTAACTAGCAATATATTTATATGAAATAGCTTTTTGGTGACTATGTGCGAATGAAACGGCACAGGCCGACTATTGAACATAAATATGGTGAAAACTATTAAAAATAATACCTTCATTTGTGGTAACAGTTGGTTTGAAGTATTGCTGAGTTTGTGAAAAAAAAATCTTATTACATAGATGTGTTTTTTATTAGCTCTATTGGTCACTTTTTTGTTTATTTCATCGTCAAGTCTGTAAGTTGTGTTGTTGTAATAGTGTGTATATATGTTTTTAAGATAGAAGTATGTGGAATCCGTATAAAGCATGTCTTTTATTCATTTTTTGATTTCTAAATTTTATTGTATATATTGTTGGTATCCCTTGTCTGTATATTAAGGTATTAATTAAATGTGACAAGTTAATATTAATTGTTTCATGTTTGTTTTTGAATGTTTATGTGGACTCATAATGTAAGGGTTTTACATTTATTGTATTACAGCCCTGAGGAAGTACTGTTTTGAGGACAAAACACATTGGCTGATGTTGTTATGAACGTGTCTTAACCCCTTGGGTGCCCAGGACGAGGTGATCTTGTCCTCAGCGCCGGTTCCCCGGTGCCGAGGAGGAGACCACCTCGACCTGCTATGGGCCCTAGCGCTCCCCCCTATGGCCAGGCACCCCCCTTCCCTGGGCAGGGATGGAAGGGGAATCGCTTCGCATTCCCCCGCCCCCCTCCGTGACCCTCCTGTGGCGTCTGATGACGTCAGCGCGCTTTCGCACGCTGACCTCATCAAAGGCCTTCCCTCCAGCGCCGATCGAAGGAAAAATGCTTTGCATTTCTCCTCTGATCACGTGGAGGGGGCAGAGAAGCCTGAAAGGAGAGGAAGGCCTTTCCTCTCCTTTCAGGCTTCTCTGAGCATTTCTGCTGCCCGATCGCAGAAATGCCACTAGACACCAGGGAATTGTTTTGTCTTTTATTTACTTGACAAGGAGAGCGGCCCCTTGGGCAAGGGCCGTTCTCCAGGGGGGCAATTTGTTTTTTGGCTGTTTCTGCCCCCCTGGGGGCAGAAACCCCCCTAGACACAAGGGATTTATTTTTTGTGTGTTTTTTATTTGGGAGGAGCGACCCCTTAGGCAAGGGTCGCTCCCCTGGTGGCAAAATGAAATCTTGGCCATTTCTGCCCCCCTTGGAGGCAGATCGGCCTATTTCTATTAAGCTAATCTTCCCCCAAGGGGGGCAGAAACCACAAGACACCAGGGATTTTTTTTGGACAGTTTCACTTGAAGGGAGCGATCCCTTAGACAAGGGTCGCTCTCCTGGGGGGGCAAATTTGTTTCAGGCCATTTCTGCCCCCGTTGGGGGCAGATAAGCCTATTGTAATTAGGTTGATAAACCTCTAGGAACCAGGGATTTTTTTTTTGTTTTGTTTTATTTTTTTATATGTGGGGAGCGACCCCTTAGGCAAGGGTCACTCCCCAGGGGGCAAAATTAACTTTGGGCCATTTCTGCCCTCCTTGGGAGCAGATCGGCCTATTTTTATTAGGCCAATCTGCCCCCGGGGGGCAAAAACCACTAGACACCAGGGATTTTTATTTTTTTGTGAAAATTTCACGCAAGGGGAGCGACTTCTTAGGCAAGGGTCATTCCCCTGGGGGGCAAATTTATTTTAGGCCATTTCTGCCTATTTTCATTAGGCCGATCTGCCTCCAAGGGGGGCAAAATCCACTAGGCACCAGGGATTTTTTTTTTCGGCGCCAATTTCACGCAAGGGGAGAGACCCCTTAGGCAAGGGTCGCTCCCCTTGGGGGGGCAAATTTATTTTAGGTCATTTCTGCTACCCTTGGGGGCAGTTTGGCCTATTTCTATTAGGCCGACCTACCCCCGGGGGCAGAAACCATTTAGGCACCAGGGATTGGTGTGTGTGTTTTGTTTGTGGTGGGGCAGCCCCTTGGGCAAGGGTCGCTCCCCATGGGGGCACATTACTGTAATCCATACCTGCCCCCCTTGGGGGCAGATCTGCTTATTTTTGGAAGGCCCATCTGCCCCCAAGGGGGACAGAAAGCCCACCAGAGACCAGGGAAGATTTTCCTTCAAAATAAGAGGGTGCGGGTATGGCCATACCTCCACCACAAATAAATGGGGACAAAGTTGTTCTGCCCAACAGTGGGCAGATGGGGTAATTACTCCCGATCCACACCCCGGGGGCAGGAAGTCTACTAAATGCCAGGGAACTTTTTTAAAAAATAGTGGGGTGGTGGCTACCAACCAGTATGGGCATGGTTATGCCCCCACCCCAACTGAAGGGGGTAACAGTCTTTCAGCTCTCCCCCGCACACTAAAACATCTTATCCCACGGCAAGCAAGTGGACATTTGATTATTTGGGGTTTTGGTTTTACATTTGGGCCTTGAGAGCTTGGCTAACTCTCAAAATCGTCCCACTTGGAATGGTCACGGCTGCACTTTTTGGCCTTTGGGACGCTGCCATGTAGAAAAATCCACAAGACCTAGACACATCTGAAAACTAAACATCTGGGTGAGTCCAGGGTGGTGTGCTTCACATGCACCCCGCACCATTTTCTTGCCCACAATGCCCTGAAAACCTCCAACTTTGCTGGAAATCACACATTTTTCCCACATTTTTGTGATGGAACCTACCGGAGTCTGCAGGAATCCACAAAATTCCTACCACCCAGCATTATCTTATCTACACCGATAGAAATTCTGCCCCACTTGTCAGCCTAAAAATGTTTTTCCCCAAACTGCCCCTTTGGACCCGCTTTAGTTCCCCCTCAATTTTGACATGTTTTTGGCTCTTCCCTGTCATAGGCACTTGGCCCACCTACACTAGGTATCATTTTTACCGGGAGACTGGGGGGAACTTTGGGTGGTAGGAAATTTGTCCTGATGCGGTGATCCCACACAGAAATGTGGGAAAATTTTGATTTTTTAGCTAAATTTGAGGTTTGCTGGGGATTCTGGGTACGAAAACACTGGGGAATCCACGCAAGTCACACCTCCCTGGACTCCCTCGGGTGTCTACTTTTCAGAAATGTCTGGGTTTGGTAGGTTTCCCTGTATGGCTGCTGAGCCCAGGACCAAAAACGCAGGTGCCCCCCGCAAAAACAGGTAGTTTTGTATTTGATCATTTTAATGTGTCCAGATAGTGTTTTGGGGCATTTCCTTTCGCGAGCTCTGGGCCCACCCACACAAGTGAGGCACCATTCTTATCGGAAGACTTGGGGGAACACTGGGTGGAAGGAAATTTGTGGATCCTCTCAGATTCCAGAACTTTCTGTCATCGAAATGTGAGGAAAAAGTGTTTTTTGGCCAAGTTTGGATGTTTGCAAAGGATTCTGGGTAACAAAACCTGATGAGAACCCCACAAGTCACCCCATCTTGGATTCCCCTACGTGTCTAGTTTTAAAAAATATGCAGGTTTGGTAGGTTTTCCTAGGTGCCGGCTGAGCTGGAGGCCAAAATCTGCAGCTAGGCACGTTGCAAAAAACACGTCCGTTTTCAATGTAAAAATGTGATGTGTCCATGTTGTGTTTTGGGGCATTTCCTGTTGCGGGCGCTATGCCTTATCTGCAGACTTGGGGGAACGCTGGGTAGAAGGAAATTTGTGGCTCCTCTCAGATTTCAGAACTTTCTGTCACCGAAATGTGAGGAAAAAGTGTTTGTTTGGCCAAATGTTTAGGTTCGCAAAGGATTCTGGGTAACAGAACCTGGTGAGAGCCCCACAAGTCACCCCATCTTGGATTCCCCTGGGTGTCTAGTTTTCAAAAATGTGCAGTTTTGGTAGGTTTTCCTAGGTGCCGGCTGAGCTGGAGGCCAAAATCTTCAGCTAGGCACTTAGCAAAAAACACGTCAGTTTTCAAAGTAAAAATGTGATGTGTCAATGTTGTGTTTTGGGGCATTTCCTGTCGCGGGCGCTAGGCCTACCCACACAAGTGAGGTACCATTTTTATCGGCAGACTTGGGGGAACATAGAATAGCAAAACAAGTGTTATTGCCCCTTGTCTTTTTCTAATTTTTTTCCTTCCAAATGTAAGACAGTGTGTAGAAAAAAGATGTTTATTTGAGAAATGCGCTGTAATTCACATGCTAGTATGGGCACCCCAGAATTCAGAGATGTGCAAATAACCACTGCTCCTCAACACCTTATCTTGTGCCCATTTTGGAAATGCAAAGGTTTTCTTGATACCTATTTTTGACTCTTTATATTTCAGCAAATGAATTGCTATATACCCGGTATAGAATGAAAACCCACTGCAAGGTGCAGCTCATTTATTGGCTCTGCGTACCTAGGGTTCTTGATGATCCTACAAGCCCTATATATTTGGCTCTGGGTACCTAGGGTTCTTGATGAACCTACAAGCCCTATATATCCCTGCAACCTGAAGAGTCCAGCAGACGTAACGGTATATTGCTTTAAAAAATCTGACATTGCAGGAAAAAGTTACAGAGTAAAACGTAGAGAAAAATGGCTGTTTTTTGCACCTCAATTTCAATATTTTTTTATTTCAGTTGTTATTTTCTGTAGCACACCCTTGTATGATATACACAAATTACCCATTGCTGAATTCAGAATTTTGTCTACTTTTCAGAATTGATTGGGTTTCTGGGATCCAGCATTGGTTTCATACCCATTTCTGTCACTGACTGGAAGGAGGCTGAAAGCACAAAAAATCATAAAAATGGGGTATGTCTCAGTAAAATGCCAAAATTGTGTTGAAAAATGTGTTTTTCTGATTCAAGTCTGCCTGTTCCTGAAAGCTGGGAAGCTGGTAATTTTAGCACCACAAACCCCTTGTTGATGCCATTTTCATGGAAAAAACCATAAGCCTTCTTCTGCAGCCCTTATTTCCCATTTTGTTTTAAAAAACAAATTTTCACTATATTTTGGCTATTTTCTTGGCCTCCTTCAGGGGAAGCCACAAAAGTCTGGGTACCTTTAGAATCCCTAGGATGTTGGAAAAAAAGGACGCAAATTTGGCGTGGGTAGCTTATGTGGACAAAAAGTTATGAGGGCCTAAGTCCGCCCTGCCCCAAATAGCCAAAAAATGGCCTGGAACCTGAGGGGGAAAAGGCCTGGCAGTGAAGGGGTTAATTTTGAAAGGAAAAAAAGAATAACGAGAAGACAACAATGAAACAACATTGATTGATCGGACTTTCTTAAGTTTATTGAAAGTGGTGCACCATTGAAATTTATATATTTTACATGCGCCAACCACGCATGCCTGAACAACGCAGTCGGACCAACAACTGCGATGTTTCCACACATGCCTTTACCACGCATGCCTTTATAATGAATTTTCACTGTAAAAGCATGCCTATAAAGACATGTGTGGGAATTGCGTGCGTGGTTCTAGCATGCTACCCCACCAGCCGCCCTAAAAACATAACTATCCCAATCCCACCTTCCCAAAAAACACTACTACCCCAACTCCCCACCCCACCCCTAAAAACCAAAGTATCCCAACACACCCACCCACCCTAAAACCTTCCCCGACCCCCCCACCCTCTCCTAAAACAACCGAACCCCCACCCACCCTAAAATCAAAAATACCCCGACCCCACTAAAATCAAAAATACCCCGACCCCCCCACCCTTACCCCTAAAAACAAAACTGCTCCATCCCCCATCCCGTCCCTAAAAACAAAACTACCCCAACCCCCCACTCCCACCCCTGAAAAATAAAACTAAACTGCCTCCCGCCTTAAAATCCAAATGACCCCAAGCACCACCCCACCCCTAAAAACAAAATTACCCTAGCCCCACCCCTAAAAACCAAACTACCCTGACCCCCACCCCTAAAAACTAATCCCCAACTCTGCCTCAGCCCCACTTACCTACCCCACCCCACCCTAAAATCAAAACTACCCCAGCCCCTGCCCCTAAAAACAAAACTACCTCACCCCACCCCTAAAAACAAAACTACCCCGACTCCCCAACACTCCCTAAATACCAAACTACCCTGACCCGCACCCCTAAAAACTACCCCAACCCTGTCCCAGCCCCACTTACCTACCTCAACCCCCACCCTGCCCCTAAAATCAAAACTACCATGACCTTCCCACCTCGCCCCTTAGAATAAAACTACCCTGCCCTCCCACCCCACCCCTACAAACAAAACTAGCCAGACCCCCACCCCTAAAACCTATCCCCAACCCTGTCCCAGCCCCACTTACCCCCAGACCCCACCCCTAAAAACCAAACTACCCTCACCCCTGCCCCTAAAAACCAAGCTACCCTGATCCCCCTAAAACTACCCCCAACCCTCCCCTAGCCCCACTTACCTGACAGCGTTCTCTCCTGATGCACTCTCCCTTTTTCTGTGCCTTAATCACACATATGCATTGTTCAGCACATGCGTGGTTATGGCAGGGAAAAAGGGAGTCATTGTTCATGCAAGCGTAACCACTCTTGTGTTGTTAAATGTATGCGTTGTTCCAGACTCGTCGGTCAGGGCGTTTCCCTGTACCACGTCTCAGCTAAATTGCTGTGCTTCTAGCATACACTGAAAAGGATATAGAGCAAAAATGGCCCCTTCATTTATATTGTAACTTTTTGTTTTCCATTATTGTTAGGTGCATCTCCTGGAGAAATACAAAGTTCACTGTTTTCCTCTTAAGTGGAGCAGGTACTTTATAGTGTCCATTGGCTGTCTCCATACACCTCATATGCTGAGTGGTGAATATATATTTAACTGAGGGCCCCAGGCTGTTTCTCACCTAACTACCACTGTCATTGGTCAGTTTGCCAGCTTGGGCCAGGCATATGTTATGTTATGTTACAAGGAATGTATAAAGAACACGGACACCAAACAAGGTTTTACGGCGCTAAGGTCACAACAGCGGGAAGGCCACAAGAGGTAGTCAAATGCATGTTTGAAAAGCCAAGTTTTCAACTAAGATCTAAAGCTTGCATATGAGGTTGAAACTCTGATGTTGATGGACAGAGAATTTAAGAATCCGGGTGCAAGTGCCAAGAACATGGATCCCCCCAGTCTTTTCACTTGAACTTAGGGACTTCTAATACATTTTGACACACAGGATTCAAATTGTGCTTTGGTGTCATGGTTTCTAATTCTGGAGCTCAAAAGGAAGGACTTTTGCCAAAACATGACTTAAAAATAAAACACCCGGTTTTAAAAAGGGTTCTCTGAGCAAGTGGGAGCCAATGTCATTTGACTAATAAGGGTCTAATAAATCAGAATCTGGCCTGATTTTGAACAAGCTGTAGTTTCTGACTCAGAGCCTTAGGCAGGCCCAAGTAGAGGGAATTCACATGATCAATTTGTGAAATGATGAGGGCAATTATATTCTGATAAAAGCATCACTGGAAAGAAAAATCTGATTTTTTAAACTTTTTAAGAAGAAAAAGAAGGCCAAGGTCACTGCGCCAATCTGAGGCTTCAGTGAGAGATTTTCCTCAACCATAATTCTGAGGCTTTTGATTGCACTTTTTCGAGCGGGAGGGGCACCCATCTCCAAAGGTGAGGTGGAAGAATTCCACTTATACAGTTTATTTTTGGTTGTCACAATCTCAGTTTTGCCTGAGTTCAACTTCAGTTGATGAGAGTTCATCCAATCACAGATAAAGAACATAGTGCTCTTTAAGAATTTGATAGATTCCAGAGAATCATCCAGTATCTGCATGTAATCAGCATAATTATATACCTTCACTTTATGTTTTTGTATGGAATGAACCAATGGACGAATATATAGTTTTAATGAGAGGGGAGGCAAGGAGTAGCATTGTGGTACTCAACACTCAAGTTCAACCTTGGGGGAGCAGAAAGGGGAAAGATGCACTGATTGGTATCAGTCAGATAGAAAAGACACCAACCAGTCCAGAGCAACCCCCTACAACCTAACAACCTTGACACAGTCAATTAGAATATCATGATCCACTGTGTCAAAGGCCGCTGATAAGTGCAGCAGGAAGAATGCATGGGCTAGTCCTTTGTCTGCTTCTTCTCTCATTTCATCCACTACGGATAGTATCACCACTTCTATGGAATGGGCAGGACAAAAGCCTGCCTGATGGGAGTCCAGGAAAAAGCAGTCTTCTAAAAAGGAGCAGATATGGTGTGCAATATGGGTTTCCAATATCTTGGCCAAATAAGGTAGTAAGGCAGTGGTTTTCAAACTTTTTAATGCTGCACCCCCCCCAGTGAAAAATAAAAATCATTGGGCCCCCCTCAGACTTTTTCACAATTATTTTAGAAAGATGGCAATGTTTAAATATGTCTAAACTTATTTAAACATTGCAGTTAAGTACTGTTACCTTTTTAAAACTGCAATAACATGCTTCTGCTTAAAACAAAGGCATGTTATCTGTATAATATTTCTTTTGGCCAGAGTTTGGCGCCCCTCCCCCCCCCCCGGGATCACTTGAGGCCCCCCAAGGGGGGCCCGCCCCCCAGTTTGAAGACCTCTGTAGTAAGGAGATGGGGTGATAGCTCTTTAAGATAGAAATGATCATCCCCAGCTTTTTTTCAACAATAGGACTACCAGAAGCATGCCCTGGCTTACGGATAGGTTAAGCAAAGAGATAGCTGGATCCAGGAATACTGAAAAAAACTGTTTTTAGGATCCTTGGGGGACAGATATCATAAGGTATTCTAGATTTAACCTTGGTCATCAGCTACGACAAATCATCTTTAGCGATGGCCAGAAATGCTGTTTGTTTGCTGGGTTTATATCTTCCAGAGGGCCAAAACTAGTAGAAATACTGGAAGGGATGCTAGTTTGTATCATCTGGATTGTTTCAATGAAAAATTAATTCAAATCATTTCTCATTTTTTGAGTGGGGACCACTCATGCATTTAAGCAAGTTTGGTAACCATGTTGAATATTACTTTAGTGTTGTTTTCTGACCTTAAAATTAAAAATAAGAATGTTTTGGACTCCCAGATCAATTTCTTTTAAGCATTGAGCTGCTAAACAAAGCTGTCCTTTTTGTCCTGCAATTATCGTTTCCACCAGAGCAGCTCAGATTGGCGTAATGTGAGTTCCACTTTCTTTAAGTCATCAGAATACCATCTAGAAGCTTCATGACGGCGTATGGATTTTGTTTACCATATTGGGGCATGCATATCGTTGGCTGCCCTGAGCCATGCAGTGATAGCCCCATCAAAATCATTTAGACTCTTGCTGTCCAAGTTTTGGGACTGGGCTGAGGAGTTACAAATGGTATCGAGATTGACCTGCTTCCAGTTTCTATGGAAAGTGCCTGGACAGGGCATATGAGAAAGTTTAGGTCAGCAGTGCTGATAGGATGTATCCAACTAGGCCTATCTATGTCTTCCAAATCTCAACACCTGGTCGAGAGCACTAATGTGTGCTGGCCATTCTTTAACTACCTTAATGTGTGCTGGCCCTTTTATAACTACCTTGTAATTCAAAACACACAATTGCAACCAATTGAGGTATAACGAATGAAGTCCTGATGCTTTTGCTGGGGGTTAATCTAGGTTGGCGACCACAACTGGTAAAACTATGAGGCTCAATCACCTGCCCATTTAGCACTCCTATATTATCACCTTGCCATGGCATAAGACAGTGAGGGTGGGGGGAAGTTGCCAGCCTTCACCCATGGGTATTACTTTTCAGGATGGTCGCATTTTATTATGGGGTTATTACTGTTTGTAATGGTCATTTGAGCTAAGTCTTACCTGGTGTTGTATATGTTCTTCCAGCATATCTGCAACTGCTATTGCAGTTCACCTGACTGCTGAATTACCTCAGGGCACAGCTAGATTGTAGATAGTTTGTGGAAGGCCATCAATAGGTCAAATCAGGCAAAAGAAGTCTCACATTCAAGGCAGTCTGTGTAGGAAATCTTATTGTGGATTTGCAAGTGTAGTTCATTACCAGTAGAGTGGGGGTTTCAATCTCATGGGATATTTGTCAGGACATTGTGGACA
Source organism: Pleurodeles waltl (assembly GCF_031143425.1). NCBI lineage: Eukaryota > Metazoa > Chordata > Amphibia > Caudata > Salamandridae > Pleurodeles > Pleurodeles waltl. Next base: position 505,370,907 of record NC_090437.1, read on the forward strand.
TTGTGGCACCCAGTATCAGAAGTATTATGCATTTCTCCTATTTGGATGAGTTACAGCAGTTCATCAACATTGTGGGGTGTCACTCTTGGTGGTTGTTCTGACCTCATATGTGAGTCAATGTCCACAGAGTCCTTGTTGCTGTTATTCAGGGAGCAGTCCTCTCACATCTGCTGCTGTCTCAAGGGATGCCCCTGCCCTCTTTAGTTCAGTCTCAGGAAGGTATTGCAGTCAATCGTGTTTTTCGCATTGCCGGTGTGGACATGGTGTCTTAGCTGTGTGCCTGCCATAAACAGCTGTATTAAGTTACTTCTCCTCATCCGGTTGGTGCTGTTCCAGACAGATCCATGCATTGTATAGCTCAGTGAAGAGGTGCATGCTCCTGGGGTTATAACTTTCAGTCTGAAAACAGTAGCGCACATTTGAGGTCCAGTTCTTTGAGGCACTTTTTCACTGCAAAGAAAGATACTCTGCAGTGCTGTGGTGGAGCTCCAGGAAGCAGTTTTCTGGTGGGACCTCTGTGGACACATTCTACCACAAACTAGGGTGACAAACAAATCAGGGAGATTTCAGCTCTCAACCATTTTTCAATATACTATGTGGCATTTGCTCCTTCAATATTCTCTGGTAACCCAAATACTTACAGTTTACTCCATCATGCTCGGCCTTCAGAAGTTCCACCTGGCACTCTAGGAGGAGTATTCTATTCACCATCAACTGAATTTTATCTGTCTTGTCTTTAACTTGGTGAGTGAGCTTCATCAGCAGATTCCCATTAGTGTGGATTCTGTCCTTGAGGTTACACTGGTCTTCTTTAAGAAGGCTGAAGTCAGTGGCTACCATGTCAATTTTAGTTTCTATGACTGCATGGACTTTCAATTCCCATGAGGATGTCATCCACCTTGTTCGGGTTTTGTAGCTCTCTCAGTGACAGCCGGGCCCATTTGGGGGGGTCATTGAGGGGTCTGGCTGGGAATCCATGACTCCCTGAGATTTGATCCTGTTTGGTCTGTTCTTGCCCATCTGTAGCACACAATTCACCAAATTGTTTTCTGATTCACTGTTGCGAGACACCTAGGAGAGTTAAATCAATAGAAGCATAGCCTCCCAGTCACCTGAGTAATCGATGGGTCACTAGGTATGCTTGACTCAGGTTGGCACAAGCAGCTGCTCAGCGTCCAGTTTGTGCTATGCACACGTACCAAGGTTGGTGCCAAAGCACGGCCACAATCAACCCGTGAGGCCCCCCCCAGAATTGTTATACTATTACAATGATGACATTAGGCAAAACTGTAAAAGAGGCATTAATTGGAGGGTCCCTGAGGTTGGGTTCAGACTCAGCACCTTGAGGCATGCTTCTCCGTATCCAGTAATCTTGTCCATTTCATGCTCACATGAAAGGGACAGGAGAAGGATTAAGAGGGCATGGCTCTTAGGGCTGGATTAAGCCTTTTCACGGTATGCACTGCTCAAGTTGCTGACTTATCTAGTAGCACTGTTGTGTTCATCCCTCCAATGTCAAGACAGGCACCTATACCACTCAGTCAATCAACATGCTCCTGTGTAGAGTTACTTCATGGTGAAGCTGCATCAGACGCTGTATATGCACACGTTTCTGCTGGCTGAAGGCCCTGTACAGGGTGCTACACTGTGAGTGCTTCATAAAACTAAGAGTCTTCTGTGCCCTCTTTGAAATCTCAGTACAAGCAGAATCACTCAGTCAACAGGTAGCCTCTCAGAAATCTCAGTGCAAGCAGCATCACTCAATCAACAAGCAGCCCCTAGTCAGCACTGTAGCGGTAAATGCGAGGAAATCAGGAGTAAGCTGCAGCAGAGCAATCACTGCTAAATGAAGATTCCATAGCCACCATCTTGCATATGTACTCTACTTCAGGAATTCAAGCTATTGCCCACTAGCTCTGTCATGCATCAAGGTCACTCATGCTTGGGCATCAGCAGCATCGGGGCATTTTATGGCCCCTGAAGGGGAGTATAGGCTTATAAATCAGAGCACTGTGTATGGCCCACTCTAGCAGGTCTGTCAGGGACTGCCTCACTGGCGGGCCCCTACAGAAGTGCAGATATGAGTGCCAGTCCCTAGGACCATAGCACACCTTTCTCCTCCCTTCACTAGCAGGTATGTGAGTAAAGTTGTCAACCTACACTGTCTGCCTCAAGAGGAGCTGATAGGCCACAGCTTCTCCCGCATCGCAGCCTTTACAAACCACTCACCTCACACGGTCAGCACTGGAGTCCCATTCTTCAGACACCAAATAAAGGATCCCTCACGATGTGCTGCTTAGATGGATGCAGGTAGAGGGTAGCGGCTAGCCTCCCCAAGAAGATGTAATAACTATATCAGGCACAGTATGCATCTGCCATGGTTGATGGTTAGCTGTGCCCCTCCTATACACCATGTGTGCTCAATTAAAGGCACCTTGGGTGTTGAAATTAGTTTTACCATAATTTTTTTAACAGTTCATCAAGTCTTTGTAAAGGTTATGATTGGCATGTAGTATTTTTTAAATATATCACTATCTGTTTTCTATCTGAAAGGAATCAGGGTTTTAACCCATAGGGTAAAGAAGCCTCTGTCTTGGTGTGGGCTGTGATGGAGTTTCCACAAATTCCAAAGCATCTGACTCAGAAAAGTAAGCAGGTTTCTACGAGGATAAGTAGTTTGGAAAAAGCATCAAGGGCATCCTCAAAGAAGCATGCAATTATGTGCCAAAATGTAGCCCAACCATACAAGCATCAGGGAATAAACAATGTAAAGGGTTTAAACCAAGCTATTCAGAAAGAAAATGCATGATTGTCAATTTCACAAGACTAAAAATAAAATCAAATATAGGATTAGACAGTTTTATCTTAAACAACAACCACTGGAAAAACTAATAGGTTTTATGCTCACACTCTATCACTGACAAAAGCAATAAAAATGCTCAGCGAAATATATAACATGTGAAAAAAAACGTTAGTTTTACGTACGCTATGCATGGATAATAAAATGAATGAAAAGATTATATTTACTAGTGATTGCACGGTCACTTGTGCAGCATAAAACAATTTTGTGCTGCAGCTTTGAGGCTTTATAATGTATATTAATTAGTTTCTACATTTTGTTATACATTGCATCACAATAAGCACTCACGCAAAGCTTTAGAAATGATTCTCATAATTATGTTGAAAAGCCCCTCATGCACCCCAATAGAAGTGGAAGGATACACCTAAAGATACACTCAATCAGTTAATAGAAAGAATGTGAGACTGAAATACTTCTGTCAGCTGATCCAAGATGTGATTGACAAAGCCTGAAGCCAACGGCTGAAGGTTCCTGAGCCAAAGAAGCCAGTTGCTGAAGGAGACTGAACCAAGCCTTCTAAAGTATTATACATACCATAAATCTCAAAGCCAAAAAATGCTATGGTGAAGATGGTGAGATTGCATAATTTTTGGGTACACTTGACCTTTCATTAGCAAACATTTTGTACATATTCTAGTCGCTTGGATGGCAATTTACCAATCCAAAGCTGTAATACTGTGCCTGGAGTGGCTAAAGGCCTTTGCCATTTCAGAGCTCGGAATGGTAGGCACTAGCGAATCCTATGCTTTAAGACTTTGCTGTATAAATGGGAAAATACTTTGTCCCTCTCCACTTCAGCGTGAATGGCACTATGCTATTTCTATGCTTCAGCACTTTGCTAGAAAAACAGACATTTGAGGTGAGCAAATTTAGAGTGTCACTAATGTTGAAGGGTGCTCTATATAGGAGTTGCTCTCTACCTAAACCTGATAACTACCCAGAGTGCTCTGCTTCTTTTTGCATAAGTTATGCAATGCTCTAGGCCTGAACGGGTTCTAACAGATTGCTCAGTTACAAATGGTCCACTGGAATTCTCTTATGCAGGCAATGTCTTCCCCTGTCCCAGGATCTTTTGTGCTCTCCAGAAATAGAAGCGAAGTTCCTCTGGGGCCAACAGGAGACCTTCCAACTGGACCTGTGTTGTTAGAGAAATCTGCTAAGTTTGGTAGGCAATTTCAAATACTGTATATAGTACATGCTTGTAGGGCAAAGACATCTACGATTAGCATCAAGGAGCGTTGGGACACCATAAACGTGGAATTGTAAAATGTGTGTTCACTTAAAATACCAAACCTTTTCAATACAAATGCTCTTTTCTCAATCAAACAGAACACACATGTAACAGCTGAACAGAGGTTTACACTGTTTGGTGTCCTTGTTGCATCATTTACATAGTGTAAACAACACGACATGTGAAATGTAGTGTACCCCAGAAGAAACGCAAGATCTAATCAAACAACCTAACTGCTCCTCTGGCTTCATACTTTGTAGAGGTGGGCCATGCAGCAGATCAGATATGGTGGTAAACAATTGAATCCATAAAAGCCCTTTCACAGACAACAAACATCATAATGTTCTTGCATATCAAGAGTGCTGCCATATTGATTGGTTAAACTCGATCAGGAAGAGACTTAATGGTCTTGTGCATTGGAATAAATTCATTTTAATATAATCCTGTTCAATGTAATTTCAGATATGAGCTCACCTTTTGTCACAGCAGTTTGTACAATTCTTTCTTTAATTTAAAAATGCTTTGTAAATGTACATCGTTTGTATAAGGTGGTATGTTGTGTGCTATCAGTAACTTTACATCTTGTCTCCTGAATGATGGTAACATGTTACATTCCTTTTGGAACAGTTCATTATTATTATATTTTGTAGCGTGTCAAGCTTTTAATTCAAACATCCTTTGGATGCAAGTTGTTTGCATATGATCCTGTAGGCTTGAATATGAAACAGAGATCAGTGACATTTACATCTATATTGTAAAATGTTTCACGAATGGATCTGTTGTCTGTGTTAACCATGGACTAGATATTGATTATCAATATGAACTAAAGTTAACATTTTGAATTGCACCAGTATTGTTAATGACAGGAGTATAATGACTTTTCAGTTTCAACTAGAAGATTCATATAAAATATGTTTTTTGGTTCATTTTAATGTATTTTGAACTTCCTGCTGTACCATTCAAAATATCTGACCCTTCCCAGTGTTTGCTGCAATTTTACACACCAGGTACATTCTGTCACTCTAGCTAACTGCCATTTTCTTCCACGTTGTATGTCCAACTGCCATGAATGAACAAGGGCCTTATTCTCGCCCTGGGGTTTAATGACTTCTCTAGCCCTAATATGCAAGAATAGGTTAGAGCCCTGCTAAGGTACTTTGACTATAAATGTATGCATGACCTTTAAATGCAGCAGCATAAAATTCACTATGTCTCTTTATTTTTTGTTTTCATGGCACTGATTCCTTAGAACCTACCACTGGTAATTTTTAAACATGTTCTAGACTATAGATTCACTTAGTTTTGTAACCCATTGAATATGGGGCTACATAGTACACATGCCCTGCTATTACCATTCCTACTGTCTTTCCCCACAGGTGTTTTTAAAGACTATGGGCCTCATTTAGATCTTGGCAGACAAGTTACTCTGTCACAACGGTGATGGATATCCCGTCCACTGAAAAGTAAATCCTATAGGAAATCATGGGATTTAGATTTCAGCGGACGGGATATTCATCACCGTTGTGACAGATTAACTTGTCCACCAATATCTAAATCAGGCCCTATGTTATTGATTTTACCTAAGTACAGAATAATGTATTTCTATCTAGGTTTAGACTTACAAAGGCCTCCCCTCCCACAATTAATGTGTTAATATCTTCTATACCATCAAGTTAAACAAATAGTTTGCATGACATCTCCATATGGTTCTTCTATGCTTAAGGTTACATTCAATGATTCCTTTTCATGTTCCTTACAGATTTCTTCTCTACAAATGACAGATGCAAGTCACAATTACATGTTTTCTTGGACCATATAAAGTGGTTGATTGTTAATGTACGGACCCGTCGTGGTCTAGGATTCCGGAGTATATTTGCAAGTGTGGGAGACACTTGGGTGTATGTTGTAATTTGTGCGGTTTAATTAGGTCAATCGGGCGTGGTTGACAAGTCGAGTTTAAGTCAAATTGTATGTGTGAAACCTTTGATGGAGATTTGGTAAGTTTTAAAGTGCACCAAGACAAACCATTGACAAGTCGAGAGTAGGATTTGCGGGTCGAATTCTGCTTGCGGGTGCGGGAACTGAGAGAGTAGCGGCCGAGGCTTCAAGTGAAATCTCTGTAAAGTTCTGAAGCAATTGTGTACCCTTCCTATAGTAAACCGTCAAATTTGAGTTGTTGTTGTTGTTAAAGGTGCTCGCAGTAATTTTGCATTAGTTTGGTGTGAATCTAGTGAGGGGCGGACGAGCCGCAAGACTTTGTCAGCTGCAGTGTGTGAGTGTGACGTCACTGGTGCCGCGCTGAGTTAGGTCAGTTGCCGAGAGGGGTCGCGCACGGATTGGCTGCCGTCCGTGAGAGGCAATAGGTTGAGAAAGGTGGGTGAAGAGCGTCCTGGGAATTAAAGTCACTTTCTGATTAAATACAAACAAAAGAAAAGACGCAAAAATGAATTTTATCAAAGCTTTTAGGAGCGCTCTGAAAGGAGACGCATACATTATGGCGAGTGAAGGGGAGCCTACACCGCCTGAGGGTACTCCAGCTTTAATAGTCATGGAGGAAAAGGGTGTCGCGCCTTGCTTATGGATGAAACAGTGGCGCAAACTGACAGAAAAGGAGGGATGTTTGGCATTTCCGGACCACGGAACGTTCAATAGGAGAATTTTAGAGAATTTGAGGTGGATGTTAAGTGTACAAAAGCCACCTCCAAGGCCAGCTCAGTACGGGGCATTAGCAGTCTGGGATTTAATGGCTATTAAACAAAGGCAACAGAAATTCGAGAGGAGAATGAAAAGGGCAGAAAAGACTTTAGCTGAGGCTAGATGGGACAATGAGAGCAAAATGTGGAGATGGGGAATAGTTGACGGATTCAAATTGTTTCCAGCAACAGCACAGGGAGACGAGACGCAGGGGAAGAAAGCCACCTGTAAGACAGACAAGGACTCTAAGAAGCCTAAAGAGACTAAAAGATCTTTGATAGAAGAAGATGATTCAGACGATGAAGAGTTTCTTAATCAGTTATTGCATGATCGCCCGCCACCTTATGCAGTAGAAGACAATGTTCCGAGCACCAGTGCGGGTCCTGGGAACCAGACGCAGGAGAAGGGAGTTACTGATACAGTACAGACTAGTGATACGGGTTTGATACAGAATAGTGTCAGTGTACCCACTGCGCCAGACATGCAGATACAGTTGCAACCTCCACCGATACAGAGAATCTATCCAGACGTCCCAGTACTAGAGACTACTACAAATCTGATAGTGCCGCCTGACCCGTTATATACAAAATCAAGGTTAGTTCAGATTGAGCCAACTCCACAATTACTGCCCCAGCCACAGCAACAGCTGATACCAGGGTATAGTCCAGCAGCAGGACCTCCATTAGTACCTGCCCCAGCCTCAGTGAGTCAAGCTCAAGAGTTACCGTTCCACGGGGTTTGGGACCAGATCAGACACCAGCTGCCACATCATTACCAATTACTGTCGGTCCACCTGTGCCATTGTATGCGCAAGGTAAGCCTGGTATGTGTGATCAGGGAGTAATGACCCAAGATGCAATAAGAGGAGGGTCCATAGGAACTCTTCAGTTACTGGCCCCGGGAGAGCAATCAGTCGAAAGACCATGGTCTTTGTTAGACCTTAGTCCGTTTGAAACACCTTTTGAGGCAATGAGACAGGCAGGGCTAGGTGTGCTAACCCCACAGACAATGAGTACGAATGCTTCACAGTCGCCAATGATGCATGCAGGGAATATTTCGCTGCAAGGTTTTACGGTGCAACAATTGAATGAGTGGTTAGAAAAAACTTAGGCTTCACAGAAGACTGCAGTAACTGCAGAGAAGCCAGAAAGGTCAGAAAAGGATGAGTACCTGAACTTTGTGAGACTGGGTGTGGAAGCTGCTGAACTAGTGGAAGGGACAATAGGGGTAAACAGATTAGAATCGTATACAGAAGCAGAGTTAAGGTATCTGTGCCCCAAGATTACTAAAGAAGTGGGCAAGGTGCATCAGAGGTTGGCGAACCTGGCAGACAAATGCAAGAGTGATATTGAAAATATTAAACATTTGAAAAGAAGTTACAGACTAGACTTCGACTCTAAAGATTTTGATCACATGAGGTCGGCTGAAATAAGGGAGCATCTTAAAGAAATACTGCAAAGTGCTCAGATCTGGGGAGCCTTAGAAAAGTGGGAAGGCAGATGGGCAAAGAAAAGAGATAAGGAGAAAAGCGACAGTCGGGGATCGAGTCCGACTAAAGCCTCACCAGACACTGGGACAGTAAAGATACTACCAATGAGAGAAACAGCTGGAGGGCGTCCTAGTTCATGTACCGTAGACTACAGGAGACATTTTGTCATTTACAAACGATTATCCCAGGTTGAGGGACAAACCGATAGAATGGCATCAGCAGACGGATAGGTTTGTGAAACTTGCAAAATGTCTCTGGGAAGATTTGAATACCTTCTTTAAGATCATGGTTCCACCTGACTTATGGCTGGAGTGCAAGAGAGGTGTAGACTGGCCGACACAGGAGCCGGCAAGGGATAAGGTAACTGGAGCACCATCTGAAGAGGTGATGAAGTACTATCATAAAGTGATTGAGTTTTTGAAGCAAAAGGTGTCGCCAAAAGTGACAGATTGGCAGAAAATCGACCGGACCTCACAGGAAGTTAAAGAGTCAATCCATGCTTACTATGAGAGGTTATTGAAAGCGTTCAAACATTACAGTGACACTGAGACTATTGAGCCAAAAGACATGAACCATCTTGTGTTTAGATTTGTTGAAGGGCTGAGACCAGAGGTTAGCCAGATGATTATGAATATTTTGATCTGTTGGCAAGCAAAGCCGATTGATGAGGTGTTGCAGTATGTGAAATACTGTAGTGACAAGATTGAGCTGAAGCAGAGAAAACTGAAGGAGAAAGTGATGGTGATGCAGATAAGGGCAGCGCAGGCAGGTATGCAAGGGAATGGAATCCAGCAGATGGTACAGCAACAATCGCAAGGGAATGGCGTGTTTCAGGCGCAACCTAGAGGCCGAGGTCGAGGTTTTGTGAATCGCTGTCCAGATTTGAATACTGTGGTGGGTCAAAATGACATACAAGGGATGAAAAAGATGTCACCATGTCACGCGTGCGGGGGCGGGGGGCATTGGAAGCAGGAATGCCCGAATTCGGTGCATGATGGTGTCGTTCAACAAAGCACTGATGTCGGTACATTTCAAAATGGGAGAGGTCCAAAAACGAGAGGTCAAAATCAGAACTTCCAAAATAACATGGTCCAGATGCAGGGGTTACATCCCATGCAGCAAATGCAAATGTCGCGTGTTCAACCAGCCCAAATGCAGCAAGTACAACAGCAGGTTCCTATGGTACCTCAACAGCAAATGCAATTACCCTTGGCTCCAATGGGACAGCAACAGGTGATGCTTCCTCAGCAGGTCACAGGTCAAGTAGTGAGTCAAGATAATACAGTGCAGCAGTTCCCATTACGTGGTGAAGATGGAATTAATGATGAATGGTCGGATGATAGTTCAGACAGTGAAGAGTGCAGGCTTGCAGCGTCCCTAGAAGTAGACCAGAGGGGACCATATGTAGAGGGAAAGGTGATGGGTCACAAGGTTTCATTCTTGGTTGACACCGAAGCTACACGCTCTACAGTCAGAAGCGCAGAGGTTCCAAAATTGCCACTTTTAGGGCGTACCATAAGAGTGGTAGTAGTAGCAAATCAGTATTTGACAAACCCAATTACCGATCCGGTTCAGGTTGAGATTGGAAACTTCCAGGGACTGCATAAGTTTGTAGTCTGTGATTCAAGTCCCGTATCCCTGTTGGGTAGAGACTTATTGTGTAAGACAAAATGTTCAATTACCTGTTCCAATGATGGAACAGAGGTGCAAACAAACAGTGATGATGAAGGGGATGACGGTCAGTTTTCTGAACTAGAGACTGAAACCGCGAATGAGGATTACCCTCTGATAACCTTATTACCGATGCTTACAGTGACTGACTTACCAGCTGAGTTACAGGGAACAGTGACAGAGAAAGTGTGGGACTTAACTGGAAAGGAAGTGGGACTGACAAAAGGAGTGGAACCAGTTAAAGTGCAAGTGAAGCCGAATGCAGTGTTTCCCCAGGTGCCACAGTACCACATGGCACAAGATGTCCTTATTCAGGTGTCACAAATAATTGCGGATTTTGTAAAGCAAGGAGTTCTGAAAGAGGTATTGAGCAGTCCATGTAATTCACCAATAATGGGTCTGAAAAAGCCTTGTGGGAAGGTTCGATTTGTGCAGGACTTAAGGAAAATAAACGAGATTGTGGTAAAGTGTTGCCCCATAGTGCCGAACCCAGCAGTGATTATGTTTTAGGTTCAGTGTGATGCAGAATGGTTCACAGGTTGTTGAATTGTCACAAGCGTTCTTTTTGGTGCAATTTTTATTCAGTTTCAAATTCTTGGACAAGGTGTACAGTTGGTGCTGAATTCCTGAAGGGTTTTCTGAGTCACCGTCCATCTTCAATCAGACATTGAAGAAGGACTTGGAGTCATTAGAACTGCCTTTCAGTTCAACTCTAGTGCAGTACATTGACGACTTGCTGATTGCGTCCAGGACAAAAGATGACTGCAGGTATGACACAATTGCCTTGCTGAACCATTTGGGAAAGAACCAACATAAAGTGTCTCCAAAGAAGTTGCAGTACTGTCAAAAAGAGGTGAAATACTTACGACACTTGATTTAGAGAAGGTCCAGGAGAATATCAATGGAAAGGGTGACAGCTATTCTGCAGATGAACCCCCGACAACAAAGAGAGATGTCAGGATGTTTTTAGGAATGGTGGGCTACTGTCGCCAGTGGATACCCAACTTTTCAATTATCTCTAAACCATTAATAAAGCTGACAGGCAAGGAAACTAAGGATGACCCGTATACCATAACTCTGTCCAAGGAAGAGCTTGAGTCATTCATGGAAGTGAGGGAGTGCATGTGCAGGGCACCAGCTTTAGGTATGCCTGATTACACGAAGCCTTTTCTATTGTTTTGTCATGAACGTGATGCTTGTTTTTTGTCTGTCTTGACACAGGTCCATGGAGGTGCAAACCGTCCTGTAGCGTATTTTTCAGCTACCTTGGACCCAGTCGCAGCAGCCTTACCGGGTTGTTTGTGCGCAGTTGCAGCAGTTGGTCAGAGCCTCACGCAGTGTGAAGGCATAGTGATGGGACATCCCTTAACAGTAATGGTCCCACATTCAGTTGAAATTCTGTTGACTCGAACTAAAACCCAGCACATGACAAATGCCCGACTTACCCGATATGAGACAATTATTTTGGGGTCACCAAATGTCTCCTTGAAGCGATGTACTGTATTGAACCCGGCAACTCTACTTCCGGTTGAAAGTACTGAGATTAATAACGAAGAGGAAGTGGAGCATGATTGTCTTGAGGTAACAGAACTATGTACGAAGCCCCGACCTGACATTCAAGATACGCAGTTAAAAGAAAATGACTGCATTATGTTTGTTGATGGATCCTGTTTAAGAGACTCAGTCGGAATACTGAGAGCGGGTTATGATGTGTGTACAATAGCCGGTATTATTGAAGCTTCCTGGCTCGAGAGAGTGTATTCTGCACAAGTGGCAGAATTAATTGCCCTTACTAAAGCATGCCACTCAGCTGAAAACCTGAAAGTCACTATTTATACTGACAGCAGATACGGATTTGGCATTGTACACGATTTTGGCCAATTGTGGTCACAGAGAGGTTTTATGACCTCTTCTGGCTCTAAAGTGAAAAATGGCGAACAGATTAAGGATTTGTTACATGCGATTCAGTTACCTCTTGAAATTGCCGTGGTGAAATGCAATGCTCATGTTAAATCACAAGACTTTGTGTCAATGGAAAACGGCTATGCAGATCAAGTCGCAAGATTTTGTGCATTGAACTGTATATCGTTCAAGGATCAGTGGGAATTGTTACCGCAAACTGAAAATGCAACATGTTCGAACTTTGCCTTAAGAGTAGTTGACACCTTAGATGAGTTAAAATCACTGCAGGGCCGTGCAAGCCGAGAGGAGAAACGCTCTTGGCAGAGAATGTAATGCGTACAAAGAGCTGACAACTTGTGGGTCTCAGAGGAGGGGAAACTGGTTTTGACAAACAGTCTTTTTTCACAATTTGCAAGGCTTTATCATGGGCAGGCACATCTTGGGAGAGATGCAATGATCAGATTGTTCACAATTGACTGGTTGAACCCGAAATTCAGACAAGCCGCAGAGGTTACCTGTCACAGATGCATCATCTGTCAACAGATGAATGTTGGAAAAGGAACTGTGGTAACTCTGAGCCACATAGGGAGAGCTGGAGGTCCGTTTAGCAAGATGCAAATGGATTTCATTGAGATGCCTGTTTGTGGAGGATGGAGGTACATGTTGGTGATTGTGTGTGTTTTCAGCCACTGTATTGAAGCTTACCACACACGTAGGAATGACAGTCTCACAGTTGCAAAGCTGTTGCTTAGAGAGCTAATACCCAGGCTTAGTTTTCCGGTCTCTTTAGAATCAGATAGGGGCAGACACTTCGACAATGAGTTGATTAAGCTCTTGTGTGCTGCATTAGACATTGAGCAGAAGCTGCATTGTAGCTACCACCCTGAAGCATCAGGACTAGTAGAACAGATCAATGGTAACTTGAAGTCGAGAATGGCAAAAATGTGCGCAGCTACCAATATGAAATGGCCAGATGCATTGCCCTTAGTGCTGATGTCGATGAGAAACACCCCTGATAAGAAGACAGGACTATCATCCCATGAGATCCTCATGGGCAGAGCTATAAGGCTACCCGTAGTACCCGCAAATGCTCTTGTGAATATCACGGATGATATGGTGTTGGACTACTGCAAAGGTCTGGCTGATGTGGTTCGCTCTTTTTCCCACCAGGTGGAAGCCAACACATTGCCACCGATCAGTGATCCAGGTCACATCCTGCAAACCGGTGACTGGGTGGTTGTCAAGAAGCATGTGAGAAAGTCGTGTTTGGAGCCGTGCTGGAAGGGGCCATATCAAGTAATACTGACAACAACCACTACTGTGAAATGTGCAGCCATTCCAAACTGGATACATGCCAGTCACACAAAGAAGGTAACATGTCCAACTGATGAGGAACTTGAAGTTTCCGACTCAGCAATTCCAGAGAAGGAAGTCTCAGGGCCAGAAAACAGCCAAGGGGGAACTGAGACTACAGGAGAGCCCACTGAGGACGGCCTAGTCCCTCAAACAGTAAACGAGTTCGAGAGAGGTGACAGTGAGCCTATCTCAGTAGAGGCAATAGGAGAGCTAAATCAAGGAGAGGTTCTCCCAGAAGTAGACGGGTACGGGTTAGAGCTTGAACCTGTTACAGACCCAGAAGAAGAAGAAGAGGAAATAGTAGAGAGAGGTCAAAGCACACCGGCATCCCCTGAGCCAGTTGCAGGTCTGTCAAGAGAAAACACCATAGCACAAGAGGAGGGTGCTGTTCAGCATCCTGAAAGGCCAAGCAGGAAGAAGACACATAAAGGTGATAACTGGCCAAAGAAGCAGGCTGCAAAAGAAAATGTCGTACCAGGTGAAACAATAGCGGAAGAAATCGATACAACCCGAATAGAGGATCTAAGTGAAGGAGAATTGCAAAGTGAATGCAGGTTGAAAAGAAAAAGAACCGCAAATAGAAGGTATGCAGGTCCTGAATGGGCATATGCAACGACATCTGAATGGCAACGAGAATTTTTAGTGTTCTGTTTTGATCGAGAAGTACCAGGCCAATACTACGGTACCTGAAATCAATCAGAAAAAGAGACTGTGTTAAAACTGAAATTGAAATTGACAGCTGAAAAGCTGAAAAGAGACTTATAAATTACCGGATGTGACACTGATAACCTGAATTGACTTTGAAACCTGATTATGACAAGCTGCTAACCTGATTGACAAAAGGGTCTTGGAGTGAGTGAAACGCTGTAAATACACGCAGAGAGAGAGAGAGAGAGACTTGCATCAAGAAGAAGAAAAAAAAAAGAGAAGCTTTTATATCGTCCTCAAGTTGATTGTTTGCTTTGAGTTATTCTGCTATCTGATTCTTTACAGACCATGGCTCATAATAGAGGTAGTAGCAAGAAGGGTAAAGTGCGTGGTTGGTTAAGTGTTATATTAGGTATTGTGTGTGCAATAATGATTGTAGGTGTGATTGTGGGAATGCCGTGGTTGGATAAGAAAGCGACTAACAATGCTTCAAAACCTGAGACTACAACACTAACAACATGGGAAAAGTTTGAGCAAGATACAAAACACTTGCATGAGGGAACTAACTCAAAAGGGGAACTCTCCACTGACGTCTTCTATCGCTTGATGAATGAGTATGTTGAAACCATTGATGCGAGAAACTGTTATGTGTGCACAAAGATTCCTTCATCAGTACAAGAAGGGGTCACCTATCATAGTCTTCCACTAACATACAGGATAAGTTCTAGTTTGCTACTAACAAGATTTTATGACCAGGAGCATGTGCAATATTTCTACTCAAATTTGGATGCGGTGTTTTTTTTTGTGCCAGTGATTGAGTTTCTGAACAAATTAGCTAAGGAGCATAGTATAAAAATAGTTAGAGGCTTCTTTGAACCGACACTTACATTCAGGACAGCTTATGCACACCGCAACAATCTGACTTGCTTATTAACACCTGAAAAGAAAACCTTCTTAGATCACACTGATGATAGACTCAAAGCATTAAAAGAGAGACTAGAAAGGGGGCTAGAAAATCGCACATATGCAAATGATTATGCTTACACTGCAATAAAGACACAAGGCAAATTAGGTATCGATGCATTACATGCAGGAAGGCTCTGTATATATAGGCCAAAATCTGAACATGACACTTTATTTGTGGGAACAAGTGAATGCAGGCATGTGTTTTTGTTTCAGAGTAAATGGACATTCATGTTAAATGGACAGGATCCAGAGAACCCTGGGATCTATTATATCTGTGGACTTAATGCTTATTACCGTCTCCCTAAGGGATGGTATGGGACATGTTATTTTGGGATAGTTTTCCCAAAGATTTACCGGATTGATGACTTAAAGCAAATACCTAAAGCGTCTGAATTACAACATGCTAGACAAAAACGAGAGACAGCGGCTGCTGTCGTTGGTGACATATTTGGAGCCATAATTCCTTCATTAGGGGTTATTCTAAACTCCATAAAGATTCAAAAGTTGTCTACTATTGTGGATAACATGCTGACAAATTTTACAGGGGCTAGACTCCTGATGGATACTGAACTTGCTGCGGAGAGAGCTATGACTCTTCAAAATCGGCTTGCTTTAGACATTCTTTTAGCAAAGAGCGGCGGAGTCTGCAAGATGCTCAACGAGCGTCATTGTTGCTCATTTATACCGGATAATAGTAAAAAAATTAGAGGTATGCTTACTAACCTAACTAGAGATAGTGCAGATTTGAAGCAATTGAAGGAACCTGAAGTGTGGGAGAAAGTGGGAAAAGGAATTGCCTGAGTAGGGAGCTGGTTTAGCAACATTTGGAATGGGGTTCTTGCAAAAATACTCAGGGTCTATTATTTGTTCTGGTCTGTTTATTAGGTTTATGGGGACCATGCAAAATTAATGACAAAATTCAAAGAAATTGGACAAAGAGAAACAAGAGAAATGAGGAAAGTGAAAGGGAGAAAATGTTTAATGAAATTGGGGAAAAATCACACAAGGGACAAGATGTTGAAATGTGCATTATGCACAAGGTGAAAAATTAAAAGTGAAAGGTCGAAAAGGGAAAGGTTTGTGTGATGATAGCTTATATAACCTATATTAACATGAAATGTTTATGAATTCATGTGTGATAATGCCGCATAGAAACAGTAGCAACATTTTTTGCTTAAACGTGCACTTGAAATGTGACCACGGGGAGTGGCCACCAATGTATACGTGGACTAATAAAAATGACTAATGTTATGAATTGCTATAATAGAATACGTTTTATACTAACTATTAATGATTGCGTTATTGAATTTGTGCTGAAATCCTTGTAGGCCTTAAGTTAGCATGAGCAAAGCTTAGCTGCTTGGCTCTCATATTAAATGTATTTTTCCTATTTTTCAGTGTGCTGACTCGCAAAAGGACATGACCCCTTGTTTTCTTCAAACTAGAAGCTGAATGTAACCATAGTAGATCCGATCCCATGAAATCCACATTGCTTGTAGAAAATATCAGACAAAATGAAACAGTGTAGATTAATGTAATGTACAAGCTCGTTCAAACCGGTGAAGACAATGGAGCTACTGACCAAAAGATGTTCAATCTGTTTTCTAACTGGGTAAAGATAGTGGGGTATATCCGTAAACCAATGAAATTTTAGGGGAATGTACTATGAAAAAGGGATAAAAACCCATGACACGGGGAGCCATTTAGAATTAGGTAAGGAAAGCTATTGATTTTATCCAGAAACTTTGTCACTCTGTTTGGTGACTTACTTTGGTTTTACTTAAACCATCCTTTTCTTAGAATTGCCCATTTTACACTTTGCCTCCTTATGAAGGAAGTGCCCCCTTTGCCCCTGAGCTGAGTTCTGACTGATGGCGATTTGACTTATGTCCTGAAGACGAAGACTGAACCTGAGTGCTCACCTAAACTTTGGAGGGTAACTATGACAATGAAATTGTGATTTGTCCGTTTGCTTTTCCTTTCTAGGTAACAACTGCTTACTTTTGACAGAGACCGTAGCTAGATGTTTTCCAAATTGGTGTTCTAATTGTTTTGCATGAAGCCCAACATGCTACTGCTAATCAGAGGTTAGGACAGGGGTTCACTACACTGACGCAAATAGACAAAGGACTGAACCTATGCTTTGTTGAACTGATGCGTTGATGACACTCTGCTAAAATTGACTTATGTTGACGATGTGTTATGTTCTAATAATTGCGTTCCTCGCATTGTTTAAATCTTAATCGAGTTGCCAAATTATGACAATGTTATTGAGTGTTTTGGTTTTGAGTTTAACACAAATGCTTTTAGAATTGTAATCAATAGGGAATAAACTTCATAAAATTCTACTAAACTGGTGTGGTTATTCATGACTGCAAGGTCATGGTAGTGTCTTGAATTGATTAATGACTTTGACTAAAGTGAAATGTATTCTTGTGATAAATATTGATGACATTATTGACGTATTGATTGACATGTTGATTAGTTATCTCGTCCTAGGATGTATCTCAACTGGGTCAAAAGATGCCTTGGCCTGAAACGAGTCCTAATGTGTAATAAATTATCATAAAGGGACGCGTTATCAACTACATATGTTAGAATTGGAGGACTATTGTAGAAGCGTGGAAAGGGGAATCAGATAAGAGAGATAACAAAGACACATGACTCCACACTGCTGACCTCATTATGAAACTGGCGATCTTCAGACCGCCAGCCTCGCAGTGATGGTCAGCACAGCAGCTTCTGTGGCGGTCCAACCACCACATAAAGCCCCTGGTAGTCAAACTGCCAGAGTTCCACCAGTGTTCCTTCAGCACCGCCAGGATTCATGATCCCAACGGTGTGGCAATGGCAGAGATTGCAACCCGCCAGGGCAGCGCTGCATGCAGCACTGCCCTGCGAATTACGACCTTGTTCTCCGCCAGCCTTTTCATGGTGCCATGAAAAAGCTGGCAGGGAACAGGTGCAGGGGGCTTCAGAGGGAGGGGGCCCCCTGCCAAGCACCGTCGCAATGTTCACTGTTTGCCTTGCATTGCTGCCGGCTTGATAATGAGCCAGAGGCAATGCTGTAGCCTGTTTCCCACTAAGCTGGCAGGCAGAAACTGGTGTTTCCACCCGCCAACCTAGAGGCAAATTCCAAATAGGTCCACCGGGGTGGTTGCAATTAAAGCAGCGACAACCCTTTCGGGAGTTTGGCATTGCTGACGGCTTGATAATGAGCCAGAGGCAATGCTGTAGCCTGTTTCCCACTAAGCTGGCAGGCAGAAACTGAGGTTTCCACCCACCGACCTAGAGGAAAACTCCTAATAGGTCCACCGGGGTGGTTGCAATTAATGCAGCGGCAACCCTTTCAGGAGTTTGACGGACGGGCTTTTCCATCCGTCAAACTCATAATGAGGCCCTGCGTCCTGTCACTACGGGGGTCACAGAAGTCTGCAGGATATAGTGAATCTCTACATAATAAAGAAATTCCTTTCGTGACATGCCATGGGAACATTAAATGTAATTGTGAATAGACATACCTTAGCAATAACTCTGAAATACAATTCTCTGTGCTTTATTAAATAACTGGGAATTTCTGAAAGCTAAACAGAAGAAAAGATAAGTACCTTACAAAATAAATGTAGACTTTTTCATATGCTTAGAAGAACTATAACCTCTTGTAGTTCCGTTTCCCTACTCTTTGCAACTTATAAGCTGAAAATCGCATACCTTGTACACAATGTGCATTTTTATACATATGTATGTGCAATGTCATCTTAAGAACCCAAACTATTCCTTCACAGGTATTCGTAGCAGAACATACGACCCCATTCCTAAGGGTGCAGAGAATTATAGCCCCCTCATTAAAGATCAAAATGCATATGTAATAAATAGTCTAAAGTTTCTTTGCTGTAATATGTGACTTCGGGATACTATTTTGTAATCCAAAATGTCCATAGTACACTCCTTTAGGGTGTGAGAGGTCTTGACACCTGAAACCAAACATTCATGTAGGTAAAGTTAAACCTGAGGACCCAAGATGGCTGCCATCTATCTAGACAGGCGAGAGTTTATGGCCTACTAAGTACCGTAGTTCACTGTCAGTGCTCTGCCACACAGCTCAATCCAGTTAGAGTCAGTGCTGCATAAATACTCTTTGACTTTCCTTCACTGAAAGGCAGTCAGCATCAATACTTCAATCCACTGCTTTCTTGTACCTGGAATAGACGTAATGGTATGCAGTATTTACAGACATTGGCGGCTTGCAGTAGAAAAATATGGTGGGGCGCCATGGCACACAACTCACCAATAATGCTGCTCCCACCCAGTGCAGCACTTCTCTCCCCTGATGTCAACAAGCAGGAAAGGGAAGGACTTCTTACCTCCCTTTTGAAACACAAATAGAACCAATCCTGGAGCTGCTCTCAGGCTGTTTTCAGAATGAGAGCAGCTCCAGGACTGGTTAGAGCAGGCTAACCCAGCTTTCAAACAAGACAGCCATCCAACTCAACATGCACACAGTAGGCCCAGCATTCACAGGATTCAGCCTCGTTCTCTGCCCTGACAAGCCGGTGGCAAATAAAGATGGCATTACGATGCCATTTTACATCTTTACTTGTGTTTGCCTGCTGTGCTCTCAGCAGACATGGCGAAGCTCCTCCGCTCTTGAGGGGGAACCTCTGCTTACAGACACACTTAACCTTTGCTGCCACTAGCATTATAAATAAGTTATATTGCAAATCTAGCTCCCAGTGGTGTTTGATCTTGAAATTAGACAGAGCTTTTTCAAAATACGTAGACCAGGGGTTGCAGGTTTTAAAATTCAGAATCAGTGCACTGCTTTTACACATCTCTATCCAGTTCAGAGACTTAAGAATGCCCTCAGGGGCTGCTTACAACTTAAAGGGGGTCATTACAACATTGGCGGTAAAAGCCGCTTACCGCCGTGCAGAAGACCGCCAACACACCGCCGTGGCCGCAGAATTCTGCCACAGCTATTATGACACACATCTCGGAATCCGCCGAAACTCAGACACCCACACAAGTCCGCCACACCAAAGGTCAGTGTAAAACTGGGGAAAACAAATCCTCCACCATCACGCCAACAGAAACACGCCCATGCTATCACGTCCCATGAATCCACGTGGCGGTCTTTCAAACGCGGTATTCCATTGGCGGTATACACCGCCGTGCTCAAAATACACACATTTCTCCAAAACACCGCCACATTGGACAATTCGAAATACACACACCTGATACACATACACACACCACTCCCACACACCCAACTCAATATAAAACACACACCCACATCACCCACAAACCCCTACGACCACAAGTCACAACCGAAGGCCAGAGAGACAGAGAGCACAGCAACTGAGAACCCCACCACACAGAAGCACACAACACCAACACCCATACAACATTACACGCACAATACACCACACACCACTACACATTACCACACACATCAACACTGACATCACCCAAACCACCCTATGTCACGCCAAAGACACCCCCGGTTTTTCGAGGAGGAGCTCAGGGTCATGGTGGAGGAAATCCTATGGGTAGAGCCACAGCTATTTGGCTCACAGGTGCAGCACACATCCATAGCCAGGAAGATGGAGCTATGGCGCAGAATAGTCGACAGGGTCAAAGCAGTGGGACAGCATCCAAGAAATCGGGAGGACATCAGGAAGAGGTGGAACGACCTACGGGGGAAGGTGCGTTCAGTGGTCTCCAGGCACAACATTGCAGTTCAGCGGACTGGCGGCGGACCCCCACCTCCTCCCCCACAACTAACAACATGGGAGGAGCAAGTCTTGACCATCATGCATCCAGAGGGCCTCGGAGGAGTCGGTGGAGGAATGGACACTGGTAAGTCAAATCTTAACTATCATATCCCCTACCTGCATGCTATCACACACCCCCACCCTCACCCCCTCCCCTATCACTCAAACTCCTCACTAATGTACTAGTAACACAAACCACACATCCCAACACCAAGCCCTGCATGATACAACTAAGCATGTTCACCCCTCACCAAAGCATGCTCACTGCACATACCCATAACAACCCCCTAACCATCATCACACAAACCCACACACAGGAATGCTTGCACTGGGGTACACAAACACCCACCCATTGCACACCATTACACACACAGATGCAATAATCATGCTCTTATATCCCTGCAGGACCACTAAGGAACGTCACCACACAGGAGGGTCCAGACATCTCCACTCCACCCACAGAAGAGGCCCACAGTGACGACAGCAGCTCTGCCCTACTGGATCCTGATGACCAGCCCGGACCATTGTGGGCCTCGGGACAGTCGGTTCCCCTTGCACAGGCACAGCCCAACACTGACCTTCCACCCTCTGGTAACACCAGCACAGCACCCACCCAGCGGGCCCATAGCTCCGTACCCAGGGCACGTCAATCAGCGGTGTGTCCACCACTACAGGGAACCCAGGAGAACCCACCACCCCAACAACAACAACAACTTGGACCTGGGGGCAGTGGTAGTGGGCACACGGTCCAGAGGACGGAGGCCCAGGAACACAGGGGAACAGGGAGGGCTGCTGTGTGACAGGGGGCGGACAGGCCAAGGGAACCCACTCTCCACGAGGCCCTCTCCTCCATCATGGGAGCATACCACCACCCCCAGGAGACGATGGCGACGGTCCTGGCCAAGTTTCAGGAGACCCAGCGCCTGCAGGAGGAACAGTATTTGGGGTTCAGGGAGGAGCTCAGGACCATCAGCTCCGCCCTGGGCACCATCATAGGGGTGCTGAAGGACATACAGCAGACCATGAGGGACACCATGGCACTGCAAGGGGCCCCTGACACTAGCCTGGACAATGAACTGCACACCACCTCCGTCGGCGCTAGTGAACAGGACGCCCCGCCACAGGACCACCACACCAGCACCCCACCACCTGCAGACGGACAACCACCACACAAGTGGTCCCTGAGATCCAGGAACAGGACAGAGCAAGATGGCAAGACCCCCGCCAAGAAATGAGACCACCCTGATTGTCCTCCCACTGTCCCACTTTGTTACCCTGTCCATACTTAAACTGCCCCAGCTCCACTTCCTATGCCCATATGGGCAGTGCACCTGTGTGACCAATAGACTGGACTCTGCCATGGACATTCCTCCACCGTCCCCCATCACCATTTTACAACCCCCCTCCATTTTTGAGCACTTAAATAAACACCCTTGAACCACAAAACAATCTGGAGTCAGTCTGTGATTTGGTAAATTTGTATTATCAATGACAGTGTCAAAATGCGTTCTCAATTGTAAAGCCAACATACCTATGTCACACATCACAAGTCCTTGAAGGATGCAAGCAGATGACACACGTTGGTAACCACACCTGTGAAACCGTAATGGAAAGGTACAACTCAGCGACCAAATACTGCTATTAAATAACAGACAGCATAGAGGTAGAAGTGTGAAAGTGAATGTAATGTTAAAAAAATAAGATGTTCTCACCTGAGTGTCACTGGAAATATTGCTGTATGACTGACTCCCTGTTGTCTATGTCTTCTTCTTCAGCTTCCTCCTCATCACTGTCCACAGGCTCCACAGCTGCCACAACACCGCCATCTGGACCATCCTCCTGCAGAAAAGGCACCTGGCGTCGCAAAGCAAGATTGTGAAGCATGGAGCAGGCGATGATGATCTGGCACACCTTCTTGGGTGAGTAGAATAGGGAACCATCTGTCATATGGAGGCACCTGAACCTGGCCTTCAGGAGGCCGAAGGTGCGTTCGATCACCCTCCTAGTCTGCCCATGGGCCTCATTGTAGCGTTCCTCTGCCCTGGTCCTGGGATTCCTCACTGGGGTCAATAGCCAGGAAAGGTTGGGGTAACCAGAGTCACCTAATAGCCACACACGGTGCCTCTGGAGTTGACCCATCATATAAGGGATGCTGCTACTGAGCAGGATGTAGGCGTCATGCACTGAGCCAGGGAACATAGCATTTACCTGCGAGATGTACTGGTCTGCCAAACATACCATCTGTACATTCATGGAATGATAACTCTTCCGGTTCCTGTAAACCTGTTCACTCCTGTGGGGGGGGGACCAGAGCTACATGGGTCCCATCAATGGCACCTATGATGTTGGGGATATGTCCAAGGGCATAGAAGTCACCTTTCACTGTGGGCAAATCCTCCACCTGAGGGAAAACGATGTATCTCCTTACGTGTTTCAGCAGGGCAGCCAACACTCTGGACAACACGTTGGAAAACATAGGCTGGGACATCCCTGATGCCATGGCCACTGTTGTCTGAAAAGACCCACTAGCAAGGAAATGGAGCACTGACAGCACTTGCACGTCAGGGGGCATTCCAGTGGGATGGCGGATTGGTGACATCAGGTCTGGCTCCAACTGGGTACATAGTTCCTGGATAGTGGCACGGTCAAACCTGTAGGTGACGATTAAATGTCGCTCCTCCATTGTCAACAGGTCCACCAGCAGTCGGTACACCGGAGGATTCCGCCATCTTCTCAAATGTCCCAGCTGACGGTGCCTAGGAAGGACAACAGCGACCACAGAGTCAACAAATTCTCAGGTATGTACCCACAGATACACAGAACATGACACCAAACACAAAACTCTTCCTGTATGTGTGTTGAGTGTAGGTCTAGCTATGTGTGACGCAGTAGTAAATGAAGCCATGTGGGCCCCTGAAATGGCGGCTGTCTGACCTCTAAACTGGGACAATGGGAATGTGAGGTATCTGCGCTGGCGTTGTACACCGTCGCGGTAGGCGGTCGTAGACCGCGGCGCAATGCTGCATTGGTTAACATTGGACCCTATGGGTCCCAGGAGCCAATGACAAAGTGCACCGGCAGTGATGATACGCACCGCTGCGGACGTCACCGCCGCGGACGGGACCATCATTTTCTAGCTGTTCAATCACTCGATACCTGATCTTCGACAGGAGAGGACCTACACTGCAAGTGCTGCTGTGACCTCGGTCTGGAAGAGACAGTGGCTGCTGCGTCTGGGGAAAGGGCCCCTGCCTTCACTGCTCAGGAGTTGGAGAAGCTAGTAGACGGGGTCCTCCCCCAGTACACGCTACTCTGCGGTCCTCCAGACCAACAGGTAAGTACACAGGGAGCACGTTGTATGGGCTATGCCTGGGTGGAGAGGGCTGGTTGTAAGAGGGAAGGGGGCAGAGTGCAGGGAACATGAAGGACTGTGAATGCATGTGCCACATGGCAAGGGTAGGGATGGGGGCCACTCACATCAACGGTGCAGTTGGTAATGACTTCTCTTCTTCACCTGTGCATGTCATGTAGGTCAGCGCCCACCAGAAGAAGGACATTTGGCGTGCCATCGCCAAGGAAGTCCAGACCCTGGGGGTCCACCAGAGACGGGGCACCCACTGCCGGAAAAGATGGGAGGACATTCGCCGCTGGAGCAAGAAGACGGCGGAGGCTCAGCTGGGGATGGCCTCCCAACGTGGGAGGGGTGCCCGTCGCACCATGACCCCCCTGATGTTCCGGATCCTGCCAGGGCCTACCCGGAGTGAGTTGGATGGGCGCTTGAGGGCATCACAGCAGACACAAGGGGGTGAGTACACTCTCATTCTGATGGATACAACTACCTGTGGATTCCTCACCTCATGATTCCTCACCTCATGAATACTCCCATGGCGCCAGCATTCTACGGAAATCTTCTTACTAGTCTCTGCACGTCGACGAGGACGTCACTGTCTCGCACGCGACGCCGTCTGACGTCATACAGGCAATAAGAGGTCCTCGACGACGTGCGGACGTCAGTTCCCTTTTTTACGTGCATTCGAAACGGTTATCTTCGAGGGAGCAACTGTTACTCTTGCGGTTACAGTGTATATCTTGCTGCGTACTCTTTCTCTGTGGAAATAATGTCGCAGAGAAAGTCTGGATTTAAGCCTTGTCGTGAGTGTGGAGGCAAGATGTCGGTGACGGATCCTCATTCCGATTGCCTTTGGTGTTTGAGCTCCGACCACGACGTCTCGACTTGTGATTCGTGTCAGCACATGAATCCGAAGGCCATTAAAGAACGCGAGGCGAAGCTGTTTATGGCCAAGTCAAAGGAGAAGCATCACAAGAAAAAGTCTTCTCCAAGACATCGGCGTCATCGAGACTCCCGGCGCCGTAGAGAATCTCGGCGTCATTCAAGGGAGGCTCGTTCCAGGTCTCCGGATCGGCGCCGGAGGACATGGGAGGTCAGCCCCACGGTGACGCCGCATCCTTCGACGCCGTTGCTCTCTCCGACGTCTCCAACTTCGCCTGGACAGGCGTCGGTGATTGAGGTATTGGAGCCTCAGGTGTTTTCTCCGGCGCAGACGCCGAGGCCGGCGTCGGGGTCGCCTCCGAGTCAGGCACCCCAGTATCCGGCTTTTCCCACCCCTGGAGCCGATAGTTCCGCATTCTTGAATGCGATGTATGCCATCTTCCAACAGATGGCTCCAGGGGGTGCTCCGGCTGGGCCTTTGGCCTTTTCTTTGGGTGATCCTGCGCCTCTTCGGCCGGCACCCTTTATGCCCTTTCTCCCGTTTGGGAACGTGGGCTCGGCGCCAGTGTCGGCGCCGGTGGCCGCTCCGATGGCTCCGGAGGGATTGGCCCCAGGGATTTCCATCCCGTTGACGTCGAGATTTCGGCCTGTGACTCCGGTGGGTCCATCCGTTTCATCTGCTCTTCAGTCGGCGCCGAAGTTACCTGTGGCGCCGGATGCGGCGTCGGTGGCTTCGGAAGATCGGCGCCGATCTCCGACTTCGGCGGAGGTGTTGTCGACTCCGCGGATTGAGCAACGACTGCATTCAAGGAGGCGTGCTCTCCGGGTACTAGAGGAGCAGGAGTACCAACGAGCCCTAGAGGAAGGAGAGCTAGAGGACTCGGGTGATGGGCTGCGTGGACTGGAGTCGGCCAGTGGGCTGGACACTTCCCCTGAGTGGGACCTTTCGTCCCCGGGGGAATATACCGAGGAAGCTGCTTCCTTTCATACAGTGGTACGGAAGGCAGCTAGTTTTTTGGACCTGCCTTTGCCGGTGGTGGAGGCGAAACAAAACCTTTTGACAGAGGTGTTGCATCCGGCCTCAGCCGCGGCGGAGCCTCTATTACCTTTTAATGACGCTCTGCTGGATCCGGTTTTAGAGGTGTGGAAGAAGCCGGCATCTTCCCCAGCAGTTCACAGAGCCGTGGCCAGGAGGTATCGGACGGCTCCAACTGATCCTGGTTTCCTATCTAGGCACCCTACGCCGGAGAGCTTGGTTGTGCAGGCCTCCTGTTCGTCCAAATCAGCGCCTGGTTCTTTCCCGACGGTGCCTGGGGACAGAGACTCAAAAAAGCTAGAGGCGCAGTCGAAGAAGATTTTTTCGTCCTGCAGTCTGGCGTTAAAAGCCACTAATGCGACCTGTATCCTGGGGAGGTATATTGATGCTCTGATGGATGACATCTCCTCTTCGTTTACAGAGCTTCCCCAGGGTCTTTTGGATCTTGTCTCTGATGCCCAGGCTGCTGCGACCCAAATTATCCAGACGGGACTGGATACCACCGACTCGGTAGCCAGAGCAATGGGCACAACTGTGGTGGAAAGGAGACAGGCCTGGCTACGTAACTCGGGCTTTTCGGCAGATGTACAGTCCACATTGTTGGATCTCCCGTTTGATGGGGACAAACTGTTTGGGGCTAAGGCTGATTCGGCCTTGGAACGTTTTAAGGAGAGCAGGGCCACGGCTAAGTCGTTGGGACTCCAAGCTCCTTCTTCCACGGCCTCTTCCAGATTCTTCAGGAGGTTTCGTGGATTTGGGCGTGGCTCTTCCTCCTCTTCCTTTCGGGGAAGATATCAGCAACCTGCCTCTTCCCACCCCTATAGATCTTTTAGGGGGAGGGGTAGGGTCCGCACCAGGGGAGCCTCTCAGCAGCACTCTGCCTCTTCCTCATCCTCTGGCGGGGTGCAGCAGGGGAAGCAGCCTTAGGCTTCCACCATTTCCCACTCACTCCTCTCCTGTAGGGGGAAGATTACAGCATTTTCTCACCAAATGGGAGACTGTTACGTCGGACACTTGGGTTCTCAGTGTTGTGGGAAAAGGCTACACCCTTCCCTTTCGGGAGTTTCCGCCCCTCATCCCGCCCCGCCCTTCGTATTGTTCACAAGAACACCTCCTGTTGCTAGAACAGGAGGTGGAAGTCCTCCTTTTAAAGGGCGCGGTGGAGTTGGTCCCGGAGCAGGAAAGGGGTCAAGGAGTTTACTCAAGGTATTTCCTGATTCCCAAGAAGGATGGTCGTTTGAGACCAATTCTGGACCTGAGGATCTTGAATTGGTTCCTCAAGCAGGAAAAGTTCAAGATGCTGACCC
This sequence comes from Pleurodeles waltl, assembly GCF_031143425.1. NCBI lineage: Eukaryota > Metazoa > Chordata > Amphibia > Caudata > Salamandridae > Pleurodeles > Pleurodeles waltl. The sequence continues at coordinate 505,398,072 of NC_090437.1, forward strand.
TAGCACAGGTGCTTTTGGCGTTGAACATGGAAGACTGGATGGTGTCTGTCGACTTGCAGGATGCTTACTTTCATATCCCGATACTCAAGTCACACAGGAAGTATCTCCGGTTTGTGGTGGGATCGCAACACTACCAGTTTGCGGTCCTTCCGTTTGGTCTTACTTCAGCACCTCGAGTCTTCACGAAGGTGATGTCGGTGGTTGCGGCAGAGCTCAGAAGGAAGGGGATAGCAGTATTCCCTTACTTGGACGATTGGTTGATCAAAGCCAAGTCCCCGGAGCTTGTGTTGCGTCATCTGCAGTCAACAACCCAGTTGTTGTTCGACCTGGGCTTTTCGGTGAACGAGCCCAAATCTCACCTGGAGCCCTCTCAGCGCCTCCTGTTCATAGGGGCAGTACTGGATACGACATTGGGTCGGGCCTTTCCTCCGCCTCAGCGGATTCAAGATATTCAGGATTTGGTTCCAATGTTTCGAAACGGAGCGGTAGTTCCAGTCCTCAAGGTCCTTCGTCTGCTCGGTCTTTTTGCCTCCTGCATTCTGTTGGTCACGCATGCTCGCTGGCACATGAGGGCTCTTCAGTGGTGCCTCCGAAGGCAGTGGTCTCAACACAGAGGGGATCTAGAGGGTACTGTCAAGATCTCCAGAGATGCTGCTGTGGATTTGAAGTGGTGGATTGCAAGCAACAATCTTTCACAAGGAAAACCGTTCCAGCAGTCGCCACCAGTGGCCACAGTCATAACGGATGCTTCCACTCTAGGGTGGGGAGCTCATCTGGGGGATCTGGAGATCAAAGGTCTTTGGTCTCCAGAGGAACAGATTTTTCACATCAATCTGTTAGAGTTACGGGCTGTACGTCTGGCTCTCAAGGCCTTCCTCCCTTCCCTTCGTGGTCAGTCGGTACAGGTCCTAACGGACAATACTACCACGATGTGGTACATAAACAAGCAGGGAGGAGTGGGGTCGTACCTTCTCTGCAGAGAAGCTCTTCGACTATGGTCCTGGGCAAAGGACCATCGGATTTGCTTGATAGCAAACCATCTGGCCGGAGTCTTGAACGTGCGTGCGGACAGTCTCAGTCGCCACTTCTCGGCAGACCACGAGTGGCGTCTCCATCCAGATCAAGTCCGTTTAATCTTCCAGAAGTGGGGATTTCCTCGGGTAGATCTGTTCGCCACTCGAGAGAACGCGCATTGTCCGTTGTTCTGCAGCCTTCAGTATCCGATGCAGGAAGCATTGGGGGACGCGTTTCAAATGACCTGGTGCGGCCAGTTGCTTTACGCGTTTCCTCCCATACCCTTGATTCCTCGAGTATTGAGGAAGATTCGCCAAGACCGGGCTCTAGTAATCGTAATAGCTCCGGATTGGCCAAGGAGGGTGTGGTACTCCGACCTTCTCCAACTCTCAACGTGCCCGCCGCTCCGTCTCCCTTTCAGGGCAGACCTCCTCTCGCAGTCGCAGGGGCAGGTTCTACACCCCAACCTCCAGAGTCTGCACCTACATGCCTGGAGATTGAACGGGGCAACCTGAGTTCCTTCTCTCTCCCGCCTGAGGTAGTGGATGTTATATTAGCGGCCAGGCGACACTCCACTAAATCTATCTACGCTAATAGGTGGTCTAAATTTGTTGCGTGGTGTGGAGAGAGGCAGATTGATCCTTTACAAGCTCATCTATCGGACGTTTTGTCTTTTGCTCTATCTCTGGCGCAGAAAGGTTGTGCAGTGGCTACCATTAAAGGTTATTTATCGGCCTTGTCAGCCTTCATATGTCTTCCAGACCAACCATCTTTATTTAAATCCCCTATTGTTATCAGATTCTTGAAAGGTCTTCTAAATCAATATCCTCCAAAGCCATTCGTTATGCCGCAATGGGATTTGTCCTTAGTCCTGACTTTCCTTATGGGGTCCCCTTTTGAACCTATGCATTCTTGCCCCTTAAGGTATTTGTTTTTAAAAACAGTCTTCCTGATAGCTATAACATCAGCAAGGAGAGTGAGTGAGTTGCAGGCCTTATCAGTAAAACCCCCTTATACAACTTTTTATGGGGATAAGGTGGTGTTGAGGACCAAGGCTGCTTTCCTCCCGAAGGTTGTTTCACCCTTCCATTTGGCTCAGGCAATTACTTTGTCCACGTTCTATCCTCCGCCTCATCCTTCCAAAGAGGAAGAAAGACTGCACCGTCTGGATCCAAAGAGAGCGTTGAGCTTCTTTATCAATAGAACAAAGGATTTCAGGCTGGAGGATCAGCTGTTTATTGGATACGTGGGCAAGAGGAGAGGAAAGGCAGTCCACAAGAGAACACTATCCAGGTGGGTTGTTCTTTGCATTAAAATATGTTACTCTTTGGCAAAGAAGGATCCTCCTGAGGGCATTAGAGCTCATTCCACCAGAGCTAAGTCGGCCACTTCGGCCTTAGCCAGAGGTGTTCCTGTGGTCGACATCTGCAAGGCCGCAACTTGGTCGTCCCTTCACACTTTTGCAAAACATTACTGTTTAGATTCTGAGGTTAGAAGGGACGGCCATTTTGCACGGTCAGTGCTGCAGGATTTCTTGGTTTGACCATTTAGGCACCCACCGCCGGGCGTGGTACTGCTTTGGGACTCTATTCATGAGGTGAGGAATCCACAGGTAGTTGTATCCATCAGAAGAACGAGTTACTTACCTTCGGTAACGACTTTTCTGGTGGATACATTAGCTACCTGTGGATTCCTCACGGTCCCACCCGCCTCCCCGTTGCCTTTATGGTCTTGCCAAGTAATCCTTGAGTGCGCTCCTCTTGATCTTTGAGGGTGCAATAGATGTATATATATAATATATTTATATATATATATATGGGTATATGTGTATATATCTTTATGTATATACTTGGTGTGTGTATATATTTTTAAAAGAAAGAGTTTTATATATATATATATATATATATATATATGTACATAAAAAAGATTTACAGTTATTCATACAATGTGGTGTATTTTTACAATATAATGGATGTTGCTTTGTTCTTTCATTGCATTGCCTGGTTGTTCTCATGCACGTAAAAAATGATTGGTACTGACGTCCGCACGTCGTCGAGGACCTCTTATTGCCTGTATGACGTCAGACGGCGTCGCGTGCGAGACAGTGACGTCCTCGTCGACGTGCAGAGACTAGTAAGAAGATTTCCGTAGAATGCTGGCGCCATGGGAGTATTCATGAGGTGAGGAATCATGAGGTGAGGAATCCACAGGTAGCTAATGTATCCACCAGAAAAGTCGTTACCGAAGGTAAGTAACTCGTTCTTCTGGGGACTTGGCCTGCAGTTGAGGGGTCTGGGTGTGGGAGGAGGGCTGTGGGTGTACCTAGGCCAGGCAGAAATACGTAGGCTAGGCCCCTCCGTAATGCAGGGCATGTGGCACTCCACCCCACCTCAGTAGTGGGCCAAGTACAGTTATAGATGCCCCTGTGGCATCCATGTGTGCAGATGTGCACCACAGCCATGTAGGCCATATCCAAGGAATTCCATCTGTAGAGGCCAGGAGCACGGCGTAGTGCAGGGGGCTGCTGTGTCTGTATTGTCTGCCAACGGTAGCGGTAAGCCATGAACTCAACCTGTCTTTCTTCTGTCGTCCCCTCCCCCTTTTTGTGCTTTCCCTGTTCTTGTGTGCATCAGCATCATCAGGCGGAGGTACAGTGGCACCGTAGCACGAGGGAGCTGCATCCCACATGGCCATGGAGGGCCACACCACGGACTCAGAATGCACCAGTGGGACGGAGGGCGAGGGGAGCTACACGTCGGTCACAGGATCACCAACCAGCGACAAGGACTCGTCCGCCGATGGGAGCTCCCTTGTGGTGGCGGCACCATCTGTGCCCCCCCCCACTTCTACAGGTACAGCCGCCACCTCCCCTACCAGCACCACCCTCCCAGCAGCTCCTCAGCGTTCTCCCCATGCCCGCTCACCCAGGAGGGTGGGCATCACCTTCGCCCCAGGCACCTCAGGCCCTGCCTCAGTCACCCCTGCTGCCCTCAGTGAGGAGGCCATTGCCCTCCTCAGGTCACTCACTGTTGGGCAGTCTACCATTGTGAATGCCATCCAGGGTGTTGAAAGGGAGTTGCAACACACTAATGCATTCCTGGAGGGCATTCATTCTGGTCAGGCTGCCCATCATCGAACCCTGCGATCTCTGGCCTCAGCACTGATGGCAGCCATTGTCCCTGTCTCTAGCCTCCCCTTCCAACTTCCTCCACCCAGACCCAATCCCCTGTACCCCAGCCTGTCCCAAGCACACCATCAGACAAGCATGCATACACCTCAACACCCAAAAGGAGCTCAGGCAAACATAAGCACCACACAACCCACAGGCACTCACACAAGCATCACACACATGCAGACACAGCATCATTCACTGCTTCTACTGTGTCCCCCTCGTCGTCGTCTCCCTCCTCCCTCCCAGTATCGTCTACACTCTCACCTGCATGCACTACATCTACAGGCACTAGGACTTGCACCAGAACACCCAGCACCACACCCCGCTCACCTGCACTCACCACCCCCACTCCCATTTAAACGTCCCCTGTGTCCTCTCCCAGTGTGTCTGTGACATCCCCTCCCAAAGTACACAAACGCAGGCACCCACACACCTAACATCCATCCACCTCACAACAGCCTCCAGTACCTGCACCTGCACCCAAAACACCTAAAGTGACACCTCCAACAACCACCTCCTCTTCCTCCACTCCCAGACCCCCTCCAGCTACCCATCCCAGTGTTCGTCAGAAACTGTCCCTCTGCAACGTTGCCCTCTTTGCCCCCATCCCCACCCCTCCAATTCATCAGTCCCGTAGTAGCGCCTCAGCCAAAAAGACTCCAGTACCAGTGGTGCGTGTTACAGGTGTGTGGAGTGCACCGGCCACCAGGGCAGGCAGTTGACACAGAGCCAAGGCACTCCCAGTCCACCCGCTGTAAAGCATCTCAAGTTGGAAAGTGGCCGACGGGACCGGGTTAAGACTCCTGGAGGCAAAACTTCTCACAAGGGTCCCAGGGGGATTGCAGAGTCAGCTGTGACTCCTCCAAAGGTGGTGAAGTGCCAGAAGAAGGCTGCACAGCCGCGTGAGAGCAGCACGGCGGAGAAGGGCGGCATCCTCCCCTGCGGCCGGGACGCCACCGCCAGCACCGTCGGAGTCAGTGCCCAGGAGGGCAGAAGTATCGTCACTGGTCAGGAGACCACCGCCAGAGTCAGTGCCCAGGATTGCCCCGGCTGCCACAGCCCTGCTGGGCAATGAGGGACCGTCATGCCACACACCAATGCACAGGTCAGAGACCGCCATGGCAAAGCACCGCTGAACAGGACAAGCACCGCTGAACAGGTCAGAGACCGCCATGGCAAAGCACCACTGAACAGGGCAAGCACAGCTGAACAGGCCAGAGACCGCCATAGCAAAGCACTGCTGAACAGGGCAAGCACCGCTGAACAGGTCAGAGACCGCCATGGCAAAGCACCGCTGAACAGGGCAAGCACCGCTGAACAGGTCAGAGTCCGCCATGGCAAAGCACCGCTGAACAGGGCAAGCACCGCTGAACAGGCCAGAGACCGCCATGGCAAAGCACCGCTGAACAGGGCAGGTCAGAGACCGCCATGGCAAAGCACTGCTGAACAGGGCAAGCACCGCTGAACAGGTCAGAGACCGCCATGGCAAAGCACCGCTGAATAGGGCAAGCACCGCTGAACAGGTCAGAGACTGCCATGGCACAGCACCTCTGAACAGGGCAAGCACCGCTGAACAGGCCAGAGACCGCCATAGCAAAGCACCGCTGAACAGGGCAAGCACCGCTGAACAGGTCAGAGACCGCCATGGCAAAGCACCGCTGAACAGGGCAAGCACCGCTGAACAGGTCAGAGACCGCCATGGCAAAGCACCGCTGAACAGGGCAAGCACCGCTGAACAGGTCAGAGAACGCCATGGCAAAGCACCGCTGAACAGGGCAAGCACCGCTGAACAGGCCAGAGACCACCATGGCAAAGCACCGCTGAACAGGGCAGAGCACCGCTGCAGAAGGAATACACCGCCACATCAAGCATCGTTATCCCATGTACAGCTGGGACAGTGACGGGACAGGAACTGTCACAGGGAGCCTAATCCAGTCTAGGCACCATTCCCCCTCCAGAACCAGTGGAGAGATCCATCCACTACCTCTGTCCTTAACAGGATGAAGCACTCTGTGCACCAGTCCCCCTCCAGAACCAGTGGAGACTGTTATCCACTTGAGAGACTGTGGCTTTGCACTCCCCAGGATATGGCAGTGGGCAACCCATCCACTTGTGAGACTTGAGAGACTGTGGCTTTGGGCAACCCACCCACTGTAGAGACTTGAGAGACTGTGGCTTTGCACTCCTCAGGATATGGCAGTGGGCAACCCACCCACTGTAGAGACTTGAGAGACTGTGGCTTTGCACTCCCCAGGATATGGCAGTGGGCAACCCACCAACTTGTGAGACTTGAGAGACTGTGGCTTTGCACTCCCCAGGATGGTACAGTGGGCAACCCAACCACTGTAGAGACTTGAGAGACTGTGGCTTTGCACTCCCTAGGGTATGACAGTGGGCAACCCACCCACTGTAGAGACTTGCGAGACTGTGGCTTTGCACTCCCCAGGATAGTACAGTGGGCAACCCACCCACTGTAGAGACTTGAGAGACTGTGGCTTTGCACTTCCCAGGATACATCAATGGGCATGGATCCCCTTCGTGGGTGTGGCGTGGTGCTGTAATCCAGCTGAGGTGCCCCCCCTTCCCTTCCCCCTGAGGTGCCTGTTGTATTTCTATCTGATGCCCCTGCAGTGTTCTCTCCGTTTGTGGACAGGTATCTTGTGTGGGCCTCGCCCATGCATTTTTGGCCCAGTGGTGCACGGACATTGATATGTGCATATCTGCACTACTTCTCGGAATGTTTATACTTTTGAATGTGTTTATATATATCTGTATATATTTGGTAACTGTATTTTGATACTTTACAATGTTTGAACTGATTTCCTTTTGTCTTAGCATTCTTCCGGGGGGGGTTGTGGGTTGTTACTGTGATGTTTGGAAATGCATTGGTCTGTGTGTTGTAATGTGCGAGGGTGGGGGTGTTGCGTGTGTGTCCCCCTGACTTTTTCTTCCCCCCTCCCCTATGTCGTAGGTGCATTACTCACCGTTGTCTTTGCCGCCGCTGGCGCTGGTGTTCATGGATGAGTAGGAAGACAAGGGCAGGTAGGATTTGTAATTACGGCTCCATGGTGGCCTCCTTCCTTGTGGGATGTGTAGAGGTGAGCGTTTTCCCATAGCAAAAGCTGTTTCCGCCGTGTTTTTATCCACGGTGAATCCGCCCCGGAAAAGGTGGCGGATTGGCAGGTTGTGATACTGCGGGCGGTACATTGTCTTCCGCCTCTCTGTTGGCGGTGACCGCTGCGCTGCTTGTCTGTACCGCCGTGGCGGTTGGAGTGTTAAAGTGGCTGTCTTTGTTGGCGGTTTCCGCCATGGTCATAATTCCCTTTTTTTGTCCGCCGGCCTGTTTGCGGTATTACCACCCCTTTAACACCGTCCGCCAGGGTTGTAATGACCACCAAAGCAATGTTTTAGAAAAATTTGCTTTATGCACCAGCACTTGGTTTTTCAGCAAAAACTCTAAAGATTTGGTCCTGGGGTATAGGGGTTGATAAATTAATTGCTAACCTTTAAAAGATATAGGTGCAATGGAAAAACAACTATGCCTTAGTTTAATAAAGGCATTAAGTTAACAGAAATAACTGTTCGTAATTACGTTACATCTTCTTTCCGAATAATGATGTTTTAAACTACTTTTGAGATGTTTTAAGTGAATTGAAACATTGAGTTTGAAAATGATTGCATACCTAGGTTCAGCTCTCCTACTATATCCTAACCCTGCTATTGATTACAAAAAACTAGTAGGTAAGGTATGCATTCGAAAATGGCATGCTTTTTTACGAGAAGGTGAGACTAATACAATCGTAACTACTACTCCCCATATGTATACTGTCTGGTCTGTGCAACTTCGGAAGAGTCCTGCACGTAGACAGATTCCCTCTGATAAGAAGAGATACTACACTTTGGAAATTAAAAGTAACTATTGTTTAAAACACAACACATGGCTCAGCCTATTCAGCGGCCATATCCATCACAGACGATAAACCACCAGCTGTCCAGAACAAAAAGGCACAGGATTTCAAAGACTAAACTGCATTGCCCCCTATTCCAACACAGAGACAGACTGTCTAGAAAATAAAAATAAGTGAATTTAAATTATTTGTAGATTGATCAGCGCTTAATCTCTCATCAATTGTTACAATTGCACATTTCACAACCCCCTGCTTTCCCTTTACCAATGGAAAATGTAAATCACATTAAAACATCCCTGACAAGGTTAAAGGTTTTGGAGTCAATAAGCATCTCACCTATTCTCCACAGAATAGACCATCTGATATGATCAACTAACAAGAAAGGGAAGGCTACCCCTAACCAATAGATGGGTGCAGAATTTATATTTCAGAGAGGTTTCACTAATCACGTGTTACTGTTTTAGACGCTGTTTATGGTGCGGACCATGTAAGATTTAAATCGAGGCTCTCATCATCAGTCTTGCTAATTGTTGCTCAGGGATCCTGCAGGGCCCTCTGCCTCTTCAAATCGTCGAGCAACAGAAGCTTAGAGAGGCTAGCAGCAGAATGGGACCATGAGCCTTCCTTTTATAGTAATCGGGTCAGCTCGATGATTTCTTCAACTGTAATATGGTGTAACTTAAGATGGACTATCTTAAACATATAGTTGAGTGGGGCACTCAGAGAAGATGTTCTATGAATTGTTTTTCTTCTATTTCAATTAGGGTTGTTATGCATTTCAGATTTTCAAATACAAGCAAATGCATTCATAGTGAAATCACTTTTTCAGAAGTAATTCAGAACTATTCTTATAGGTAATTATCATAATTATGACTATCGATTATGTCTTTCCTATTTTCCAAAGTTACACGTTTCAAATTGTGTGATAAGCGTTAACTAGTTACCTTTAAGCGATTTTATGGAATGAAAATGTACTTCCAGTGTAGTATATGCAGATTCAGTTAAGTAAAGGCAGCCGCTATTCATAGTTGCCAGTCTGCATTTTCTGAAACTTAGGCCCACATTTAAGAAAAATAGTGCATTTGTGCAGAAAAAAGTTAACATCGCCTAACAACATTTCCTTGTACCATCCTTGTGCCGTATTTAGAAAACGATGCACCATGGTGCTTAGGAAAGTTAAGCGTAAGAAAAATTAGGCTAACCTTTGCAACACGTCATAAAGAAAAAGTTAGCAAATGTGGCGTTAGCATGATTAGCGGCACATTTTTTGGTGCTAATCATGATAGTACCATATTTTTGTAGCATTCACGTAAAAAAAAGCCCACAAGAAAGATAAAAACACAAAAGACCCAAGACTGAGAATGCAGGACAGGAGACACCCTAGAGGGACCCCAATCAGCCAGGTTCAGGCCAGGATGTACCAGCAAAATCACAGGAAAAGGAGAAAAGGAAGCGGAAGTGTTGTTTCAGTGAGGAGGAGAATAACATCTTGGTCAGACAGGTGACGGAGCACCAACACCAGCTCTTTGTCACCTCCAAATTGCCGATAGGTAGGAAGGAGGCCAAATGGCAGTCAATTTTCAATAAAGTCAACAGTGTGGCAGAGGTGAAGAGGACTGTCATTGATTGTAAAAAGTGTTGGCACGATTGCAAATGCAGAAATGAAGAGATATTGGCCAGGCATCGAAAGGCAGCACTACAGGCTGGAAGTGGAAGTCTCCACCCCAGGAAGACCTAGATGACCTGGAGGAAAGGGGGCCAGCAGTCATCCCGGAGGAGCTGATTACCGAAGGATCGTGATAGGACAGCACAGACTTCAAAGATCTACCACAAATGCAGGGTAAGTTGCAGTGGTGGGCTATCATGACACTAAAAAACGGCAGAAGGGGGGGGCACATAGGATACAGTGAATGCATGCAAAAGGGTCGCATGGGGACACAATAATGGCCAAACACTCCTAATGCGCTCACACCTTACCCCCTATCTGCACAGACCCTTACCCAACCCCAACATCAATCCCTACACTGTTGCAGCTGAACCACCTGCCCATGTGTAACACTCATTGGGCAACATATACAAGCTTGCTGCACAGGGTGGTCCAACAAGAACTGCAAGACACCTCTATGCACCATTGAGAATGACCACAAAAGTGATCAGATACATTATATTGGGGATGTCTGTGATCATCATTTGTGCTGCTGTACAAGTAGCTTCCATGTCACCAAGTAGCAAGGTTGCCTGTGTATTGGGAATGGTTGGTGTCGTCCACAAAGGAACACCTTCATGCATAACATCAGCTACAATTGTCTCACTAGGGGCACATGTTGACAAGCCCTTATTGCAACATTAGCATCATATCAAATGATGCCAATGTGGACTCAAGCTGCCGATTCACTTTGTGGTACCTTAACAAAGTCACACAGTGCATGCAATAGATCCACTTTGTACATCCTTGCACCACAAAATGCCTGTGCCATATATGATGTATGCAAGGAAATA